>NC_056618.1:7747892-7832883 GCF_018340385.1 Cyprinus carpio | reverse complement strand
AAACAAAACAAAAAAACCTTATAATTACTTTTAACAGGTTGACAGTATGCAGCATTCATTTAAACATTTTAGTTTGGGAACGGTCGTAATACTAGGAGAAAGTTTCTCAAGGATATATTACTACAGTTTAAGTGTTTGCAGTAAATTCTCTCATTTCATTAAGTTATTTTCTGATGTCACTAACTGGTGAGATATATTTGGGTCATTCAAGCCTGGCCAAAGACACTGCATGGGTTGGTTGCTGGTCTGTGGTTTACATTTTACATTTAGGTGATATCATTTAGACAAGGGACGCCTTTTATCGCGAAGCGATTTACGGAGGCGTTCGATCAAAAAACAATTTTCAGCATTTCCCGTCACATTATACTGCGACATAGAGGTACGTGTTACAGTGTTGCTAACCTTTAATTGGTTTATTACTTTTAAAGTGGTTGATTGATTGGTGATTTTCACCTTTTTTAATGTTAGTTTATTTTATAATGTTGCATGTTTTTGAGCATAAACAATCATCTGCAAAGTTGCTGCGCTGAAAGTTCATGCAAAAACGGGAACAGGCAAACAGGCAAACAAAAAGGCCATGTCTCTGGTACTTGGAAAGCGGACAGAGGGAATCACAACTAAGGTGCACGAAAAAAAATCTGTTCATATATGGAAAATTTCACGATTCTTGTATTCTCAAGGATTCTAAAAAATGATGCTAATGGATTCAATCCATTGTTTCAAAACCAGCATGTTCTCAAGCAGCAAGGTGCTCACAAATCTCTGGTACTCGGCCTGCGTCGGCGCTGCACTCTGATCTCTCCGCTCTCTGGTCTGTACATCTCTACTTCAGATTCGTTGCAGATCAGGCTTCCAATCAAACTGTTTCATTTATACACATATTTTCACATAAGCAATGAGAGAAGGCGTAATACATTGACCCGCGTACAGTTGCTGTGCTGAATTAAAGCTTTTAATCAGGAATAAAACACGTTTTATTAAAAGCTATTCAGAGAGTTGCAGTCGGGGTGGACATATGGCCTCAAATTATATCACGATATTTCAAGAATAATTGCAATAACGATATTTATGACATATAGAAAAAAAAAAAAACACTGAAAACGTTTTATTGGTGATTAAACGTACAAAATATGGAGCATCATTAAGTTAGTGCAAAAAATGGGCTATATATTTAGACGTATATTTACATTTTCACTGACAGGGCCCAAATTTTTTGCCTTTGTTTTAGCTAAAAGAAGTGGATGTGCAATCTTAAAATAACTGTTAAGGTCGTATTTTTTCATTTTGCCCACAGGTAGGGCTTATTCATGAATTGATTTACGATACTTCAGAACCTCTAGAAAATAAACATAAAATTACTTCATTTCTTATTATGCTATAGATTAAGTTTAAACACACAAAAAAAAAAAAAAAAAAAAACCCTTCATTAAACTAATGTTCTATTGATTTGTCTTTATTCACTAATTCAGATTCTCAATTCAATACACTGTCTCAGTCGAGCCAGAATACAAGTATAAAAGAAGTACAAGTAAACAGGTTTTTTCTATAGTTAAACAACCATATCAGTGATATACAGTAAAGAACGAGTCTGAAGGGTGAGCCATTTTAAAAACAGAATCATTTGGATCACTCACTGTGCTTCATTATCAAATCAATAAAAAGTAGAATGAATCCAGATGATTGTATCATCAGGAGGTACAGAGTCTTTTCCCAGTCCTCGCTCCTGTACCGTGGCTTCTTACTTCAGCAGGTGTGCATGTTATGGCATGATCTTTCTGTTAAGGCAAAACCCACAAAAACATTAGGAATAAAAAACAACATACACTTATAACAGTAGGTTAACTAATAATAATAACTGTAAACTACTAAATTGATGACCAAAAGTAGAGTTATTTACAACACACCCTTTGACCAGAGCCTGTGTGCTTGGGCTCAAGTCCCAAATCTGGGGGGACAAAAACAGAAATACTGTACGTTCCTCCATCAGAGAGCTGAAGATCGGTGAGTTTGAGAAAGATGTTCCTCTTCTTTAAGCCCTCGAGTAAACTTCTGTTTCCTCTGTGTCTTTGTACGCTGGCATCCTTGTGTCCTTTACAGAAACGTTTCCAGTGATCATGTCGAATACATTTCTGATGTCGTTGTTATTGTCTCCAGTGGACTGTCAGCTGTTTTTTCTTCAAGCTCAAATAATTTTCTTTGGAGACTGTCGCATCTGCCCAAAAGATGACAGATGCCTCCCTTCATGACTTTTCAAACTGACTTCAGGAGATTGGATAGAATGATGTTCTTAGAATTACATTATTTGAGAGAGGCTAGAAAAAAATTCTTAGAATTACTATTAAAGGTGTGGGGGTCCAAAAAGATTGAGACAGCATTTTTTTTTCAAAAATTTTAGATTGTTACACTATTTCTGAAAATGCTCAGTTTCATGTTTGATTTACATTTGTACTTAAAACTGTGTTTCATGATAGTTTGCAATTTAATAATAATAATAAAAAATGTATTTTAAAGCATAAATTACAATGTAAAAAATGGTTTCAAAACCTTCGGACTGGCTTTTGCTCTGTTCTTACCCTGAACCGTTAACAGTTACGAACACAGAAATGAATAACAGCATCTGTAAGGCCATGAAGAAAAAATATAAAATTAAAAACAACCAACAAAACTAGGTACTATCCTGTTCAGCATATACAGCAAAAAGTGAAGCTTGCTTTATTTTTCAAATCCATCACATGTGTCAGCTAGATTTTTAGGGAATGCGGTTAATAAAAACACTAACACTACAAAGCATCACGCTGTACTAAAGCAGCCTATGAAATGGTGAAAGCTAACTTTTAACCGCGCCTGATGAGTAAAAGGTAAAGGGACGACAGAACAAGATGACAAGGAGGGACGGGACGCCAGTATTTAAACAGACCGAAAGAGCAGGAAGAAAGTTAGGAAGACACACACAAAGACGACATAACAAAAAACGACAATAAGGACGACAGTAATTAAACGACCCTGCGTCTCAATGTTCATACTACCATCCCAAATAGTATGTGAGATTAGAATATATATATATATATATATATATAATATATATATATAATATATTTTTTTATATATGTATATAGTATACTCATATACAGTCTTACTTCAAACTAATGATCGCATCCACTGAAAAGACACAAATCAGTCAATCATCTACCACGTTGCGATTCAGTATCTGTACTAAATTCCTTATTCGTTTTGTAAGGGTATTCTCGTCAATGTGCGTGTGAGTAGTTGTGCGTGTGCGGAGCGCTGAAGGCAGTCTTTCAGAGCGGTTCCAGTTTACTTTCGGTTTCGTTTTCTCTGCCGCTATTTCAAAGAGTGGTAAATGCATGGACGTAAGTTAATTTATCTTTCTTTATCTGTCTTTGGCAATAATATTGCCACAGCATATCTGATTATTGTCATCAGTGCATATTGTAGTTAAGATTATACAGAATATGGAGAAGTTATGCGTGCGTATAATTGAGAAAGTATTTCTAATTCTACATGTAACTCAGTAGGTACATATCAACTAAATAACATGAATCGTAATATACTAATATTATACTCCCTATTTGCATTAAATAACTGCATGCATTTAATAAAACGTCAATGCATTTACGCTGAGCTGAAAAAAGCAGATCCATTTCTTCACACAGCATGTGAAAATTTATGTTAAGAGGACTGGTAATTGTTTCCCAGCATCACATGTAACTTATCTCACCAGCATGGGGACCGTGGGGTGGGGGCGCTGCAGTGGTTGAGTGGAGGTGGGGACCAATTTGCATATTCACGACCCTGCATGTACAGGTGTAGGAACATCTAAGTTATTTAAAGGAATGAAGACATTTTCACAAGAAAATGTGTTTCAATGTGTCATTTTGATTATGAGATCAGTTTCACAGTTTGCACTGTATTTATTCTTATGGTTTAGATGCTAAAAGGGAGAGTGCTTTCAAAGTCCTGCCCACTCTGCTTCCCCCATCAATATACAAGAAAGGCAGAGAGGTCTTCAGACCCACAACCACGGAATCCTGGAAGTCATTCATTGACGAGAGGTCTTCAGACCCACAACCACGGAATCCTGGAAGTCATTACACCCACTAGATTTATTTGTTATTTTTTTTTAAAGAAGTCTCTTCTGCTCACCAAGCCTGCATTTATTTGATCCAAAGACCAGCAAAAACAGTGAAATTTTGAAATATTTTACCATTTAAAATACCGTAACTGTTTGCTATTTGAGTATATTTTGAAATGTAATTTATTCTTGTGATATCAAAGCTGAATTTTAAGCAATATTACTCACCTAACTCACATTATCTTTCAGAAATCATTCTAATATTCTATATATATATATATATATATATATATATATATATATATATATATTCTGATTTGCTACTAAAAAAAATTATTATTATTATAATTACGCTGAAAACAGCTTAGTAGAAATCATTTCAGGTTTCTTTGATGAATAAAGTTCAGAACAGCATTTAACTGAAATAGAATCTGTTTTGTGACATTATAATTGTCTTATCATAACTTTTGATCAGTTTAAAGCATTCCTTGTTAAATATATGGGGATTCATTTCTCTCTCTCTATATATATATATATATATAAATTATACTGACTCCAAGTTTGAATGATATAGTTGAAGTTAAATGGTATAGTGTATAATGTTACAAAAGCTTTTTATTTCAGAAAAATGGTGATCTTTTGGATCTTTCTATTCATCAAGGAATCCTGAAATAAATGTATTCTACTGCTTTAAATATTGATAATAACAATAATAAAAATGTTTCTTCAGCAGCAAATCAGCATAAAATAATGATTTCAGAAAGATCATGTGACACTGAAGACTGGAGTAATGATGCTGAAATTTTTCACTTTGATCACAGAAATAATAACATTTTACAATATGTTCAAATAGAAAACAGTTATTTTAAATAGTATAAATATTTCACATATAATTTCAAATAAATAGTGTGTAGTGTGTGTGTGTGTATGTATATATATATATATATTATATATACAGGTGCTGGTTCATATAATTAGAATATCATCAAAAAGTTGATTTATTTCACACTAATTCCATTTCAAAAGTGAAATTTGTATATCATATTCATTCATTACACACAGACTGATATATTTCACATGTTTTATTTCTTTTTTAATTTTGATGATTATAACTGACAACTACGGAAAATCCCAAATTCAGTATCTCAGAAAATTAGAATATTACTTAAGACCAATACAAAGAAAGGATTTTAAGAAATCTTTGCCAAACTGAAAAGTATGAACATGAAAAGTATGAGCATGTACAACACTCAATACTTAGTTGGGGCTCCTTTTGCCTGAATTACTGCAGCAATGCGGCGTGGCATGAAGTCGATCAATCGTTAGTGTCCACAGGGTTTTAGAGGAATTGCTGTAGCTCTGATAGTGGCCTTCAGCTCTTCTGCATTCTTGGGTCTGGCATATTGCATCTTCCTCTTCACAATACCCCATAGATTTTCTATGGGGTTAAGGTCAGGCGAGTTTGCTGGCCAATTAAGAACAGGGATACCATGGTCCTTTAAACCAGGTACTGGAAGCTTTGGCACTGTGTGCTGGGGCCAAGTCCTGTTGGAAAAATGAAATCTGCATCTCCATAAAGTTGGTCAGCAGCAGGAAGCATGAAGTGCTCTAAAACTTCCTGGTATACGGCTGCGTTGACCTTGGACCTCAGAAAACACAGTGGACCAACACCAGCAGATGAAGTTGGTCAGCAGAAGGTAGCTTGATGTGGTCTAAAACTACACTGGACCTCAAGCAACGTGGATTGTGTGCCTCTCCCTCTCTTCCTCCAGACTCTGGGACCCTGATTTTCCAAAGGAAATGCAAAATGTTTACTTTCATCAGAGAACATAACTTTGGACCACTCAGCAGCAGTCCAGTCCTTTTTGTCTTTAGACGCTTGTGACGCTGTCTGTTGTTCAAGAGTGGCTTGACACAAGGAATGCGACAGCTGAAACCCATGTCTTGCATACGTCTGTGCGTAGTGGTTCGTGAAGCACTGACTCCAGCTGCAGTCCACTCTTTGTGAATCTCCCCCACATTTTGAATGGGTTTTTGTTTCACAATCCTCTCCAAGGTGCGGTTATCCCTATTGCTTGTACACTTTTTTTTTCTACCACATCTTTTCCTTCCCTTCGCCTCTCTCTTAATGTGCTTGGACACAGAGCTCTGTGAATAGCCAGCCTCTTTTGCAATGACCCTTTTGTGTCTTGCCCTCCTTGTGCAAGGTGTCAATGGTCGTCTTTTGGGACAACTGTCAAGTCAGCAGTCTTCCCCATGATTGTGTAGCCTACAGAACTAGACTGAGAGACCATTTAAAGGCCTTTGCAGGTGTTTTGAGTTAATTAGCTGATTAGAGTGTGGCACCAGGTGTCACAAAATTCAAATTTTCTGAGATACTGAATTTGGGATTTTTTTCTTAGTTGTCAGTTATAATCATCAAAATTAAAAGAAATAATCATTTGAAAAATATCAGTCTGTGTGTAATGAATGAATATAATATACAAGATTTTTCACTTTTTGAATGGAATTAGTGAAATAAATCAACTTTTTGATGATATTCTAATTATATGACCAGCACCCTGTGTATATATATATTATATATATATATATATATATATATATATATATATATTTTTTTTTTTTTTTTTTTAAACAACACTTTACATCCACTTGGCTCTTAATACTGTGTTGTTAGCTGAATGATCCACAGCTGTTTTTTTTTTTTTTTTGTGACAGTTGTTAATGAGTCCCTTGTTTGTTCAGAACAGTTAAACTGCCCGCTGTTCTTCAGAAAAATCTTTCAGCTTCCACAAATTATTTGATTTCCCAAATGATTTTGAGATCGATCTTTTCACTCTGTGACTCATACACAACTATTACAGAAGCTTCAAACACTCACTGATGCTCCAGAAGGAGAAACCATGCATTAAGAGCCCGAGGTGAAAACTTTTAGAATTTGAAGATCAGGGTAAATTTAACTTCATTTGTCTTCTGGGAAACGTAAAGTTGGGAAGTTGTGGCCTAATGGTTAGAGAGTTTGACTCCTAACCCTAAGGTTGTGGGTTTGAGTCTCGGGCTGGCAATACCACGACTGATGTGCCCTTGAGCAAGTCACCGGACCCCCAACTTAAGGGCAACAGTTTTTTTTTCTGCCCACTTGTAACGTTTCAAATTTTGTGTCACATGTATTGTCTGTATTCTATTCTTTGTTTGGCTTAGTTTTAATAGCACAATGTTTGATTTGATTCTCGTGAGGCAAATATTGAGTGTTCTGAAGATGCAAAGATGAAAAAGAATAAGAATTTATAGTGCCTAGTTTACAGTTTTTGTGTTTTAAAAGAAACTGATCTACAAAAACTGTTGTTTTATTTGTGTCGGTGAGGGTTGTTATAAAATGTATGACAGCACCCATTCAAATATTGTTTTAAAAAAGACATGTCAAAACTTAAATTAAACGGATATTAACAGTTGCCATTTTTTTTGTGTGTTGTGAAAAATGTTTTCAGATTTTATTTTCCTTTAACGCCCTGAAGATATCAAAGATTCATCAAGTTTGTTGAAATGATCCATCCTTGATCACTTTTAGTAAGCTTTGAATGAAACTCCTCTCAGCTAGCGTGTTTTCAAAGTGAAAGTACCAGCAATCAATAACCGCCATTTCACCGTCTCAGTTTAAGTATAGACAACCAGTCTGGCTGTGAGACCCTTTATAGTCCGACTTTGGACCCTTTATTTGGTTACATGTTTTTTTTTGGCAAAATAACTTGTGAGACCTATTTGAAGGCCAAATATACAACCACAGTTGAGGCTTTAGGTTAAGTTAAGTTTAATTTAGGCTAGATCCACCTTGATTCAGACTTCATGAACATGCAATGAACTGCTGTTAAAAACATTTAAGACAAATTTGCCTAATGCTTTCCTTTAACTAAACAAACACATTCGTAGTGTCTTTTTTGAAAGCCTCTAGCTAGCCTGCACGAACCTTGAGAACTACCTGAATAAAAACAACCTACAGAGATTAACTCATTACATCTCTGAAAAAAAGCAGTCCTTAATAATGTGGGATGGGAAATCCCCAGGTCCTGGTGGTTTTGCGGTTGGTCGAAATCGTAATAAAATCACGATTTGAGCATGCGCGACCTCCCGCAGTATGCTATCCGATCCAATCAGAGTGCAGCGCACCTAAGTGGAGCGCGAGAACAGAACAGACTGGGCATATGCCTAACTCCAGGTTTCACACTCTGTCTGTGATGCGTATTTTTTTTCCGCGGCCCATGTTAATGGATCAGAACGTTTCACATTGCACGCGGTAAAAGATGTGAACAGAAAAGGTTAGAAATCGAAAGGTGATAAAAGAATGAATATCTAGCGCATGAGCATAGAGAGACTTGTGAGTGAGTGAGAGAGAGAGAGAGAGAGAGAGGAAACACGTTTTAAGTGCGCGCACTCTCTCCGGACGAGAGCAGCGTGTATCTGAGCACGCGTGTCTGGTTTTAGTGACAAAGCAAAGGCGAGCGGAGAGATTCTCGCTGCTGCTTCTACACCGCATACACATACTGTATACGCACTGCAGATGGAGTACGTGTGAACCTGTATAATGTATAACAAATATATTTCAACACCTGAGGCACCGCTACAATGAGCTCTATGACCAATGCACGGCAAAAAAAGAAAAAAAAAAGCCCTGGACACGGGTTTTATTTTATTTATTTTTTTGCCATATGTCTAGACATTTTGTTTGACATCTTTACTTAGTGATTATTTTGACTTATGTCTGTTCTAGTTACAACTTTTTGATAAAGTTTGATAAACTGTTACAACTTTTTGATAAAGCTCTCATTGGTTTTCTTTTGGAAATATGTTTTAAAATTTATACTGAATGCATTTATGACTATAAAGCATGTCTGTGTGTGTCAAAGTCGTGATTAAAATCGAAATCGCAAAATTGATCAAAAAATCGTGATAGGTTTTTTTTTTGTCCATATCGCACAGCCCTAGTCCTTAACATGTCAAGACACCACCTTTATCATCCATAATCCTATCTGCAGTAACAGCATTCTAATATTTCATAAAAACACTAAAACTCTGTAAATAATAATTTTTGCCCCACAAACCATGCCCCTCCACAAATTTTAGTACTGTCCCACATTAGGGCTAATTATACTGTCCCACCACTTTTCGAAACCATATTTCCTAAAGTGGGACAGTAGAAAATTAGATTAAAATATAAAAAACATAGTTTACACATAAAAGGTTATACTATTTTTTTGATGGACAAACATTTAATAAGTACATTAGGGCCAAATAGTAGCAGGATAGTTTTTGTTTAAAATGACTTTATACTCCTTAAACTGCATATTTCAAAAAAGATGAAAAGTACAAAACTGTATTTCCTTTCTTTTAACGATCTCTCTTTATTAGTAAGACAAATATTACTATAAAAGACTTGCCCTACTCACATGAGCAACAACACTGAAGGTATGAACGACCATCTCTTCTTTGCTGGTGATATGTGTAGTTTATAATATCCATAATGTTCAGGTGTGATGCTTGTGATGGTGAGAGATCCGCTATCGAGGTTCAGTTTCAAACTGTCTTTGAATTGTTGATTGTTTCATTATGTAGGTTTTACCTCATTGTTTGTTTTATTCAGCGTAGCTATTAAAACAAATTTAGTGTGTAGCGTGACAGATTGACCCTCAAATCACTGGCATTGATGTGATTTTATCCTCCTTGAGTAGCACACCTGGAGAACAAACAGAAACAGTTTCTCAGATGGAGACCAAATTCTGTTTACATCCACATATTTGTTTGCACATTTGGGATATCGCATTAAAAGTTACTGTATAATAGGCGCCAGTTTCCCTGGAAGTGACGATGGAAAAACACGTGGGATGGAAATTTATTTGCAAATATTTAATGCAATATTCCAATTTACTTCACAACTTTATATGAAAACCAAAATCTTGTCCAACTAACCTTGCGACTTCCTACAGCTTATATAACAATAATTTCTTATTCGTAATTTTAGTCTCTAAACACATGACATACCCAGGAAACAAATTTAGGATTATAAAAATGTTGTGGAGACATTAAATGTTTCATGAAATGAAAACGCTGTGATTATAATATGATTTAAAGCTTACAAAAACATTTCTTACGACATTCGACTAACTTAATTTTTTTTTTTTTTACCAAAAACATAACGTTACTTAAATGTTTATTTTTAATATTCTAATAAACTTTAAACTGTCCAGTTATCTTGTTGTGATTACAATTTTATTTCAAGGTTACAAAAAACTCTATCGTTTCTTAGAATGTACAAAATAACATCGGAACGACATTCAAAGAATATTGAGATTATGACAATGCATATCAAATATTAATGGCCTAAACCAACAAAAAGGTTAAACATTTTTTAAGTTGTAATTTATCCATAATGTTTTAATGTTAAGTGTGATAACATGATCTCAATTTGTATTACATTTTTTTTCTTTTAAATATCTTAAATATCTTATATATAAATAATCGTAAGTTGTTAAAAATTCAATATTTTTTAATCACAATATTTATATTTAAGTGTATTGTTTTTTTTTTATATTTGTAATCGTTATTTTTTTTTAATTGTATTGTTTTTTTTTTTATTACTGTAAGTTGTTAAAAATGTATATTTTCTTAATAAAAGCCGTATATTTAATTTGTTTGGATGGATTGTCATTTTGTTGTCTATTAGCCTATATGTACTTATGTAGGCATTCATCATCTATTTGATGACTAGTCTATTCTTGGGCTATGATTAGAAGTATATTAAATTTTCACTGACAGCCCAAATTTTGCCTTGTTTTAGCTGAAAGAAGTGGATGTGCATCTTAAAATAACTCTTAAGGTTAATTTTCCATCGCCTCAGGTAGGCTACTCATTATTTACGATATTTCAGAACCTAAAAATAAACATAAATTACTTGTGGATGTGCATTATAGATTTAATTTAAACAAAAAAAAAAAAAACAAAAAAAAAAAAAAAAACCTTCAGTAAATGTTAGGAGGCTTTATTCGTCTTTATCATCAGATCTCACTTCAATACACTTCTCAGTAGCAGTGAAAAACAGCACTGCATTACACAGAGTACAAGTATACAACAATACAAGTACAGTTTTTTTTAATAGTAAACAACCATAGTAGTGTATATCAGTAAAGAACTAGTCTGAATCGAGCCATATTTGGATCACTCACTGCTTCGCTATCCAATCAAATAAAGTAGAATGAATCCAGATGATTGTATTAGGAGGTACAGAGTCTTTTCCAAGTCTCGCTCCTGTACCGTGGCTTCTTACTTCAGCAGTTGTGCATGTTATGCATGATCTTTCTGTTAAGGCAAACCCACAAACATTAGGAATAAAAACAAACATACACTTATAAAAGTAGTTATGCTTTGACTAAAATTGATGACCAAAAGTAGAGTTATTACAACACACCTTTGACCACCAGCTGTGTGCTGTGCTCAAGTCCCAAATCTGGGACGAAACAGAGATACGTTCCTCCATCAGAGAGCTGAAGATCGGTGATATTGAGAAAGAC
The DNA here is from genome assembly GCF_018340385.1 of Cyprinus carpio. Lineage (NCBI taxonomy): Eukaryota > Metazoa > Chordata > Actinopteri > Cypriniformes > Cyprinidae > Cyprinus > Cyprinus carpio. The sequence goes on along the minus strand of NC_056618.1, from coordinate 7,821,231 downwards.
GTTCCCCTTCTCGAGCTCATCAGGTAAAACTTCTGCTCTGTTCTTGTACGCTGGGTCCTGTTCCTTTACAGAAACGTTTCCATTGATAATATCGAATACGTTCCTGATGTCGTTGTGTCTCCAGTGGACTGTTAGCTGTTTATTTTCAAGCACAATACTTTCTTGACTGCACTCCAAGAGGACAGAGCCTCCTTCAGTGACTTCAACAACCTGATGGAGAGAGTCTAGAAAACATGGGTTTGCTTAGATTTCACTTTAATTAATGACTAATATATCTTTTTGGTTACTTTGGTTTGAGACCCAAAAGTTTTTTTTTTTTTTTTTTTTTTTTTTTTGTAATTTAAATCTAAGAAATTGAGTGCTGTTGAATATTTGACTCTTTGTACAGAGTCAGACAATCATTGAAGATGCTCGGTTTCATTTTTCTTTATAAATTTGAACAAACTGTTTTGCTGATAGTTTGCAGTTAAAAATGTAATTAATAAATTACAATGCAAAAAAAAAAAAAAAAAAAAAGGTCTCAAACCTTTGATTTTTCGTTGCCCTGTTCATACCTGAACCTGTTAACAGTACGAACACGGTAATGATACAGCACCTGTGAACCATAAAGAAAAATTATTAAAATATTAATAATAATAATAATAATAATAAACTAATGCTATCCTGTCAGCATACAGCAAAAATTAAGCTCACTTATTTTAAATCTCAATTGCTGTAAACTGATTTTCAACAGAAGTTGCTAAAGGCAGGTCAGTTTGATGCTAAAAGTTGCTAAATTGACATTGTGCCATTGAATAGAATACACAATTAGAGTACTCACATTTACTGGCCATCGGTGGTTTTCTAAGCATTTATTAAAAAAAAAAAAAAAAAATATTTAAAAAAAAATACTGAACATCTCATTAAAATATTATTTGAAATATGTTCATTTTGATTTTTAAAAGAAATATAAACATCACATTTTTTATGATTTGATATTCTTTTGTGAAAACAACATTGAATTATTACACTTTGCTTTCCACACGAAAATATCATTGAATTATTACACTTTGCTTTCCACTTTCCACACATCCCAGAAAAAAATGAGGCTATGGCATGCCCAATCAATAGAGAGAAAAAAAAAATCAAATCTATTTTAAATATATCGCTGAGGATTTAATTTAACATATTAAAAGTACATTTCAGGCTTAAGTCATTTTTTCATCTCTTTTATTTTTGTGTGTTGATTTAAAATAGGCACCTAATTGAAACAAACAGAAAAAAAATATCGTTCCAAATCTAAATAGTAGGCTAATTTGTAAGAACTGAACTTACAATTACGATTAATGAAAGCCCGTGATATATTGCATGTAACAACGTGCTGTAGCCTATAATGTTTTACCGTCGATACATGGTAGCCTATGTCGGGGCTACTGCCAGATTCAAAAGGGAATCACTATGAATCACGAGCGATTTATAAATGCACCCGAAACAGACGTCACATACTTTCGGTAAACAATGTCTGAAGTTAGAAATGACAAGAAGACACAAATATAACATTACATGCTTAATGAAACATTAATTCAATGCCCTATGTCTAAAATCCCACGAGTAATACAGTATTAATAATGCAAGACTGGTCTATATTAAACTCTACATTGTAGTGCTTAATGAAACATTAATTCAATGCCCTATGTCTAAAACTCTACATTGTAGACCACAGACTGAAGTGAGAAAGTCCCGACTTACCGTAACTTAACGTAACTTCTTTCACTTTAAGTAACACCCACCTAAAACTCCTGATTTCAGACTTTTCTTTTTCCCAACAGGGTGTTAACACTTCTTTTGCTGGATGAATTATGTTATCAGCGTATCTCTTCTTGGACAAATGGGTTTTAAAAAGACTCTTCTGAAAATGTTAAAATGTTGCATGGGTCACAGCCTCTTCTTCTCGTTCTTCTGTTTATTTTCGTCTTCAGGTGCATTCCCGCCACCTACTTGGCTGGAGTGTGTACTTTTGTTGGGTTTGTACCTTTGATAGAATTGGTTGAAATAGTAAAAAAATTGTATAAGTATAATATTGATATAATATTTGTATTGCTACCATCTAGTTTTGATTTCTTTTTTTTTTCACTTCAAACACTGAGCATAGCCTAGTACTATTCTACTTTCTATTCGCATTGAATCATTTTGCTCTTCTCAGACAAGTTTCTGAAGTTCGAAATGCTGATGACAATGCGTTTACATTGAGCTGAAAGAAGCTGATCCATTTGTTCATACAGTATTGAGCTGAAAGAAGCTGATCCATTTGTTCATACAGTATTGGTAATGTTCATTTTACTCATTTTCTTACATTCGTCGTTTTTAGTATTTTTGATTGTTTGTATGCTCCTATTTTTGGATGTATGGATGTTTATGTTTTTATGTTTGTTTGTTCATTATTGTTCTCCTATTTTTGGACAAACAGAAGTGTATGTCAGTTCATTCTGAGGGATGTTAAACATGGAAAATGTTTCTTGTTTTTGTCAGTGGAATTGAAAAGTGGATAATATTCTAACTATGAGGACATCTGTTGTAAAAATGGGCAGGTTTGACTCCTCTGGAGAAGGCTTTGGGTCCGCTCTCTTCTCATTAGGTTCTGTAAGAAAAGAAGCATAGAAAGTAAAACTAGCCAAAGAGTTCCTATCAATCTAATAATTAAATTAGTCCCCCATTACAGTGATTATTAACTGTTCACAATAAATTATGACATGCTGACAAACACAGAAAACGGCTTAATTCAAAAAAGATGCAAAGAACATAAAACTGGATTTCTTTTCTTTTACGATCTCTCTTTATTAGTAAGATAAATATTACTTTAAAAGACTTGCCCTACTCACATGAGCAACAACACTGAAGGTATGAATGACCATCTCTTCTCTGCTGGTGATGTGTAGTTTATAATATCCATAATGTTCAGGTGTGATGCTTGTGATGGTGAGAGATCCGCTATCGAGGTTCAGTTTCAAACTGTCTTTGAATTGTTGAATTGTTTCTTTATATTGTAGGTTTACCTCATTGTTTGTTTTATTCAGAGTAGCTATTAAAACAAATTTAGCACAACTGCGTTCTTTGGAATCTGCAGACTTCTACCATATCATGTTGATTTCCCGTATTTCAGTAAGATCAGCGTGTAGCGTGACAGATTGACCCTCAATCACTGGCATTGATGTGATTTTATCCTCCTTGAGTAGCACACCTGGAGAACAAACAGAAACAGTTTCTCAGATGGAGACCAAATTCTGTTTACATCCACATATTTGTTTGCACATTTGGGATATCGCATTAAAAGTTACTGTATAATAGGCGCCAGTTTCCCTGGAAGTGACGATGGAAAAACACGTGGGATGGAAATTTATTTGCAAATATTTAATGCAATATTCCAATTTTAATTCTCAACTTTTTATGAAAACTAAAATCTCGTCCAACTAACCTTGCGACTTCCTGCAGCTATAACAATAATTTCTTATTCGTAATTTTAGTCTCTAAACACATGACATACCCAGGAAACAAATTTAGGATTATAAAAATGTTGTGGAGACATGAAAGTGTTTCTTTAAATGTTTCATGAAATGAAAACGCTGTGATTATAATATGATTTAAAGCTTACAGTTCGAATTTTTTTTTTTTTTTTTTTTTTACCAAAAACATAACATTACTTAAATGTTTTAATATTCTAATAAACTTTAAACTGTCCAGTTATCTTGTTGTGATTACAATTTTATTTCAAGGTTACAAAAAACTCTATCGTTTCTTAGAATGTACAAAATAACATCGGAACGACATTCAAAGAATATTGTTCTATTAAGATTATGACAATGCATACTAAATATTAAAAAATAACATCGGAACGACATTCAATTTTTTTTCCTAACATTTATTTAACATAAACATAAAAACATTAGTAAAAGTTGTGAGTGCATTACCCGTTATTATTCATTGTAGGTCAAACTCCTTAAAAATGATCTCATATATCCTAGTGGTTAGAGAGTCAGTCTTGTAACCTGAAGGTCATGGGTTTAATTCTCAGTACTGGCACAAATTTTAGGTGGGGGGAGTGAATGAACATTTTTTTAGTTCAAAACATGATAATATAAATTTTTTTCATTAAGAGCTCAACTAAAGACATATTTGACTGGTTAGATCAAAGTCCTTTTAGGCAAGTCATGCCACTCGGGCCGCCATCTTGGCAATGCCTCCGGGCAGCTATTTCCGACTAACAAGACCAGGCTTCTATCTAAATGAATGGGCAAGAGTCAGAACTGCACTTTCACTGGTCACCGGGACATAAAAACTGCATGCCTCCGGGCAGCTATTTCAGACTAACAAGACCAGGCTTCAAGGTTTGATGACTTTGCCCCCAAATAAGGTTTAAAACGCCTTTTCCCACACAGGTTATACTTTTACTATGCATGCGCAAGGGTTCACGACACCAACTTCATTTACGTCTCTATCCAGAATGCCGGTGTCTTTTACTTAGAATGTAAGGTAACATATTTTCGGTCGATATAAAAATGCTTTAACTGGTAGTCCGGTGCCTTCGCGTTGTCATCACCCTCTTCTATGTGGATTCCATCTGATCTTGCACACACCACAACTCGCTGTCGCCAAATCGTCTCCGCTGTCGCAAAACCTTAACTGTGCGCATGCGTCAGTGAAACCAGATGATAGGCTTAAATGTTTCCCGGCTTGACTGTTAAAAGCAGATGATTGGCTTTCCAGCGGGAGGGGCGGGACATGTGCATACAACCGCCATCTTTGCCGTTACGGGGTTTTCCTTATATAGTTGTATTCAGGATTGAGGAAGTGGCATGTCTCTTATAAATTGTCTCTGGTTAGATTAACTCATATAATTTAGTTTATATCATGACCAGACCTCCTCACTGGTGCTGCGAGTCCTTTAATTACACCATTTTGTCACGAGCTGTGGATAAGAAGGTGGAAACTTTAGATCAGTTAGGACCTTATTTTCCGCAAATTACCTTTTTTTTTTGGCTCTTTCTTTTCCTCGAGAGACTGTTTGTGATCGGCGAAAATTGGTCTTTGGGACATTTCTCATCTGTTAGCTAAGTTTTTTTGGCTCTCACTAGTAAAGTTCTAAAGGCATTTTTATAAAAGTTATTTAAATATCCTGATTCAACCAAGTCCTAGTCCTGGCTTAAACTAAGCCCTGTCTGTGACACCCTTTCTCTATGTTCAAACATGGATTTTTTATACAAGAATAAAACAATGTCGTTGTTAACATCAGGCATGTACATACATTTAAATTACTTTATGCACTATACACTTATATCACCTCACAGCAGAACTCCAGATCAGCTGTATGTCATGTGTGTGTTAACTGAGACCTGAACTGAGGATTATTGACAGGTACACTGCACAATTAAATGTAAACTCTCTTTCAGATGCCCTCATATAAGACTGTACTTTAATGTTTGATCTATCTATATCAGTGTTTTCTGTGAAAAAAAAAAAAAAAATACTCATAAGATAATAATGATACAAATTCTACTAATGGGAACTATAAAACGCATAGACTTGTTCGGCATTGGTGGGAACGCGCACAAAAATGTCATAACCGTTTATGCCGTGGGGGAAAACAAACCATTCGAATTAACGCGCAGAGACCTTATTAGGCGCTTGATCTTTACTTTTTGTGAAGATTTCGATTGATTTTTGTTTGGTGCAGTGCTGAAAAATTGCTGTGTGGCGTTCTGTACCTCTAATAAGTTTTTTAAAAAAAATTATCTGAAGATGTATATGACTGATAAACAGACGGACTACCAGAGGTAGCACAGATAGGCCACACTGAAAAACATTTAACGGCTCTGGGCTACACTACTAACTCTGGCAATGATCTGTCATTAGTCCTGCCCCTGCACAGCTTACAGTAACGCTCCTTCACGTCACAATCAAATAAATCTCACTCCCTGGTATTTTGTGATGTCATAATCTATTAAAACATTTTTTTCGTATTATTTTACACAATCCCTTAGAAGGCTAGCCAGGCTTTGGCGTTTTTATTACCAATTATAGCCTATAACCATAGTTTTACTACAAATACCATGGTTAAACTAGTAACCAATAACCATGTTTTTTTGTATTTTATATACAAATTTTCATGTTATATATTTATTTTACGGCGTGTATTCGTGAAAATGGTTAGGCAGCCGCAGCACACACCACATAGAATAACGCTGTGCAATTCAAGGCACTTCAGTGGACCTGTTTTGTCAATGTTACAATATTTTTAATATATCAAAAATAAAGTACGACAGGCTTTTACTCAAGTCTTTATCACTTTATTAAAATTAAGCAAAAAAAATGTCAAATGTTTACTTTTCACAAGCCGTCTTGTTCTCGTATAGGCTTGTAGTAAGCAGTCTCTTGCTCCATTAGGTAACAGAAAATGTCGGGAAACGACATTTTCGTCCATTCCATTGGGTCATTTGTCCAGTCACAGATACTGTACGGACAATCCGACACAATACGGCTCAGTTTTTATACATATGTTGCTCTGTCGAGCGGCAGAAATTATTTTATGTAGGCCATTCTGAGTCTATACCATGCTTTTCCAATGAGGAGGAAAGGACTGTTATCCCCCACACCGACTCCGCCCACAAAGCTATGTCGCGACACCGAACAAGTCAATTAAGGATTACTAAGGATGAATGAGCTGCTGGATTCATGAATATTAATCAACTCTTTACTGAAAATGCGCTGCGTGGCGCCACAGTCATCAAATGTCTAACTAAGGCTGTGATACATTGTAGTTTATGTACATTTAGGGGACAGTGCTCAGAAATGGAGCAACCTGCCCCATTTCACCAGTCCTAATCCAGTCAGCATAACAACTCATAGAGCGGGGCAGAGGCACCAAGAGCCATTGCAAACAAAATGTGATAGTCTCAGTAATCTGGTTCATTTGACTAACAATAAGAGAACAGGAACCTCTTGTTACAGACTTTGCTTAAGAGAATCATTTGACTGATGTCATCATCTTTACCTAAAATGCTCAATACAATGTACCTTAGTACACAGGATCAGCATATTTTAAGCAGATTCTTCAATTTGTAATCCCTCACCATGCTCATAGCTTCTCTAGTTTTGACTCTGTTGTCCCCACAGAGGTTGATGAGATGATCAGGCTGTCTAATTCCTCTACTTTTTCTTCTTGATCCTGCACCTACCTCTTTACTGAAGAATTGCTTGCCTGCTTTGTCACTACCAATCACTCACTTCATTAATATGTCAATGTCATCTGGAATTGTACCATCAAAGCTTAAGATTGTTGCTGTCACTCCAGTTCTTAAAAAGCATTGGTCTCGAACCTTCTTCGCATAAGTAGCTATAGGCCTATTTCAAACTTATCTTTTTCTCTCTAAGATATCAGAAAAAGTTGTTGCCTAGGGTTTCTCCCAGTTACAGGTTATAGTTAACAGCACACAACCTCTATGAACTCTTCCAGTCTGGCTTTCGTCAATTACACAGTACTGAAAAAGCCCTGGTTAAGGTTCTTAACGATCTTCTCTTAGCTTCTGATTCTGGTGCTCTCAGCACTCTCCTTCTGTTAGACCTCAGCTCAGCTTCTGACACCGTTTGTCATGAGATACTTCTCTCACGGCTTTCAGCAATTGGAATTACTGGAACAGCCCTTGAATGATTTTCCTCCTATCTGACCAGGAGGCAACAGTTTGTTATAAACCAGAAACACAAATCACTGGCCTACTCCTTATATCGATAAAAAGACTGTTACGCTGATCTTCATATTCACTACATTTAAAAAGCACATGCTCTACTGTTTCAAAAACATCACATTCATCACACACACCCCTTTCATGCTTCCCCATTAATGCAAGTGTTGAATTTAGTCCTGTGTGACCCATCCTCAATCTAGAAATCATTACTTTTCTTAATTATTCTGAGTTGGGTACCACCATACTTGGGCTGTATGTCACTTTTCACTTTCACTTAATTTTCCTGTTAATCACTGATCTAATTTCTTCCCAGAGGTACCTTAACATCACCACATTTTTCTTTAAAGCTTGTTTTGCTAACTTACCAGGCTGTTTTATTCCCCTACTATCCCCGGTGTGTGCCACCGTTGTGGGCCAACAAAAGTATACAATTATACCCACTCCTTTCAGTCTATACAGTAATGTATAAAGTTCCACTAGCAGATATTCTCTATCAGTTTTTATAGACATTGTACCTTTAAGAGCTGATGAAGAATCTGAGCCATTGCAACCCTACTATTATAGCTGTTAATTCTGTAGAGTTTACAGACAATTTGTCATTTAACCTTAAACCTATGTTTTGTCTGAAAACGTGGAATGTACACTCTTATGCCCACTTTTTTGTTCAACTGGATCTTTAGATCCATGTGCATTGTTGTAGAATCTAAGGATTATGACGTTTCCCATTCACAATATTCACAATCGATTCTCACGCGGTAACTGTGATAATGAACCAGGTAAATCAGAAATGTACTTTGATTATATTCTTGTAGAAGGGATTCAGAGGAACTGGAACAAAGAAGTCAAAAGACAAAAGAAGAAGGAGAAACGTTGAGGAAAGCAGGACAGAATGTCAACTGATGGAACTGATGGTTTTTAGGATGAAAATTCACCTTTAATCATAGGAATAAATAACATTGTAAATATGTTCAAATAGAAAAACAGTTATTTTTAAATGCAGGCTTGGTGAACAGAAGATACTTCTTTAAAAACATAAAAAATATTACTGTTCAAAACCTGTTGACTGGTAGGCTATATAGATTTCAGAAATGTATATGTAATTTATGTAATTTCTGTCCCCCTCACTTCTGAAAAGATGGCTACACCCCTGGTTAGTCTAATTAACATACATTCAATGTGTGCATGGAAGAAAGCTGGAATGATTTTTACAAGATAGAAAAACACACAAATGGAACAATGATATCACTTTCCCCATCATTTGTTTTATCATTCTTAAAAGTAATGTAAATTATGTTTGCAACAGTAGTGTTTTTTGCTGTGGGTTTATGGGCTGGCCTGGGTCCCAGCCTGAAATCGGGCCAAAGCGAGTGGTTCTGAACAAAGGCGGAGTTTCTCCGCGTCTGGAGAGCTCAGCGCTGCAGATCATTTCAGAGAGAACAGCTATAGCACCAGCATTAAAAACTTTTTAAAATAAGTTGAGCTCAAAATTCACTTTCAGTCAGCAGCGAGTGTTTACTTTTTAAAATAAGTTGAGCTCAAAATTCACTTTCAGTCAGCAGAAATATTTATAAGTGATGCAAAAGACTGTGCACACTAGGCATTAACATTACCCATAGTAAACATGGTAAAAACGACCGCTTGAAGAAATAAGACGTCAGCTTCTTATTCTCTATCACAACTGTGTATTTATTTAGTATCATATTTTATCTGTCATAAGTCTCGTCTCGAGAGTTTAGCTCCGCGTAGCATATGTCATCAAAATATAATAATGGTTTTTGTTCGGGAGCTTTTATAAAAATATATAAATGTGATGTAGGCAATATAGGCTAGGTTACTGTGACTACAAATGAACAGAAAACAGACTCGACTGAATAAGCAGGCTAACGCTTTATTTCTGTGTGACAAAATTTCAATCCTGATAAATTAAGTCATTAAGATCAATGTATCACTTATTATAGTAAAACATCAATGCGTTTGGATTTAAATATTTTAACAAAACATGTAAACCAATAACCTCTTTTATCATGTTCGTTTTGTGATCGCGCTAGCTCCAGTGACTTATTAGGGCCAGAGCACCAGTGGTGCAAGGACCCTCTTGGAATTGCTCCGTTTATTTCTTATTAGTTTTCTGATAACTTCTCTTTGTTGGTGAAGTGATGGGGTTTCATGACGTTGTTTCTGAGAGGCGTGTAAAGGGCGGGTTTTAGTGAAGCGCAGCAGAGCTTTTGGCCCGACGGTGGAAACGCAGCGCTATTTCAGCCTCGGTGCTACTGGCCCGAGGCTATTAGCCCCGCACGGCCTGATTAAAGCACTGGCTCGCACTGGCCCGACAGTGGAAAAATCGGCTATTGTGTCCCAGTCAGGTCCTGTCTTAATAATACTCAGTGTTTACAAAAAACCTCCTCAGATGATGTGTGTTCTGGCAACAGAAACAACTGTGCAGTTTACATGATGGTTTTTGCCACCAGTACTGTCCACCATTTTGAGCAAAATAATTGATTCATTCTTCTTTTTCACACAACTACACTACTGTTCAAAAGTTTAGAGTCACTGTGAAATTTGTATGCTTTTTTTTTTTTTTTGAAGGTACTGATATTATAATTTAATAAAGGCTACTTTACAAATAAAGTTTCATACCATACTTTCTGCAGCACATCACTAAAATGATAGTTACAACAGTCGCAGCATCTCAAACTTTACTTAGAAATGACTCAGTTTGAATAGATGAATTATTTAATTTACATATTGTACCCTTTTTCCTTGAAAGTCTATCTAAAATGCCAACATCCCAGAGTGTTGTCTTGACTCTTGCAGATGAAACATGCATGCACTGTTCACTGAATATGCCAGTTTATTGACTTGTTACAAGTATGTTTCCTTAGAAACATTTGTTGTTTCAATTCTCTTTTTGTCCTGCTTTCATCCACTTTACTTTATTCTTTCAAGCATCTTTTATTCTTTTCCTTCATATCTCAAAAGAAAAACAGACTGACTAGTTTTTTCTTGAGAAATGTGTTTCTTTTTTGGCTAAAAATTTTACATGGATGTTTAAATTGTATTTGTATCGCAGGAAATACAAGCATACTCAATACTTTATAACTGAACAAAGACTCTGTATTGTGATGTTCAAATGTCATTTAATAGCACAACTATTTTTATATCAACTTAATGCATCCTTGATGAAAAGAAGCATTGATATCTTTAAAAAGCAAAAATCCATCACTACTTTTGAATGGTGGTGTAAAATACCCTTTTATTTTTACCAGTGTCAGTTGTCAAGCAGATATCTGGTGTGGAAATGTGCAAATTTTCTTGACCATATAATCCAGCACTTTTTTTCACAAAATGTCTTTTCCCTTAATAATTAAGACAGAACACTCAACAGGTTTGTTACTGTTTTTTTTTTTTATCAGAGTCTCGAATATAAAATGTTCTGCATAATGCTGATACTTTAGCTTTTTGCTGTATAGTGTTATGTGTAATAGTGTTATCTGCATTAAAGTTTGTGCATTTTGTTTTCATGTTTCAACCTAGTCAATAACTACTGTATCAATGTGATATACACATATTTTCAAAATAGTCATATTTGCATAATAGAACATGTCCTAACCCTATTCCAAAGTGATGACACTTTGACTCTATAAGGATTATTAAATTATCTGATGTGCAAAACCAAATGATGACATCCCATGATTGTAATTTACAGAAAACATATATTTTTTTTCTTAGTTTGCATGAAATCAGTCGTTTATTGAAAGAGTGGTAACAGAATGGCAAGACATTAATTTTAAACAAATGTTGTAACATACAGTAATATACTACAGTCATTTTTAAGTTTAACTGTAATTTTTGTACTTGCAGAGAAAGTGTTACAGTTACTGTGTAAATTACTGTTTTCTGCGTAAGAATAGCTCTAATACTTTTGAAACGTCAATAAAAACCTTAGCTCTGCTTTTAAAGCTCTCATCGAAGGCTCTGCGAACATAACGTTCTGGAATATTTTTAGGTATGACGATCTGAGCCACAGTGGTGCTTTCACCTTTCTTCCGTTGCACATTTACCTGGATCTGCAGGTTGTAATATCTCTGATTGTTGCGCTTGATGATGCCCTGCATGTCGATTCGGAGATTACCAGCCTTCATCAGATTGGAACGTGCCTGGTCCACCAGGTGCACATTTGTCCAGCTATTGATTAATTTTTCAGCATCGTTTCTCCATTGTGTACCATCAGTGATAACATTAGAAGCTGCCTCTGCAGTAAAGGTTGTTTTTATACGGTTACCCTTGTCATACACTGTGTCTATCACTTTTGAGTCTCTCCTGTTGCGATGTCGAGATGTGATGTGAGTGCCCTCTCCAGAGTCAATGAGCTTCTTGTCAGCCTTCACCAGCCCACAGTATCCCCAACTAAAGATATTAATTCTGCACCAGCAGTAGTCTTCTCCATATTTGCACACATACTGTCAGCTCTGCACTGCCTCCCCCTGTAGTCCATGTTTTCTTGAGGGGAACAGTACAGATTTTGGCTTCTTCCATCTTTATCAATAGTCTTGCACTTGTACTCGCCACCATCAGGCTTGCAGTCTTCTATACACAGCGTTCCAAGATGGGTCCAAAAAGTTGTCCCAGCACTTGGCCACGGTGAACACAAGAGGAAGAGCAAAACGAAAAGAGTTATGAAGATGCTCCATTCTTTCTGTGAAGAGGAGAGTGAAGTGAAATGTAAGAAGCATCAGTAAAAGGGCAAGCTGTAATAACATCACCAGCTGTTTTCAATCTTATTTAACCCTTAAGTGCATGGCATATATTTACATATCCTTTAATGATTGGCCTGACGATTTTTCGCTCAAGTTCACACACAGGTTGAAATGGCTATGAAGGGTATGTGTCCACTCCACACCTGCGCACACTTGTTTGGATTGAATTTGTGACCATCGGTGTAATATATTCTGTTCCTGGTTCTACGTATTGGTGCATTGTGAATATTTATGAGTTTCCACTTATCATAGGTTTACCCTTTAGATAGCATGCAAATGAATGGAACTGAAAACAATTGCTAAAAAATGTTGTCCGCAACATGTTGTGTTTGAGCGATTGTGTATAAAGCACAAGTGTTAAAGGGATAGTTCACCGAAAAAATATGAAAATTCAGTCATTAATTACTCATCCTCGTGTTAACATCAAAATAAAATGGGGGTCTGCAGCATTTTCGAAATTCCGGAGTAGTGTAAATGACAGGCATAACCGTAACACAATTTACACATTTTAAAATGAAAATGAATAGTGTAAACAGGGCCTTAGTTCATCGTCTATATACTGACAGAAATTACATTACAATATAATATCTATATCTATATAGCCTACCAGTCAACAGTTTTTGAACAGTGATATTTTTAATTTTTTTAAAGAAGTCTCTTCTGCTCACCAAGCCTGTATTTATTTATATCGTGTGACTGGAGTAATGATGCTAAAAATTCAGCTTTGAAGTAAGGAATAATTGTACTCCGCTTCGCGTCATGACCGCATCACCACCTCGGGTGTGCATATTTTTCTAATAATTCAACAGTCCGGAGTCAATTATTCCGCTTATACTTTGGTTACCACACCTCAAGACATCGATCAGATGATTTATTTAATACCACACCTCAAGACATCGATCCGATGATTTATTTAAAATGATTCCTATTTCTTCCGCATCTCATCCAATTCCTCTTTTGCTAGTTCCAAAACGTCATTTTAAAGCTGGTAATGGACGCCTGAGCCGTTGATAGCATTCTAATGCAGTTATTAATGAAGTTATTAGAAAGAGAACTAGAGAGACAGAGACACAGAGAGAGAGAGAGAGAGAGAGAGAGAGAGATCTTGTGTGAATTAGTAGCCTAATGTACCTCTGTGCGTCTCTAAACACTCTTCTGCTGCAGCGTCTTTAAACAGCGCTGTTATTACCTTGCTAGTGAGAAATGTCATGTGTGGTCTTTAAGTTGCTACACTGTATAGGCTAACTGATAAAATCGTCAGGGCAGCGCTGACAACACCTTTTGTGCAAACTGCGTGACCGTTATTACTGTTAACTATGCGAAGTGATATGGAACTGTAATGCGGTCAGGAGAGCTGCCTGGAACTACGTTCGCCGTGCGTTTCCCAGAAAATAATTGCACACCTCAGAGCGTTCGTCAGCCAATCAGATTCAAGCATTCAACGGCCCCGTAGTATAAGCGTCAATAAGTTACATTTTGAAATATATTCAAAAAGAAAAGTTATTTTAAATAGGGCAGTAAAAATATTTCAAAATGTTACTGTTTTGCTGTACTTTGGATCAAATAAATTCAGGCTTGGTGAACAGAAGAGACTTCTTTAAAAAACATTAACAAGCTTACCCTTCAAAAAAACAGTTGACTGGAAGTGGATATTATAGGCAACTTTAATTTTTCTCTAATTTCTAGCTTTTAATTGGCTTGGAAATCTATACCTGCTGGACAATAACAAATAATAATGATTTATTTATATACTACAAACAATTTTTATCACATAATAAGGCAGAATAGTTTCTATACGGTAATAATTATGTCAATTAGAACTTCATTGTTCATATACTTTATTTATCACCTGCTGGAGATGACTTGAAAAAAACGTCTCAGGTTACGAATGTAACCATGGTTCCCTGAGTAGGGAACGAGACACTGCGTCCTGTAGGGGTCGCTATGGGGAACACCTCGTCGTGACCCGTGTCTGAAGCATACATTGAAAAAAACGCCAACGAGTTGGCCGGCGACAGCCTCTGACGTCACTACCGGCGCGCGACTATAAAAAGAGAACACGTCATTCACTTCTTCGTCTGAAGCTTGGGTCCGAAGCATGGCAGGGAGCTAGAGGATGCAGTGTCTCGTTCCCTACTCAGGGAACCATGGTTACATTCGTAACTTGAGACATTCCCTTTCAAGGGAACTTCGATTTTTGTTCTGTAGGTTTTGCTATAGGGAACAGTATACCCACGCCGCCATGCTGAGGGGAGTGCCAGAATCATGGTGAACCCTAAGTACCAACTCTACCATTTCCATGGGAGTTGCCCCTGGGACGTTTTAGACGGCTGTCTGGTGACAGTACCCCTTACGGCCAAAGGCCTAAGCTACATACCCAACTTAATTGTAAGGGCCTCGGCCCGGGGTAGAGCTGAAGGCTTGGAATCAAGAAAGATTCCTTTAAAGGGGATACGGCTAAGAACCTAGCATTTTATACTAAGTCTTGCCTGTCACACAGGGGCTACCGCTTGCTTTTGCGTAAGCTTGCTGAAGGAGCTGTCTCAAAAGATCTCTAGTAGCAACACCCTGTTTAGATAGGTATCCGAGGATACATAGATGGGGTGGATAAATAGGTTAACGGGGCTTTTACCAACTCAAGAAAGGGCACGAAGCACTCACCATATAGGATTTCAGAAAGAACGCAGAACACTAGTGTGGGAACTCACCACAGTGTGGATTTCAGAAAGTGCACAAAGACTTGACGTGCACACTTACCATAACATTGATTTTAAATACTGTTCTAAGGGGGGGCTCTCGTGGGTGCCTGATATAGCAGCTCATAGATGGAATGGTGCATTTCAAAACAATATGTTTGAGAGTCATCAACTAGATCTGTGGAAATTATGCTGGAGCGCTCTGGGGAAAGAACAGAGAACTCAATCTACATGAGAGGAGAACTCCGAATTCAGAAAGAGAGCACTCATAGGCAACCCTTCTTAGTAAAGGTGAGCACTGCTAAAATACCACGAGAACCGCCCAAATAGCCCCTCATGTTTTGAGGGAAGCGATGCTTGAAGTGTATAAAATAAATACACACTGGCTGAGTGGAGCCCAAGGAACCAAGATCTAACGTTCTCAATAAAGGGAATGAAGCTGAGCGTGTACCCTTACCGTACAGGATTTCAGAAAGTGCGCAGAGTCTTGCGTGCACTCTTACCACCATGTGGTTTTCAGAAAGTACACAGAGCTTAGCGTGTGTACTAAAGGTTCCTAAGCATCGCAGAGGTGCCGAACTGCACGGGAGAGGCAAGCTCAAATTAACAAACCTCTGGTGAGGGGAGCATCACCTGAGGCAGCATATACAAGAAATCTCCCGTAACTGCCACCCTCCACTTCCCACTTGATGCGACAGCAACAACCAAGCGGCCAGGAAGCCCCTCAGGGTGACCTGGCCGGACATCCATGAAATTCCTTGCAGTGCCGTGCCGGGCCTGATGATCAAGAAGGCTCCCGCAGAAACCTGTGATTTGGTCGCCTGATACCGGAAACATGAAGCCGGAATCAGGGCTATCATACCGGCCCGGACATGATGCAGACGAGTGTTTAGTAAACACTGTAGTCGAGCATTGCAAAGAAACTCACAGAGGATTAGTACACACATACCCACCAGCAATTTGATACATATATAAGTATATACATAATGGATAGAGTTGACGAGTGGTGGTTCCTGCACTGGAGCCCCGCTCAAGGGGTGACTCCCTTTAGTCCAGTCACCCACCCTGGTTCCTGCACTGGAGCCCCGAACCACCGAAACATCATAGGTCCAGCATAGGAGACTGTTTGCAAGAAATTCCCACCTAACCTCGGTCAGGTGGAGAACTGGTGGTTACAGGGGAATTAGGAAGGGGAGGATAAGGGCAATCGGTCAGGTGGAGAACTGGTGAAATAGATACAAAGTATTGCTCTGATTCGGACGAGAATGCTGATGCATCGTCTGGATCACATCCCTTAGGTCATGCCTACCTCCCTGTTACTCACGATTCCTCTTACCCCTACCCGCAGGTGGGGGAGGAGCGTGAGTCACGACACTAGCCTTCTGTGCCCGTTTCTGATCCTCGGATCGAGACGGACCAGGACCCCTATGTTGTTCGGGCTCAGACCTGGACCTTCGTGGAACGAAGGATCTGAAAGCAGCGGAGCGCGCCTTCGTCTTCCTGCGTATGCCTTGCCATTTAAGCGAGATGTATTTCTTGAAGGGGCTTAGATGGCAAGGAGGGAGATTAAGAGAGGATGTCTCCCCTGCAGAAAGAAAGCTCTTTCTACAGGGGGCATCCTCTCATAGCCGTTTTTCGTGCATCGCCTCGATGTCGGCACAACTCTTATGCCAAAACTGATGGATGCAAGAAGAAAATGGCCTCTTCCTTTCCTTTTCAATCTCTGCATGGAGATCAGGCAGAAATGGAAGGCTCACCTGAGCTTGAGGGCTATGGTCAGAAAGATAACGCTCGTCGAGACGACCTTGCGGCGTCACCTTGGTAGCGCACCTCCATGGCAAGTCCAACTTTGCCGTGGCACGATCCATAACCTCCAATAGCTCTACATACGCAGGGCAGGAGGATTGAGAAAGCTCAGCCTCAGCTAATTCACCATCTTCAAATATCTCCTGCTTTTCCTGGGTAAAAACGAGCCTGTGCTCCAACAAAAAAACGACCATATAGGTTGTTTGTACACGCACCTTATTACGACCTATATTTACGTTTTAAAGTTAAGCTACCTCTAGCGGGCGTAAAAATAATGACAGTATCGCGTTGCGTCTGTTGTCATGAAATGACGTATAACGTCATTACCAATCAAAAAATGCAATGTGTGGACTTTTTACACCGATCTCACAGTAATTCGTACATATTTTACTAGGTGGCTTATTTGTTCGAATGACCACACCTAACCCCACCCCCCTAAACCTAACCCCCACCAACGAGCGCGAAAGGGAAAGTCCCTCTCTAAACCACTCAGACAGATCCACCTGTAATTCTCACAAGCTCATTCTCCTCCGTGCCTCAGCAGCGGCAGGTACTGAACTGCGGTAAGCGGATGGCTGCCTTTTTTTCCTCGGAAAGAGAGACGAATGAGAGCGTAGCTTTCATTGAAAAAAACGCTCACAATGCACACAGACCTCCTCGAAGACATCGCGTGCATGCTCATCACCCAAACAAATAACGCAAAGATTGTGTGTGTCATTGGGTGTCAAATACCGCCGACACAGATGCACACATTGTCTAAACGCTTGCTAGTAGTCGCTATGATAGACAGAGAAAGATCGCTCTTACCAGTTCTTTCAGATGCACGCTTCAAACAGACCAAATGGTGAAGACGAAGAAGAGAATGACGTGTTCTCCCGGTGCCTATTTATAGTCGTCCGGTAGTGACGTCAGAGGCTGTCGCTGGCCAACTCGTTGGTGTTTTTTCAATGTATGCTTCAGACACGGGTCACAACGAGGTGTTCCCCATAGCAACCCTTAGAGGATGCAGTTCGAAGTTTCCTTGAAAGGGAACATATATTGTCGCAATCGTATGTTCAATGTCTCCATGTTTTCAAAAGTTTCTGTTTTTCTGTGAAAACAACTGTTTTCATACAGCGATAGCTGGACACTTTTGTCCATATTAGGAATTTCCTGGTATGACTTTCTGCGCGAGAGCGTCCTTCGGCTTCGAGAATGAATGAAACACACTGCATTTGTTTGAGTGTTTAGCGCTCCGTGATGTTCACCTCGCCTTATTCTGGGTGGGTCTGAATAAAATATCAGGTCATGCGCAGACTATCCTGTATTTTTGAGTTTAAATCTATATATTTTTATTCACACCAGCTCTTGAAAACCTCTATGTGAACACACTTGCCCGAAAAAGTGCGGGGGACGAATTTCTGTGTGTTTGCGTCCCCCGCGTAATCCACCCCTGAGACTAACTACTCTAAAATCTTGCCTAGGGCACCAACAGATCCTATATACAAGCGAATAATACACGAGGCGTGTCTGCGGAAGTGAAAGTTTTATGCAACTCTCAGGCTGACTCTACAATAAAAGCGAATCAAATAGTTTCGCCATTTATGTGCTATTAAAGTATTATTTAAAAAAAGTAATTACTTATATATGTATTATGCGTCTTTTAAGAATGAATTTATATTATTTTGGTTTTGTTAATCTTAATTATTATGATTTTTTAGTATTGGAAATGAGAGAAGAAAAAATTACATTGGATAGTGTATTGAATGTTTATTTTGTTCAGTGTCGCATGTATGTGTAGTTTCGTTTTGTTACACAGTAATACAAGACTGGTCTGTTATAGGCTGGTTATATATGTATGTTTTGTTATTGGATGTTGAGAATTGAGAAAGTCGTTTTACCGTATGGTACGTGTTTTTCAGAATTACTTTCCGAACAAGTCTTCAAAAACTGCGTTACAGAGAATTTTTACCGTATGGTACGTGTTTTTCAGAATTACTTTCCGAACAAGTCTTCAAAAGTTGCGTCATATCTTTGTTTGTGGGATAAAGTAACAGCTATCGGAGTTAAAGTAGCATGTATCGTAAAATAATAATATAGTGTACTTTCTATTAGTATTATTTTTATTTGTATTTGATTTTTTTAATTTTGCTCTTCTCAGACATGCGTTTACGTTGAGCTGAAAGAAGCTGATCCATTTCTTCAGTGGCGTGCACAAAGTGGGGTTGGCCTGAGCCCCTGCCCCTTTGAGGTCCAACGCTAAAGTGCCCCCAGTCCGTGATTTCTGCCGAGGGTAGGATATGAAGATTTTTGATCGTGGACGATAAAAATGTCTCCACGATCTGCTTTTGAAGAAATATCGTTGTATTGTGCTGCAGCGCACATTCTATTCTGGCGCGGTGGAATCAATATACTGCGACGTAAGTACATTAACATCAGTGTTAACGCAGCGGTAGAGTTACTCTCATGGGACACACTTATTCATAAAATACCTTTTTCTGCATCTGGTTTAAAGCCTTACTGGTTATTTAAATGTTTCATTCGTGTGCTTTTCTGACGTGCGGGTTTTTCTGAGCACAATCAAAGCGTGGCTGTGCCTGATTACTGAAATTAGTTATTTTTTTTGTGCTAAAGGCGGTCGCACACCAGACGAGAAGCGCAGCGCCGCGCCGCGCCGCGTCACATCTAGGATAACTCGAGGTATCGCACACGGACGCGCACATATACACTGGAGCTCAATATCGAATCAAGTTCTGAGCAGCAAGATGAAGGAGTTTTTATTCATTTATTATTATTTTAAATATATTATTTTAATTGATAATAGCTGAGTTTTGAACGTTAATTAATGAAAAGAATTCTAGATTGCCATTCATCAATTGTTTTGTATAATTATAAGAAATTTCAACATTTGTAATGCTGTAGCTACTACTGATTTGTTTGCTCAATAAAAACAAATATATTTAAATAAAATACATATTTTATAGGTATGCTTATTTCTTAACGTTTCTAAGGGCTGTCACTGAACATTTCAGATCGAAAATTAGGCATTCTTACCTGAAAAACCGATGACAAACGCTAACTTCCTCCACGTTTATGACTTCCTCATGTTGTCTTTGAAGAATCTATGGGTTGGTTGCATATAATTCTGGGTATTTCCCTACATCGTTGATTAGTTTTTCGTATTTTGCGGTCCACTACTCCGCTATTTTAAACGACCTGAAGATATTAAATTAAATTATGACCTGGTAAATCCACTAGGTGGCTGCCGACGACATTGAATGTAATCACGACAGGCAAATACTGTAATATTTTACGTATGTAAAAATGTCTCAAGAGAAAAATAAAAGATTAAAAGGACTACATTTATTATACATTTAATAATATATGTTTACATTTTATCCAAGCTGTACAACTAATGTAAGTAGTATTTGCAGCAGTGGTATCTTGGTATGTATGAACAACGGTTTGAAACAAATATTATGTTATTTAATATAAAATTATGCAGATGGCGCTCTGTGGCGCGGCAGGAATTTGAACTGCGTCCTGAGTCTAGATGGGCACCGCGGACAGACGCCGAATGGCGCCACCTGTGTGCATACACTCATAGAAAACAACGTGTTCGAATTTTAAAGACGTGGCGCGACCGGCGCTTCTCGTCCGGTGTGCGACCACCTTAATACTGTCAAAACACAAGGTTTATGTATAGACTCAGTTGGACATGTCTAAACTTTAAAGTAAACAACTGAAAGAGGATGCATGTCTGTATGCATGCAGGTCTTAAAGGGACAGTAGGCAGTACATGCTGCCGTGTGAATTGAAGGGATAGTTCACCCTAAAATTTAATTTCTGTCATGGTTTATTCACTCACATGTTGTTCCAAACCTATATAAACTTCTTTCTTGTGCTGAACACAAAAGAAGATATTTTTAACAATCTGTGTAACCAAACAGTTGCTGTTCCACATTGACTTTGACAGTAGTAAAAAATTGTCATTGTCTGGAAGTCAATGTGAACCAGCAACTGTTGGTTTTCCACCTTCTTCAAAATAGAGTTTATGTTTAGTAAAAGAAGGAAACTCATTCGGGTTCACAAAACAACTTTTGAGTGGGTACATGAAGGTATAAAAAAATTAAACACTATTTTAATTTTTGGGTGAATTATTCCTTTAATGTTAATAAAACTCCGAACACACAGAGAAAAATCACTCAGTACTCTTAACTGGAAAAACTTTAATATAGTTGCTTTAATAGGAATCAGTATATATATATATATATATATATATATATATATATATATATATATATATATATATATATATATATATATATATATTTGTTCATTCAATTGTTTTAATGCTCCTGCTAAATACGCCTATTGTACCTGAAAATAAAACACTATTTTATTTGTATAATATCTGTATTTGTAATGTGTATCTTTGTTCTCATTTTTTGATAACAAAGATAAAATAAAAACCTATGATTTTTATCTTCACCATGTACTTTGGCCTAAATATCCTCCATACTTTTTCATATTTTGTTACCTTAAAAGGCTTTATAATAGGGAAATTAGTTTGGCTGTGATGCTCAAACAGCTTGCAAAATAGAAAAAAACAACATAGATTGTTAGATTTAGATTATTAGATTGTTTATTTAGCCACACGACAATGCCGGTGGAATTTGTTTTCGGTACAGTATGTTTAAGCTCTACATCATCATACATTACAAACAACAAATAGACAATACACTTCACAACATGTAACAATACAAGATACAATGGGTACATGACCATGCGTAGTGTATGAGAGGAAAACTAAAAAACTAAAAGAGGAGTTCAGAGTCCTAATGGCTATGGGAAAAAGCTGTTTATGAAGCGTTTGGTCTTGGTAGAGAGTGACCTGTAGCGCCTCCCCGAGGGAAGGAGCTGAAAAAAGGTGGGTCGCTGGATGTGAGGGGTCAGAGATGATTTTCTTTGCCCGCTTTACAGTCCGATATGTATAGAGGGAATCGACTGAAGGCAGTGATTTCCCTAATATCTTAGATGCTTTGTTGACAGTCTGCTGTAGTTTTTTCTTTGTTTGGCTGTCTGTGCTACCATACTGTTATTGATGATGTAATGATGGACTCGATGATAGCGGAATAGAACAGAACAAGGAGCTGATGTCTGAGCCGGTATTTTTTAAGCTGTCTGAGGAAGTAAAGTCTTTGTTGTGCCTTTGCAATGATTTGATTAGTGTTAGTTGTCCACTTCAGGTTATTGCTAATGTGTGTTCCTAAGAATTTAAAGGAGTCAGTGATGGTGATTGAATTGCCATTTATTTGTATCGGTGGTTTAAGAAATGGGCCTACGTCTAAAGTCAACAATGAGTTCCTGGGTTTTGGCTGTGTTGAACTGGAGGTCATTGTTCGAACACCAATTTACAGCTTGGTCCACCACCATGTGGTACTGTGTTTCATCATTGTCTGAGATGAGGCCCTACAATGGTTGTGTCGTCCGCATACTTTATTATTTTCACTGAAGTGTCCATGGATCTAAAGTATGATGTATAAAGGGAAAAGAGCCAAGGGGAGAGAACACAGCCCTGAGGAGCTCCTGTACTGAGGGTGAGAGGGTCTGAGGTTATGTTATTAACTTTCACCCTCTGTGATCTATTCCACAGGAAGCTCCTTATCCAGTGGCATATGGCTGGATCAATATTTATGTCCAAAAGTGTGGTAAAGAGTTTAAATGGGTTAATAGTATTAAAAGCGGAACTAAAGTCTATAATCAGGATGCGTGTATAGGTGTTTGGTGATTCCAGATTACATTACAAAGATCTTGATAAAATCATTATATTAAAAAAAAAAGAATCGTTATATTTTTATCATATCGCCCACCCCTAGCCAAAGGGGGAACAAACCCATACAGACTCTAAACCCCCTCCCCCAATTGTGCGTAACGCCATTTCGCCCCTGCCCCTCGGGAGGTCTGTGCACGCCACTGCATTTCTTCACACAGTGAAAATTTATATTAAGAGGATTGGTAATGTTCATTTTACTCATTTTCTTATATTCGTCGTTTTTATTTATATCAATGCATAATATGCAATGTGAGGATTGGTAATGTTCAGACAGTTGGACAGTGCGTCAGCCTTCACCTGACAACAACAACCCATGCTGCGTCTCAGTCACACCCTTCACCTTAGAATATTGTTTTAGATATCATGGGGTTTTTTTTTGAGTTTTAATTTAATTTTTTGGTTTTTGGTTTTGGGGAACTTTCTTAGAGTTATCAACAATGTTTTCTCTTATGGTCTAATAAACAATTAAAAGAAACATATTTTGAAAACAGAGAACAATCAAAAATAATCAAAAACCTAAATATTTTTCTATGTCGTTCTTCAAGGACACCTTACAGATACAGAGAAGATGCAAAGACAATAGAATGGAATATAATTGGATTTTTTTTAATTCCATGCTAGTGTGTCAACAGTTTAGCTGTTTTAAAACACCGCTGGGTTTACAGTAATTTGCTTATTTGTCACCATAGTGTAAGAAGCTGTTGTTTAATGGCAGCTTGAATTTAATTTGGGAGTTTAGATATAAATATCCCAGAGTTTAAAAACTGTGTATTCTTCTGTTATCAAGGCCAATCCTCTGGATCTCTGGTATTTTCTTCGGGTCCTTTAAGAAAACAAAAAGCAAAGGTATAAACAAGGAAAGTGTTTAGATATTCCCATCAATGTAAAAATCAACTCACTGCAGTGTTTATGATATTGATTGAGGATTTGCGTGAACCTATTCACTTTGAATAAGGATACTTGAAAAAATGACAGACGAAAACACGACTCTTTATTTATTTTTGAAAATGCTTTCATCTGTATGATTTTTACATACTGTATGCTTGCCATAATTAATAGTTTAACAGTTAAAGGTCTTAAGACATTTGATGGACTCACTGTACTCACATAAAAAGCAACACTGAATGTCTTCGAGATCTTCAGTCTCTCATTGGTGATGTGTAGTTTATAATGTCCACAGAGTTCATTTGTGATGTTTGTGATGGTCAGAGATCCAGTATTGTGGTCCAGATGCAACCTGTCTCTGAATCTTTCTTCATTGCATAGGTATTCCTCATTGTTTGTTTTATCCCATTTAGCTATGACAGAAAATTCAGCCTCTTTGTTTACGCTGGAATCAGCAAATTTCCACCAGATCAGCTCATTTTCCTCTATTCATTCAGTGAGATCGGTTGTGTAGCGTGACAAGACTGTCCTCTCATCGTTTTCATCAACTTAATTTCATCTTTCATGATAAAATCACCTGGACAAAAGACAGAGATAAACTTACCAAGTCTTTTTCAACAAATCTCTTTCTACTTATTTTCCTGATTTCAGGCATTGGGACTAACTTTGATAAATCCAGCCGATGCTGACGGTTATAGTTTGAACTCTGAAGCATGAATATCCTCCAGACCCAGCTGTGGAGTTATTGTATCTATAGCATTTATATTTGAGTGAATTTCTATGAAATCTTATATGTCACAGCTTTAAGTCTGGATGTCAAGAACACATTCAGGGCTTTTCAGAGATAAAACAAAATTATACATCCTTAAGGGAATATATTTATTATATAATATTTTGTATTGATAATTTAAATCTGATAAATTTTTTTATATTGCTTGTCATGAATCAACATCTCAGGAAACTGTTATGGGGTTTCCAATCAAAATATGACTTCCTGTTATGAAACAGGTCATTGTTTCCTACATGTAGGACTAAAAGCATGCTTATTACACATTTTAGGAGAGAAAAATAATTGAACTTGAAAATGAATTCAATATTCTTATTAAAAATATAAAATATTAAGAAAATCTGCCAATTATTACTACCATTATTACTCTTCTTTTTTTCAACATGCTTTCCCAAGAGCATATTAATTTGCAAATTAGATAAAGTTTTTAGATAACATTGTGTTTAATGGGAAAACCAGTTTATGGCAATTTTACACACACATATTGCATAAAACAAAGTTGTATATAAAAACATAGTTTTTGCCTTTTCATGTCTATTCATGTAATTTAATGTTTTAGAAAACTTCAGAAAAACTGGAGTCCTCTACAGAGGACATAGCATAACATATGAATAAAAAATGTTTATGCTCTTAACAATACAATGACATGGAAACAAATTCTAAATTCACAATGCTTCAGCATTTTTTTCTGGTTCTGAGGAGGATATGTAGGCCAAAAATCATCGGCTAATTAGTTAGATTTATTTAAAGAAAAGTAAATTTGATTTTTTATTTTTTGATTACTTTATTTTTGTTGAATATGAAATGTTGAATGGCATTAGAAACATTTCACAAAAAGAAAAATACATAGAAATTCTAAATGCTTGATAAAGTAATTTTGATCATTTTTTTTCCTCCATCAGAATTTCCACAGCAGTCTTAAAGTTCAAAGTTAAGGTATAGTACATTTGCCTATAAGTCGCATTGTCTAGGGTTTTGGTTTTGTTGTAGTTTTGTGCTTTTGATTTGTGTAGTTTTTGTTTTTTTTAAGGTTTTGAAGTTTTTGCTCAGGTTTCGCCATTGTTGATACAAATAATAAGATATGGAAAAAGTAAGATAAAAAATAAGAATAAAATAAGATGCTTATAAAATAAAATGTGCAGGACAGTATACTGTAGACATAATAAATATTAAGATAAGCAGGAATGTACAAGAGGAGAATGTGCAAACAGGTTGTACAAGGTGTTTACATAGCAGCAATAGATGTTAAAAAAGTAAATAAATAAAAATAAAAATTATAGAAATTGCTGTGTGCAAGTGTCAATGTCAGTAAATCCAGTATCTTACTGATAATTAAGTGAAGTCATGGAGAAGTTAAAAGACTGAGTTTGAGTTTAGGAGCCTGATGGTCTGGGGAAGAAGCTCCTCCTAAGTCTCTCAGTTTTTGCCATCAGGCTACGGAAGCGCTTACCAGATGGCAGTAAAGTGAAAAGTATCAGGATCCCTGTCTATGTTCCCCTGTCTTGGTTTTGTGGACTCTTATTTTGAAATGTTCTTGTTCCCCTTTGTTTCTGTGTTGCTTTTGTTGTTTTTTTGATCTTGTTGTTTTTTTCTTATATTTTTTTTTATCTTCTCTCTTTTTTTTATCTTTTTATTGTGTGTGTATATATCTGTCTCACACCACCATTCACTACCGAGTATTGTTTAGCCTAGCTACCTTACCAAGCACTTCCTAGTTTCCTGTTTCCCAGTCTTGTTCCTTGCCTCGTTGCCTTGATCTTTTGCCTGTTTTGGGATTTTGCTCTATTGTCTTGCCATTTGGACTCTGTTTGCCCCTGCCTGGACTATTGATCCTGTACTTGGATTACCCCTCTTGTCAAGCCCTTTGGATATTGTTCGCCGATCGATGACCCACGCATGCTCTCGGAATACTCTTGTGTCTTGCCCTCAACATACCGGTTTGCTATTGTTTGACCCTGCTTGTGTTTGACTATGTTTCTAAATAAAATCTCGCACATGGATCCGCACCCCTCACGTCTCGTTGGCTCCCACATTACAAAAAGATAGTTACCAGGGTGGTTAGAGTCCTTAATGATTTTAACAGCTCTGCTTTTGCAGCTTTGAGGTGGATATCCTGCAGAGAGGGGAGAGCAGACCCTGAGATGCACTCAGCTAAGTGCATAACTCTCTGCAGGGCTTTGCAGTCTTGACTGGAGCTGTTCCCATACCACACTGAGATACACTCAATATCAGTCAATACACTTTCTATGGTCCCTGAATAGAAAGCTTTCAGGATTGCTGGTGAGACCTTGAATTTCCTCAGCTGTCACAGATGGTACAGTCTTTGTCTGGCTTTCTTAACCTGTGTTTGAATGTGGGTAGTCAAAGTCAGGTCCTCGGAGATGTTTACACCAAGATACTTGAAGCTGCTCACCCTCTCCACAGAGGTCCCGCTGATCATTAGAGGAGTGTAAAGCCCCTTTCACACTGTGATTCCGGAAAATACACGGGTAATGCATCCCGGCAATTGTTCCCGGGATGCTAGATTTTGCCCCCTTCACACTGCCAGTGATTACCCGGAATATGTGCGTGCGTTAACACACAACCCGTAAAGGCCCCATAATGACACGTGACATCAGGATGTGATGTGTAATGTACGAGTCGAAAACGTTGGGCACGTTTACTTTCACTTAAGCTGGCGAACGATCTCAGCTTCAGTGCAAATAGTGAGGAGCTAACTGATCTCCGTTTCGTTACAGTTTGCATATATTTTTTTCGTCGTGAACGTTGATCTGCCTTCAAAACACCCGGTAAAAGAGTCATGTGATAACATGTGTCATCACTACGACACATCCTTTATGGCATTAGTTCTGGCTTTTGTTCACACAGAGCTCGTTCCGGAACTGAACCCGGCAATGTAACTAGGTCCCCTACCCGGGATCAATCCCCGAATCAATCCCGGAATGTGAATGCGTTCACACAGAAGGCGAC
Source organism: Cyprinus carpio (assembly GCF_018340385.1). Classification (NCBI taxonomy): domain Eukaryota; kingdom Metazoa; phylum Chordata; class Actinopteri; order Cypriniformes; family Cyprinidae; genus Cyprinus; species Cyprinus carpio. The sequence goes on along the minus strand of NC_056618.1, from coordinate 7,793,800 downwards.
CCGGCAATGTTCTGGCAATTTTCCGGGTCTAACGTGCAGTGTGAAAGGGGCTTAAGGCTGCTGCTGTCTTTTCCTGAAGTCCACAATCAGCTTTTTAGTTTTACTCACATTCATAGAGAGACAATTGTCCTGGCACCATGATGTGAGTTTCTCTACCTCATCCAAGTATGCGGCTTCACTGTTGTTGGAAATGAGACCCAGAACCACAGTATTATCAGCAAATTTGATAATAGATGTGGAGCTGTGGGAAGAAACGCAGTCATGTGTGTAGAGAGAGTAGAGCAGGGGACTCAGGACACAGCCCTGTGGGGCTCCTACTTTCAGGGTGATGGAGTTGGAGGTGTACTGGCCTACTTTCACCACTTGAGGTCTACCAGTGAGGAAATCAAGAATCCAGTTGCATGGTGAGGAATTCAGGCCGAGGTCCATGAGTTTAGAAGCTAGCTTGATGGGGACTATGGTATTGAAAGCTGAGCTTTAAGGGGGTTGCACACCGGACAAAAAGCACAACTCGAGGTATCAAACACCGGACGCGCACATTCTATACGCTGGAGCTCAATATCGAATCAAGTTCTGAGCAGCAAGATGAATGAGTTTTAATTCATTTATTATTAATATTTTAAATATATTATTTTAATTGATATTAGCTGAGTTTTGAACGTTAATTAATGAAAAGAATCTGTGTTATAATTAAGTCTAGATTATCGTTAGCATTCTAGATTGCCATTCATCAATTGTTTTGTATTATTATAAGCAATTTCAACATTTCTAATTCTGTAGCTACTAATACTGATTTGTTAGCTCAATAAAAACAAGGAAGCTAAATATTTTTATAGGTATGCTTATTTCTTAACGTTTCTGTCACAGAACATTTTACCTCAGATCGAAAATTAGACATTCTTAACTGAAAAACCGATGACAAACGCTATCTCTCTCCACATTTATGACTTCCTCAAGTTGTCTTTGAAGAATCTATGGTTGGTTGTATATAATTCTGGGTATTTCCCTTTGTCTTTGATTAGTTTTTCATCTTTTGCGGTACGCTAAAGATGTTGTGACAGTTGTGACCTGGTAAATCCACTAGATGGCTGCCGATGACATTGAATGTAATCGTAACAGGCAAATACTGTAATATTTTGCATATGTAAAAATCAAGAGAAAAATAAACTCAAGAGAAAAATAAAAGATTAAAAGGACTACGTTTATTATACATTTAATTATAGTTGTGTACATTTTATTCAAGCTGTACAACTAATATAAGTAGTATTTTGCAGCAGTGGTATCTTGGTATAATGTATGAACAAGGATTTGAAACAAATGTGATGTTATTTTATATAAAATTATGCAGATGCTGCTCTGTGGTGCGGCAGGAATTTAAACAACGTCCTGAGTCGTAGCTAGGCACCGTGGACAGATGCCGAATGGCGCCACCGGTGTGCATACAGGTCCTTCTCAAAAAATTAGCATATTGTGAAAAAGTTCATTATTTTCCATAATGTAATGATAAAAATTAAACTTTCATATATTTTAGATTCATTGCACACCAACTGAAATATTTCAGGTCTTTTATTGTTTTAATACTGATGATTTTGGCATACAGCTCATGAAAACCCAAAATTCCTATCTCAAAAAATTAGCATATCATGAAAAGGTTCTCTAAACGAGCTATTAACCTAATCATCTGAATCAACTAATTAACTCTAAACACCTGCAAAAGATTCCTGAGGCTTTTAAAAACTCATTACTCAAAACCGCAATCATGGGTAAGACTGCCGACCTGACTGCTGTCCAGAAGGCCATCATTGACACCCTCAAGCGAGAGGGTAAGACACAGAAATACATTTCTGAATGAATAGGCTGTTTCCAGAGTGCTGTATCAAGGCACCTCAGTGGGAAGTCTGTGGGAAGGAAAAAGTGTGGCAAAAAACGCTGCACAACGAGAAGAGGTGACCGGACCCTGAGGAAGATTGTGGAGAAGGACCGATTCCAGACCTTGGGGGACCTGCGGAAGCAGTGGACTGAGTCTGGAGTAGAAACATCCAGAGCCACCGTGCACAGGCGTGTGCTTTTGAACCAGAAACAGCGGCAGAAGCGCCTGACCTGGGCTACAGAGAAGCAGCACTGGACTGTTGCTCAGTGGTCCCAAAGTACTTTTTTTCGGATGAAAGCAAATTTTGCATGTCATTCGGAAATCAAGGTGCCAGAGTATGGAGGAAGACTGGGGAGAAGGAAATGCCAAAATGCCTGAAGTCCAGTGTCAAGTACCCACAGTCAGTGATGGTCTGGGGTGCCATGTCAGCTGCTGGTGTTGGTCCACTGTGTTTTATCAAGGGCAGGGTCAATGCAGCTAGCTATCAGGAGATTTTGGAGCACTTCATGCTTCCATCTGCTGAAAAGCTTTATGGAGATGAAGATTTCGTTTTTTCAGCACGACCTGGCACCTGCTCACAGTGCCAAAACAACTGGTAAATGGTTTACTGACCATGGTATTACTGTGCTCACTTGGCCTGCCAAACTCTCCTGACCTGAACCCCATAGAGAATCTGTGGGATATTGTGAAGAGAAAGTTGAGAGACGCAAGACCCAACACTCTGGATGAGCTTAAGGCCGCTATTGAAGCATCCTGGGCCTCCATAACACCTCAGCAGTGCCACAGGCTGATTGCCTCCATGCCACGCCGCATTGAAGCAGTCATTTCTGCAAAAGGATTCCCGACCAAGTATTGAGTGCATAACTGAACATAATTATTTGAAGGTTGACTTTTTTTTGTATTAAAAACACTTTTCTTTTATTGGTCGGATGAAATATGCTAATTTTTTGAGATATTTCGGTTTTCATGAGCTGTATGCCAAAATCATCAGTATTAAAACAATAAAGACCTGAAATATTTCAGTTGGTGTGCAATGAATCTAAAATATATGACAGTTTAATTTTTATCATTACATTATGGAAAATAATGAACTTTTTCACAATATGCTAATTTTTTGAGAAGGACCTGTACAATCATAGAAAACAATGTGTTCGAATTTTAAAGACGTGGCGCAACGCAACGCGGCGCGGCGCAGCGCTTCTCTTCTGGTGTGCGACCCCCTTTAGTCGATAAATAGAAGCCTTACATAGTTCCCATTGCTGCTGTTAATGTGCGTGAGAGAAGAGTGCAGGATGTGAGAGATGGCATCTTCAGTGGATCTATTGGGGCAATAGGAAAACTGAAGAGGGTCCAAAGTATCAGGGATGGAGGAGCAGATGTTGTTCTTTATAAGTTTCTCAAAGACCTTCATGACTGTTGACATGAGGGCAACCGGACGATAGTCATTCAGGCAAGAGGGGTTATTGTTCTTAGGCACAGGGATGATGACAGATTTTTTGAAGGAGGTGGGAACCACAGAGGTAGCAAGGGACTTGATGTAAACAAACCAGTGAGCTGATCAGCACAGGTCCTCAGAACACGACCAGGAATCCCATCAGGACCTGTTGCTTTCCTGACGTTCACTCGCTTTAGGGCCCTCCGAACCTCGTCCTCAGACACGGTGATCACATGATTATCGCTGCTCTGACTGCCGCTTCCTGATGCGCTGATCAGCAGACTCGCGTTGCCGCGGTTGCTTTCAAAGCGGCCGTAGAAAGAGTTTAGCTCGTCAGCCAGTGACGGGTCTGCTCTCACAGCTGCAATGGATTTGTTTCCAAAGGCACAGAGGCTCTTAGTCCTTGCCACATGCGTCGGGAGTCATTTAGTTGGAAATTAGACTCTATGCGTTCCCTGTATCTGTGTTTTGCGGCTTTTACTGTGCGTCGGAGAGCATAGCACAATGTTTTGTACTCACTCATGTTCCCCGACGAGAGTCCGGCGTTGCATGCAGCAGTGCATTTGTTTACTGCAGCACGGATTGTTCTGTCCACCCATGGGTTCTGATTTGAGAAGGTCCTTATAATTATTGTATCCATAATGGATAATGGATAGATATTGTAGATGAGGCGAGGAGGAGCGTGACAGAGTGGAGATATTCCTGGGGTCACACCATTTCTTGTTAATCATGAAACACACTCCTCCACCTTTGGATTTACCGGCCTCAGCTGTTCTGTCCATCCGTAAAACAGAGAAGTTTTCAGAAAGCATTACAGCAGTGTCCGGGACCGAGGGCATGAGCCATGTTTCAGACAAACAAAGGATGTTACAGTCCCTTATGTCCCGTTGGAAACTCATTCTGGCTCTAAGATCGTCCATCTTATTCTCCAGAGACTGGACATTGGTGAGCAGAATGCTCGGTAGAGAAGGACTGTGAGCTCTTTATCTTAGTCTGTTGCAAATCCCAGCTCATTTCCCACGGTGTTTCTTGATCCGTCGCCTCAGGTGGTTATTCAGGTAGCCATTGTTCATCTAGGCGTTCCGGAGAATCTCAGATGGCCACGATGGGTTGGAGGATAAAGTGTCCTGAAACAGGTTATTGAAGCAGTGTCCAATGTCCAAAAGTGTTCCTTTGTCGTAAGTGATCAGTGCAGATGATATGTGTGTAAAAAGAGAGAGCAAAATAAAGTACAAAGTAAATTAAAACACAATCTAAGTGGAGCGACCTGGACGGCATCCAAACTCAGCGGCGCCATCTTGGAAACCAGTTTTGTAAATAAGCAAACTTAGAAACTTCCCTACTTAGAATAAACAATTTAAGTTGCTTTGCACAATGAATAAAAGTTCATGTTTACAGCAGTAGTATCTTTGTAATCAAATCAGCCAAACTTAGCCAGTTGGGAACCTTAAAATTGATTAGTTGTACAGTAACTTACTGTTTTGTGAATGTTTCTCCTGATGAGGTGTTTCTGCACCTGCTGAAAAAAGTACAAACAAACGAACACCACCCCCACCAATAATAATGTATTGTATGCAGACTAATATGAACACAAACAAGATATTCAGTAATACAATATCTTACCGCTGTTTGGTCGATCAGTGTCCCCAGTGTTCCCATTTACTACACATTAACAATAAAAACATAGTTCATTGAAGACCTTTAATGTTTTAACTGTAGAGTTAACACTATGAGTTACCACTGTGTCAGTGGACAGAATGAAGCCACATCAAACACATATAAACACATAAATAGTCTCTCACCATTAGTCAGCCTAATGTGTTCTTCTCCATCAGGTGGGCCTAAATAAAAAACAATCTCTTAATTAAAGGAATGAAGTAGAAATACATTAATCCTTTTTAACAAAACAGAGTTTTGCACAGTAAAACTCATATTTTTCTGCTGCAAATTTAGAGGTAACAAGTACCTTGATTAGCTGCTTGTTTAGTTGTTCTTTGGTGATAGTAATATAAAATACCAAAGAAAACTGCAACCACAGCCAGAGCACTTAAGCAACCCAGCACTATATTACGTGGGGACGAATCTGATGCTATAATGGAAAGAGAGATATCTATCATTAACCAAACTGAATCAGTAAGAGGCCATTCACACAGAACACGTTTTTCCATTCTGAGTCCAGATGTGCTAATTTTCCATTGTTTTTCTATGTAAACATGCTCTAGATGGACCTGTAGGGCTGTAGAGCTTGTGGCTGTTGTCATGTCCGTCTAAAAAGAATCTCAACTTTTACACACAGTGCGCTCATTAATGTCATACCAAAACAGTAGATCAATCAGAAAACCCTTGAGGCGGGGCAAGGGTTGCGAGCGTCTATGTACATTATCAAGTTAGTGTTGTAACTTTTTTCGTTTTACAGCAACATGGCGGATGAGATTCTGCGCTGTGCTTTTTAAAAAATGCATTTTAGGCGCAAAGAAGTGTTATGTGTAAACGGCCTCTAAGAGATTGCTGTTCAGGTATATGAGCATGACCGACAGAGATCAGCTAAGTAATTAAATATAAAGATATCCACGGTGCGGACCTGGACATGTGTGACAGAGTTGAGTGATGTTCCAGATGTTGAGTCTGGTTGATGATGTGATTGTTGATCACACAGCTGTAGCTGTTTTTATCCTGATATTCCACCTCCAGAGGTAGAGAGAGACTGATGCTGAGATCAGACACACTGATGCTGGACAATAAACTGTTTCCTTTGTACCAGGAGAGAGTCACATGACCCACATTCAACACTGAACACACCAATGAACAATATGATGATGAAGAACATTGTGAAGAGTTACTGCTGATGACAGGAACAGACAGACGAGCTGGAAATCATGAGAGAATAAAGTCTATAATGGATACATAATGTGATATAAAAACAAATAAAATCAAACTGAATGCATCGCGAAAACTACTCACCAGAAACACTAATACTGAATTTCTTGGGCAGGACCTCTTTTCCACCAATGATATGCAAAAATCTGTAAAGTCCAGCATGTTCCTCTGTGGTGTTTGTGATGGTCAGAGATCCTGTCTGATGATCCAGCTTCAGTCTGTCTCTGAATCTCCCATCAAGAACATCATAATATGAGATCTTATTAATCAATCTGTTGATCTGAGCTATTCGAGTGTTTTCAGATCCAAACGTCCACAGTATCAGATCAGCTTTCTTTATTTCAGTAAGATCAGTGTATAAAGTGACTGAATCTCCCTCCATCACTGACACTGACTTCACTTCATCCGTATAACCAAACACACCTGCAGAAGAGAGACCGTTTGAGAGATTTAAGCTGAACAAATTCAACTGAGATCACTGAGTCTTGTTTAAGGATTAATATTGACAGAATGTATGGTGCTTTTGTCATTTAATCTCTATTCAGACTCATAGTATGGAGTATAGTGGTGTGTGGATATCAAATCTTCACAGGTTCAGACCACATTTCAAGTCCCTCGGGATATTTTGTAGAAACAGGAACAAAATAAAAAGTGTCCAGAAGAAAACGTGAGTTGCAGTTAAGATCACTGAATAGTTAGTGAACTGGACAAACATCAGCACAAGCATTTTTTGAGTTTAAGCTCCATAAAACAGATCAAAACATTACTTCAGACATTGAATATGTTAATATTATATTATATTCAAATCATTTTTAGATATTTAAGTATCGAAATCCATTTAAATCTACTCACCATCCACGAGTAACGTAACTAAAAATAAAACAAACGTCTTCATATTTCTGTGAGTTAAAGATCAGTAAAAGTTGTCCATTGCTAAACTGTTCCGTCGAGTCTCAAAACGTTTGATCAGTTCGTCCAATCAGTTTCTAAACGAGCTAAACCTCAGGGAGACAGCAACGACACTTGACATAATTTCACTTTTACACATGATTTTGTCATATTTCACCGACTTCAGATCAGTAGTTCGCGTTTATACGAGTGAAACACAAAATGTTCTTGATTTAAATGCTGGGAAATCAGTGGGCTAAATCCATAGACTGTGTAAAAACAGGCTAAATCCGATCAAAATAAGGAAGGAGATTCATTGAGACTTCCCAAAAGGATTTGTCCTGGAGAACCACTGGCCGTGTATCTGCAGCGCAAGAAATTCCCACACCTCAAATATCAAACGATATGAAACAGTGAATGGGTGTTAAAGGTGTGTCAACGGCACCAGCAGGTCAAATTTCAAGGTGTTATTCAAGTTGTAGGCTATACTTACCAAGAGAATTAGTCCTAGATTATAGCACTTGAGATATAACACAATTATTTCATAAAACATGCTTTATTTATTATTATTATTATTATTATAAAGTTAATATTTTGTGGTTAATGAGGCTGAAATTGAACTTCAGGAGCAAAATAAGTCTCTCATTTACAACTGTGTGAAACAGTGCAACCTTTAGATTGTCAACTAGAGGGCAGCAAACGTTCAGACATCAGTGTTTTGTTCATTAATACGGAACAAAGTTTCCTGTGGCTCAGTGGTAGAGCATTGCGTTATCAGTGCAAAAGGTTGCGGGTTCGATTCCCAGGAAACACACAATAGGTAAAAAATGTTAGACTGAATGCACTATAAGTCGCTTTGGATAAAAGTGTTTGCCTTAAATGCATAACAATACAAAACATTAAAACTAACTCTATGAACTGTAACAGAAAAAAACACGAATATCCAAACATACATTACAAACAGGGTTAGAATAAATGATAACAGGTTATTTGGACACCAAAATAATCAAAAACCTACATATTTTTCTATGTTCTTCAAAGACACCTTACAGATACAGAGAAGATGCAAAGAGAATAGAATGAAATATAATTGGATTTTTTTTATTTTTTTTTTATTTCAGGGCTTCTATACTAGTGTGACAACAGTTTAGTGGTTTTAAAATACTGTTGTGTTTACAGTAATTAGCTTATTTGTCTCCATAGTGTAACAAGCTGCTGTTTAATGGCAGCTTGAATTTAATTTGGGAGTTTAGATGGCTGTAAAAAGAAAACAAAAATACAACTATATTCCATTGTTTTGAAAACTGAATTGAAATATCCCAGAGTTTAAAAACTGTGTACTCTTCTGTTATCAAGGCCAATCCTCTGGATCTCTGGTATTTTCTTCGGGTCCTTTAAGAAAACAAAAAGCAAAGGTATAAACAAGGAAAGTGTTTAGATGTTCCCATCAATGTAAAAATCAACTCACTGCAGTGATTTATAATACTGATTGAGGATTTGCATGAACTTATTCACTGTGAATAAGGTTTCTTGATAAAATGGCAGACAAAAAAAAAAAACAAAAAAAAACATATCTCTTGATTTTTGAAAATGCTTTGATCTGTATGATTTTTACATACTGTACGCTTGCCATAATTAATAGTTTAACAGTTAAAGGTCTTATTAAGACATTTGGTGGACTCACTGTACTCACATACAAAGCAACACTGAATGTCTTCGAGATCTTCAGTCTCTCAATGGTGATGTGTAGTTTATTATGTCCACAGAGTTCATTTGTGATGTTTGTGATGGTCAGAGATCCAGTATTGTGGTCCAGATGCAACCTGTCTCTGAATCTTTCTTCATTGCATAGGTTTTCTTCATTGTTTGTTTTATCCCATTTAGCTATGACTGAAAATTCAGCCTCTTTGTTTACGCTGGAATCAGCAAATTTCCACCAGATCAGCTCATTTTCCTCTATTTCAGTGAGATCGGTGTGTAGCGTGACAGACTGTCCTCTCATCATTTTCATCAACTTAATTTCATCTTTCACGATAAAATCACCTGGAAAAAAGACAGAGATAAACTTACCAAGTCTTTTTCAACAAATCACTTTCTACTTATTTTCCTATTTTCAGTCATTGCGACTAAATTTTATAAATCCAGTCGATGCTGTCGGTTATAGTTTAAACTCTGCAGTTTGAATATCCTCCTGAGACCTAGCTTTGGAGTTATTGTCACTATAGCATTTAGCATTACACACATATTGCATAAAGCGAAGTTGTATATCAAATCATTCAAAACATTTTTTTTTTTAAGAACAAACATCGTTTTTGCTTTTTTTATGTATATTCATGTCATTTTATGTTTTAGAAGAACTTCAGAAAAACTGAAGGACATAGCATAACATATGAATAAAATATAATTTTTCAAAAAAGCCCCCACCCCCCCTTTTTTTTCTTATGCTAAACAATGCAATTACATGAAAAAAAAAATGTTAAATTCACAAAGCTTTTTATCTGGGTCTCAGGAGGATATGTATGCCAAAAAAAATCATCAGCTAATACATTTGGTATGTTGGGGGGGGGGGGGGGGTATTATTATTAATTCTAAATGCTCGATAAAGTAGTTTTGATCATATTTTTCCTCCTTCAGAATTTCCACAGCCTTCTTAAAGTTCTTTAAGGTATAGTCGCATTGCTTCAGGTTTTGTCATTGTTGTACTTTTGTGCTTTTAATAGCTGATCTGTAATAGTTTTGTAAATAAGCATCCCTACTTAGAATAAACAATTTAAGTTGCTTTGCACAATGAATAAAAGTTCATTTTTACAGCAGTAGTATCTTTATAATCATATCAGACAAACTAAGTCAGTTGGGAACCTTAAAATTGATTAGTTGTACAGTAACTTACTGTTTTGTGAATGTTTCTCCTGATCAGGTGTTTCTGCACCTGCTGAAAAAAAAGTACAAACAAACGAACACCACCCCCACCAATAATAATGTATTGTATGCAGACTAATATGAACACAAACAAGATATTCAGTAATACAATATCTTACCGCTGTTTGGTCGATCAGTGTCCCCAGTGTTCCCATTTACTACACATTAACAATAAAAACATAGTTCATTGAAGACCTTTAATGTTTTAACTGTAGAGTTAACACTATGAGTTACCACTGTGTCAGTGGACAGAATGAAGCCACGTCAAACACATATAAACACATAAATAGTCTCTCACCATTAGTCAGCCAAATGTGTTCTTCTCCATCAGGTGGGCCTAAATAAAAAACAATCTCTTAATTACAGGAATGAAGTAGAAATACATTAATCCTTTTTAACAAAACTGTGTTTAGCACAATAAAACTCATATTTTTCTGCTGCAAATTTAGAGGTAACAAGTACCTTGATTAGCTGCTTGTTTAGATCTCCTGTGATGACAGCAATAGAAAATACCAAAGAAAACTGCAACCACAGCCAGAGCACTTAAACAAACCAGCTCTATATAACATGCGGATGAATCTGGTGCTATAATGGAAAGAGAGATATCCATCATTAACCAAACTGAATCAGTAAGAAGCTGTTCACACAGAACACGTTTTTCCATTCCGAGTCCAGATGTGCTAATTTTCCATTGTTTTTCTATGTAAACATGCTCTAGACGGACCTGTAGGGCTGTAGAGCTCGTGGCTGTTGTTATGTCCATCTAAAAAGAATCTCAACTTTTACATACAGTGCCGCTCATTAATGTCATACCAAAACAGTAGATCAATCAGAAAACCCTTGAGGCGGGGCAAGGGTTGCGAGCGTTTGTGTACATTATCAAGTTAGTGTTGTAACGTTTTTTGTTTTACAGCAACATGGCGGATGAGATTCTGCGCTGTGCTTTTTAAAAAATGCATTTTTAGGCGCAAAGAAGTGTTATGTGTAAACGGCCTCTAAGAGATTGCTGTTCAGGTATATGAGCATGACCAACAGAGATCAGCTAAGTAATTAAATATAAAGATATCCACGGTGCGGACCTGGACATGTGTGACAGAGTTGAGTGATGTCCAGATGTTGAGTCTGGTTGCTGATGGGGTTGTTGAGCACACAGCTGTAGCTGTTTTTATCCTGATATTCCACCTCCAGAGGTAGAGAGAGACTACTGCTGAGATCAGACACACTGCTGCTGGACAATAAACTGTTTCCTTTGAACCAGGAGAGAGTCACATGACTCACATTCACCACTGAACACAACAATGAACAATATGATGATGATGAAGAACATTGTGAAGAGTTACTGCTGATGACAGGAACAGACAGACGAGCTGAAATCATGAGAGAATAAAGTCTATAATGGGTACATAATGTGATATAAAAACAAAAAATCAAACTCAATGCATTGCAAAAACTACTCACCAGAAACAATAACACTGAATTTCTTGGGCAGGACCTCTTTTCCACCAATGATATGCAAAAATCTGAAAAGTCCAGCATGTTCCTCTGTGGTGTTTGTGATGGTCAGAGATCCTGTTTGATGATCCAGCTTCAGTCTGTCTCTGAATCTCCCACCAAAAACATCATAATATGAGATCTTATTAACCAATCTGTTGATCTGAGCTATTCCAGTGCTGTCAGGTCCAAATGTCCAGAGTATCAGATCAGCTTTCTGTATTTCAGTAAGATCGGTGTATAAAGTGACTGAATCTCCCTCCATCACTGACACTGACTTCACTTCATCCGTATAACCAAACACACCTGCAGAAGAGAGACCGTTTGAGAGATTTAAGCTGAACAAATTCAACTGAGATCACTGAGTCTTGTTTAAGGATTAATATTGACAGAATGTATGGTGCTTTTGTCATTTAATCTCTATTCAGACTCATAGTATGGAGAATAGTGGTGTGTGGATATCAAATCTTCACAGGTTTAGACCACATTTCAAGTTCCTCGGAATATTTTGTAGAAACAGGAACAACAAAATGAAAAGTGGCCAGAAGAAAAAGTGAGTTGCAGTTAAGATCACTGAATAGTTAGTGAATATTGGACAAACATCAGCACAAGCATTTTTTGAGTTTAAGCTCCATAAAACAGATCAAAACATAACTTCAGACATTGAATTTGTTAATATTATATTATATTCAAATCATTTTTAGATATTTAAGTATCGAAATCCATTTAAATCTACTCACCATCCACGAGTAACGTAACTAAAAATAAAACAAACGTCTCCATATTTCTGTGAGTTAAAGATCAGTAAAAGTTGTCCATTGTAGGCTAAACTGTTCCGTCGAGTCTCAAAACGTTTGATCAGTTCGTCCAATCAGTTTCTAAACGAGCTAAACCTCAGGGAGAAAGCAACGATTCTTAACATAATTTCACTTTTACACATGATTTTGTCATATTTCACCGACTTCAGATCAGTAGGTCGCGTTTATACGAGTGAAACGCGAAATGTTCTTGATTTAAATGCTGGGAAATCAGTGGGCTTAATCCATAGACTGTGTAAAAACAGGCTAAATCCGATCAAAATAAGGAAGGAGATTCATTGAGACTTCCCAAAAAAGATTTGTCCTGGAGAACCACTGGCCGTGTATCTGCAGCGCAAGAAATTCCCACACCTCAAATATCAAACGATTTAAAACAGTGAATGGATGTGTTAAAAGTGAGTCAACGCCACCAGCAGGTCAAGGTTCAAGGTATTATTCAAGTTGTATACTTACCAAGAGAATTAGTCCTAGATTATAGCACTTGAGATAACACAATTATTTCACAAGACAAGCTTTTTTATTATTATTACTATAAAGTTCATATTTTGTTGTTAATGAGGCTGAAATTGAACTTTAGGGGCAAAATTAGTCTAATGAAGCTGAATTTGTGAATTAGTGGAAAATTTTGATTGTAGATTAGATTGCAGCAAACGTTCAGACATCAGTGTTATGTTCATTAATAGGGAATGAAGTTTCCTGTGGCTCAGTGGTAGAGCATTGCGTTATCAGCGCAAAAGGTTGTGGGTTCGATTCCCAGGAAACACACATTAGGTAAAAAATGTTAGACTGAATGCACTATAAGTCGCTTTGGATAAAAGTGTTTGCTTAAATGCATAACAATACAAAACATTAAAACTAACTCTATGAACTGTAACAGAAAAAACACGAATATCCAAACATAAATTACAAACAGGGTTAGAATAAATGATAACAGGTTATTTGGACACCAAAATAATCAAAAACCTACATATTTTTCTATGTTGTTCTTCAAAGACACCTTACAGATACAGAGAAGATGCAAAGAGAATAGAATAAATTATAATTGGATTTTTTATTTTTTATTTTTTTTATTTCAGGGCTTCTATACTAGTGTGACAACAGTTTAGTGGTTTTAAAATACTGTTGTGTTTAGAGTAATTAGCTTATTTGTCTCCATAGTGTAACAAGCTGCTGTTTAATGGCAGCTTGAATTGAATTTGGGAGTTTAGATTGCTGTAAAAAGAAAAACAACAACAACAACAACAACAACTATTTTCCATTGTTTTGGCAGCTGAATTGAAACATTCCAAAGTTTAAAAACTGTGTACTCTTCTGTTATCAAGGCCAATCCTCTGGATCTCTGGTCTTTTCTTCGGGTCCTTTAAGAAAACAAAAAAGCAATGGTATAAACAAGGAAATTGTTTAGATGTTCCCATCAATGTAAAAATCAGTTTTTTGTTGTGATTTATAATACTGATTGAGGATTTGCATGAACCTATTCACTGTGAATAAGGATACTTGATAAAATGGCAGACAAAAAAAGCATGTCTCTTGATTTTTGAAAATGCTTTGACCTGTACAATCTTCTTACATACTGTATTATTGCCATAATTAATAGTTTAACAGTTGAAGGTCTTATTAAGACATTTGATGGACTCACTGTACTCACATAAAAAGCAACACTGAATGTCTTTGAGATCTGTCTTTTTTAGATGTTTTTTTTTAGTTTTTTATTTCCATAGTGTTCATCTGTGATGTTTGTGATGGTCAGAGATCCAGTATTGTGGTGCAGATGCAACCTGTCTCTGAATCTTTCTTCATTGCATAGGTTTTCCTTGTTGTTTGTTTTATCCCATTTAGCTATGACTGAAAATTCAGCCTCTTTGTTTACGCTGGAATCAGCAAATTTCCACCAGATCAGCTCATTTTCCTCTATTTCAGTGAGATCGGTGTGTAGCGTGACAGACTGTCCTCTCATCGTTTTCATCAACTTAATTTCATCTTTCACGATAAAATCACCTGGACAAAAGACAGAGATAAACTTACCAAGTCTTTTTCAACAAATCTCTTTCTACTTATTTTCCTGATTTCAGTCATTGAGACTAACTTTGATAAATCCAGCTGATGCTGACGGTTATAGTTTGAACTCTGCAGTTTGAATATCCTCCTGAGACCCAGCTTTGGAGTTATTGTCAATATAGCATTTAGCATTCAGGGCTTTTTTTAGAGATACCAAATGTTTGAGATACCAAAAATCTGGCCAATTATTACTCCCATTATTACACTTCTTTTTTTCACCATGCTGTCCCAACAGCATATTAATTTGCAAATTAGATAAAGTTTTTAGATAACATTGTGTTTAATGGGAAAACCAGTTTATGTAAATTTTACACACACATATTGCATAAAGCTAAGTTGTATATCAAATCATTCAAAACATTTTTTTTAAGAACAAACATCGTTTTTGCTTTTTTTATGTATATTCATGTCATTTTATGTTTTAGAAGAACTTCAGAAAAACAAGATTTTCTAGATCTTGGAAATTAAATGTTGAATGGCATGTGGGGGGGGGGGGGGGGGGGGGGGGGGGGTATTATTATTATTTTCTTTTTCCAGAAATTCTAAATGCTGGATAAAATAGTTTTGATCATATTTTTCCTCTTTAATATTTTATGTTGAATTGTTTAAGGGGAAAAAGGAAAAAAAAAATTTGCCTATCCATTGGTTTACCTCAGGTTTTGTCATTGTTGTACTTTTGTGCCTTTAATAGCTGAGCTTTAATAGTTTTGTAAATAAGCATCCCTACTTAGGATAAACAATTTAAGTTGCTTTGCACAATGAATAAAAGTTCATGTTTACAGCAGTAGTATCTTTGTATTCATATCAGACGAACTAAGTCAGTTGGGAACCTTAAAATTGATTAGTTGTACAGTAACTTACTGTTTTTTGAATGTTTCTCCTGATCAGGTGTTTCTGCACCTGCTGAAAAAAGTAAAAAAAAAACTAAAAAAACTAAACCAAAATAAAAACTAATATGAACACAAACAAGCAAAGATATTCATACAATATCTTACCACTGTTTGGTCGATCAGTGTCCCCAGTGTTCCCATTTACTACACATTAACAATAATAACAGTTCATTGAAGCCCTTTAATGTTGTTACTGTAGAGTTAACACTATGAGTTACCACTGTGTCAGTGGACAGAATGAAGCCACATCAAACACATATAAACACAAGAGTTATAAATAGTCTCTCACCATTAGTCAACCCAATGTGTTCTTCTCCATCAGGTTGGCCTAAATAAAAAATAATCACTTAATTACAGGAATGAAGTAGAAATACATTAATCCTTTTTAACAAAACTGAGTTTTGCACAATAAAACTCATATTTTTCTGCTGCATATTTACAGGTAACAAGTACCTTGATTAGCTTCTTGTGTGGACCTCCTGTGGTGATAGTAATAGAAAATACCACAGAAAACTGCAACCACAGCCAGAGCACTAAAGCAAACCACAGCTATATGACCTGTGGACGAACCTGATGCTATAATGGAAAGAGAGATATCTATCATTAACCAAACTGAATCAGTAACAGGCCGTTCACACAGAACACGTTTCAGATGTGCTACGTTTCCATTGTTTTTCTATGTAAACATGCTCTAGATGGACCTGTAGGGCTGTAGAGCTTGTGGCTGTTGTCATGTCCGTCTAAAAAGAATCTCAACTTTTACACACAGTGTAATCAATCAGTAATCAATCAGAAAACCCTTGAGGCAGGGCAAGGGTTGCGAGCGTTTGTGTACATTATCAAGTTAGTGTTGTAACTTTTTTGTTTTACAGCAAAATGGCGGATGAGATTCTGCGCTGTGCTTTTTAAAAAACCATTAAGCGCTGCGTCTCACGTTTTTAGGCGCAAAGAAGTGTTATGTGTAAACGGCCTCTAAGAGATTGCTGTTCAGGTATACAGATGGTAGACAACCAAAATGAGTAATGCCGCCGCGCGTACCGCCGCCGCAGGGCCGCGGCGTTAACTGCAAGTCAGTCGTGTGTTAAATTCATTCGCGAAACTACCACCAGGTGGCGCAAAGGGACGGATTGCGAACTGAATGTAATTGTAAAATGAGATAAAAGGAGGAGGGAAAACAACAATAACATTATGATATAACATTGTACCATCTTTAAAAAAAAAACATTAAAAAATGTACAGTGAGTTAATTTCAAAATGTAGGATAGTCTTGGGCTACAGTCTACTCATCAAAAATTAAAAGAAGACCTTTACACAAAGGATCTTATGCTTGCTATTGTTATTAAACAGTCATTAAATATAAGGCCTATATATACGGATAAAAAGCTAAATGTTTTCATTTCGGTTCATTCTTGGTTTAAAAAAAAAAAATCCTTCAGGTTCCATTTGCAGATAGAAATGAGAACGGTCCAGCATTTAGCAATAATTATGATTAATTCTGTTATTTCAAACTGCTAACACTTTGCATTTTTGAATTATGCCTTTACTGTGTGACCAAAAATTTTGTATTTTCTGTTTCAGCTGTTTGATCGCGCTGGTGCCTCGCGCACATTCATTGGAAACGGTAGCTGTTCACCGTGCCATCCAGCGCGAGCAGCGGTCCACTTTGGCATATTTTTGTTAATTATGAGTTTTTTTTTTTTTGTTTTTTTTTTTTTTTTTTTTTTTTTTTTTTTTTTTTTCCGTCGATACTGAAACACGCGTGAACTACAAAGCCTAGTTTTTTTTTTTTTTTTTTCCTAATGAATAATAGTTGAGCTTGAAATAGGCAACATCACGAATATGGAAACGTTTGGATTTCTCCCGAATGAGAGCCCAACCTTACCTTATGGTTCGCTTTAAATTATTATCATTTATTTTTTGTTTTGTTTGTTTATAGTTAAGCCTATATTATTATATACTGCAATTTTATTTTTGAATTGGAATTATATATTTGTAATTATTGTTCTGTTCTGATAAATTTGTTACATTTAAAGGATTTGTTGTAAAGTGAAGAGAACTAAAAATATCCTGTTGGCACATTAGGCCATCCAGCCGTTATTATTTCTGAATGTAATAAAATGCAACTTATACGTGACTTATATATATTTTTTTTCCTCTCACAAACTTAATTAATTTTTTTAGCCTGTTTTAAAAAATAAATAAATAAATAAATAAATAAACATGCAGCAAACGAAAATAGGCGATTAATCGGTTAAAATTTGTTACTGTGGGGTAATTATAATTATTATATACTTAGGAACCAGAGTCTGGGCCTAATCTAGGCTATCCAGTGTTTTTAATTTTTTTTATTTTCATTGCATCTGAAAATGACTTTGTGCAGCACATTCACTTCGCACGCTCAACCTGCCTCGCGCGTTGCTCACTGTGGACGATTTAAAAATGTTGTTTGATATAAAGGTTTGCTGTCCCATTTTTATACAGGAATTGTTCATTAAAAAAAAAAAAAAAAAAAATCGGTATTATATTGTTAGTTCTAATTATATTGTTAACACAAGTTCATTTAGGCTATTTAACATGCACTGTGACATTTTACCCTTTTTAACTTATAAACTCCTTGAGATTTTAAAGTCAGTTTAATAGTATTGAAGTTCAAGTTTTTAAAAAAAAAGGTTTTAAATGCTTAAATTATTTCTATGAATTAATAATATGTTATCAGGTTTTAATTGTTTAAATTATTTCTATGAATTAATAATATGTTATCATGTTTATTCTTGTAGAAAATAAGTGTTTATTCTTTAAGAAAATAAGGGAAAAAATAAGGGACGATCCAAATATTATTCATATTTGTTTTGCTTCACCTATTATGTAGGCTACAATTATTCTAAAAAACAGTGTAAAAAAAAAAATAATGTCATTAAAAGTGCCCATCGGCCTGAGTAAATTTGACCGTTATAGAATTGTGACTTTAAAGGTTAGTGATTTAGGAGGTGAAAATACTGTGAAATTACAAATGTTATGGGATTTTAAAGCATAACAACTGAAGGTCTAGAAACGTTAGCCAATAAAGCATTTTTATAACAATGTTATTTTTAAACAATGGCACTTAAAGTTTTGAACTAAAATATTATTTCAACCATATAGCCTGTGAATAACACAAAATGACTTTTCAATGAAAGAACACTGAGAGAGTTTGCTTCTGGTGTTTGGATTTGTCACTTCAATAATGAGCTCCAAGTTTAGGAATAGCCAACACGGGTTTTTTTTTTTTCTTTCTTTCTTTCTCTCTCTCGCTCTCTCTCTCTCTCTCTCTCTCAGCTCTCTCCCTCTCTCTCTCTCTCTCGATATTTAACTCTCTATTTAACAGCATTAATTTACAATGAAATACGTCTTCCTCCAGGTAGAGTGAATGTTTTTTCTGTCTTGCTACTTGCGGACTTTGAAGCTGGTCAGTTAGCGCGCGAGTCCGCTCGCTGTGAAGCGGGAGCAGCTGATGGAGGGATTTATGCAAACGTATATATAAAATGCTTTAAAAACTTTAACAGAAGATGTCTAGAGGCTATTGCCTCCCATGTAAGCAGATTTTTCTAGTTACTAGTCGTTCATTTGTCATTATTCAACTAATCGCAGGATTATACTACATTTAATCTATAATCCATAATAATTAGCCTTAATTATTTCGCGCTCAAGCACATGCATTAAGTTTGCCCCCAAAGCACAGGCAGAAAGTACCCAATCATTGTAAAAAAAGGAGACATTTTAATTATTTATTAATAAACAAATTTTTTCTTGTCGGCTGCAAGATGAGATTCACAGTGCTGACTCTCTCCACATGAACGCGCATTTAAAGAGAAATACAACCTTCACAGATTACATAATGCTTTTCCGTTCTGAAATGATTTGTTTAAAAGACATTTTCAAGCTTTCTGTAGATATATTTATCATGTATGTTGAGACCCGCCAATTGGGGTAAGTTAATTCATTATCAGGAAAAAATTCAAGTGATCTAGAGGGCGCCTCCTTGTCCTGCATGCGCATTAATAATTTTCGCCACAAACACTTAATATGAATAATTATTCACATTTTGCATGTGCCATTACAACGTAAATTATTTTTTACAGGCAATTTATCGCAAAATAAAACCAAACAAGATTTGTAATGAAGATAAAACAAATAAGAATAAATGCTGCGCATGCACTCAGCATCACTCTCTTGCACGCAGACAATTTTACAATAACATGCATTTAAATGCGCGCTGCATTTAATTTTTTTTTTTAACTTAAATTCTATGTAAGCAAGTAACGGCGGCTCCCCCTTTAAAATCACTGAAGTGTGTCTATTAATGAAGCTCTTTTTTACATTCATTTGCACTTTGGTGATTATAAATGAGGAGAACTTGCGTTGAACTCGTGAGGAAGTTTTATTAATCCGTCCATTCTTTAGAATTTCAATGATTTAGCTAAATCGTGCAGGTTTAAATTATTCGTTTCTTGTTTTTTGAATTAGGCCTAAATAATGGGAACGAAATTATACAGTGGCCGCACTCACGTTTTTTAAACTAAAATAAAGAAAATAATTTATAAAACACGCAACAATTTCTTACGAGACAAATATGTTTTTCCCAAGAAAGTTGTCTGTCAAAATAAAGGACAGGTAACGCATAACCAAAATGCATGTGTTGTTTTATTAAAGGAATTTTAAAATATAGAATTAAAATATAGGGCCTAATATATGAGAAATATTGACATCATTTTTGCATATAGATCCATGTAGCCCTAGCTCACTAAAAAATAGCCACTTTTAATTGCTCTGATGCCAAAGTAAACCAATTTCTTTTCTTTTGAAAAAATAATACATAATTCATATTATAATAAATAAGACTGCACACCTATTACATGTTTCAAATCTATCTAAAATATGGTGTAATACTGTGTAGCTTAGAGAAAATTACGCACAGGCTCAGGCACAGGCTTGACATTTATCCTGCTGGCTTGGAATTCGTCTAGAAATGCACATAACTTCATAATCACCAAACTTTCATCTGTGAATATTAAAATATTTTAACTATAAGTGTTTTTTTTTCTTTCATTTTTCCCTGACTGCACCGTCAAAATGTAACACATCAGCGAGGCAAAACTGACGTCTATCTATTTGCGAAAATGTGCTTTGATGCGCTTGTTTGAAAACTTGTGATGTAAAGCGCCACTCAGCGTGTCAAAAGCTGGCAAATATGCACTTTCCAGACGCCGCGGCGGCGGTACGAGCGGCGGTAGAAGTGACGTTTTGGATGTCTACCTACTGTATGAGCATGACCAACAGAGACCAGCTAAGTAAATAAATATAAAGATATCCACGCTGCGGACCTGAACATGTGTGACAGAGTTGAGTGATGTCCAGATGTTGAGTCTGGTTGCTGATGGGATTGTTTTTTGATCACACAGCTGTAGCTGTTTTTTTTTTTATCCTGATATTCCACCTCCCGAGGTAGAGAGAGACTGATGCTGAGATCCACACACTGATCGATGGACAATAAAACCTGTTTTCCCTTTGTACCAGGAGGGAGAGAGTCACATGACCCACATTCACCACTGAACACACCAATGAACAATATGAGGATGAGGAACATTGTGAAGAGTTTCTGCTGATGACAGGAACAGACAGACGAGCTGGAAACATGACAGAATAAAAAAAAAAATCTTCATGTAAATGTCACAATAAAACAACCCTGATGCAGTTTGGACCTTGATGTTAGACATGTCCTGTCCCCCTTTTCTAAGATTTACAGACCCCCCTTTTGTATTAAAGCTTGTATTAACATACAGACATCTGTTTCCACATCTCACTGAGAGAAGATGTGGGAAAACGTATCTCTCACATATGCATCAGTTCCTTTTCATACCCTTTCTTCCCTAAACAGAACCCACTATTTAAAAAATGACAAGCATGAGGCGGTCTATTAAATAGTTAGTCATAACCTCTGACTAATGATAGGACTGAAGAGTTTGTGAGGTACACGTAAAACGGGCGACTTGATATACTCTGACCTAATGAACGAGTAAAATATAAAGAAAAGAGTTGATCAAATGTCAGAAGTATAATAATTAGAAATTGATTAACAACCTGTTTGGTTTCAACCTAAATTCAAAGTCATAATAAAATGGAGTTATATCTGGAGAATGGATTCAGAAGAAAAGTTACCAAATTTGCATGCAGCCACAAAACTACTCACCAGAAACAGTAACACTGAATTTCTTGGGTGTAACCTGTTTTCCGCCAATGATCTGTAAAAATCCATAGAGTCCAGTGTGTTCAGTTGTGGTGTTTGTGATGGTCAGAGATCCTGTTTGATGATCCAGCTGCAGTCTGTCTCTGAATCTCCCATCAAGAACATCATAATATGAGATCTTATTAATCAATCTGTTGATCTGAGCTATACGAGTGTTTTCAGGTCCAAATGTCCATGTTATCAGATCAGCTTTCTGTATTTCAGTAACACCAGTTTGTAGAGTAACAGAATCTCCCTCCATCACTGACTTCACATCAACACCAAACACACCTGATGAACAAATAGATACAAAGAACTTTCTCTAACAGAGATTTAAGTTGAATATCTCATTATAGACTTATAAATGTGATGTGGATAGTCTGTCTAACATCTTTTCAGAAGAATGAACGGGTTAGGAAATACACCAGGGTGAGTAAATGTCTATATTTTCATTTTTGAGTGAACTATCCCTTTAAATCCAATGATACTGTTCTTTACAGTCTTATAAGTCTTTACAGGTCCAAAACCACATTAATTTATATATATTTATTTATTTATTTATTATTTATTTGTTTATTTATATATATATATATATATATATATATATATATACCACATTTTTAATATTTGGTCCTAAACACATGAATTGCAGGCTTTTGATTAGAGTTTTCTTATTTTCAATCATGAGACATTTTCTGAATTGAAGCCTCTCAAAATATGAATTGTATGTAAATGAATTGTAAATTGATAAATAGTGGCTTGATATTTGTATAAATTATATGCAATACGAAATTGCATAAAATTAGGCCTATATTCAAATAACTTTCAGATATTTCGTTGAAATATGTAAAGTGAAAGTGAAAATATTGAAACTGCATGAATCTACTCACCCTCCAAATGTAACGGGACTAAAATGATAACAACTATTTGAATAATTCTGTAAATGGGAGTAAAAGACGAGAGAATAAAGGTGTCCATTGTTGTTGTTAAATTGCTTCGTTGAGTCTCAAAGCGTTCAAAGTACATTCGGGGTCATTTCAGAACGAGCTAAACCTCAAGCTGATATCGACGATTAGTATTAACGTTATTTCACTTTAAACTTCAGATTAATATGTAACTGTTCTACAACTGAAACGCTAAAATCATGCTTGTCTATTCATGTGACGGGAAAAGTAACTCGGACTTTCTAAAAATAAGGAAGTTGGAACTTCCGAATGCGCGCATTCCATGAAAACTGTCATATATGAAACACGTCAGAACCGGATCCATCTGATCAGATCCAGCAGAAAACACCCGCACCAGCATGTCAGAACTAAATATTAAAATGTTTTATTAAAGCTGGTATGAGCAGACAGTAAATGAATGTGTCAGAAAGTGTGCAAGTGCCACCACTAGGTCAAAGTTCAAGGTCAAACTTTTTTTTTCTTGTATTCTTTTTAAAAATAATAATAATTTTAGCGGGAAATGAACAAAAACCGTAGAATCCTATTAATAAGTTAGGCCTAACTGTAAGTCACCTCACCATATACAGTTAACATTTACGAATTTTACAGCAAATCCGTGTTAGCATTGTATAAGCTACTATCCTATATAATATGACCTATATAGCATAGGTCAATTACTTTAAAAGAACATTTATTATTATTATTATTATATAGTAATACAATTAATTCATATTTTGTCCTTAATGAGGCTGAAATTATGCTCAAACCAAAACTGCAGCTTCTCATTCACGTTATACAACTATTTCAAACACACCTCGTTTAATACAGACTGTCCACTAGAGAGCAGAAAAAAGATGATGAAATGTTTTTTTTTTTTTTTTCAACAGGAAGGATAGATGTTAGTTGATGGCATGTTGTTTCATTGGTGGTATTATTAAAGAAGAACAAAAAAGTTGTTGTTGTGTAGTCAAAAGAAACCCTTTGTTATGTTACTTTTCACAGGTTAACAGTTTGCACATTCATTTCAAACTATTTCCAAATGCCCATAAGTAAGTAGAGTCACATGACCCACATTCACCACTGAACACAGCAGCACACATCTGGACACTGATGATCCTGATGGTGAAGGACACTGAGAAGAGTTTCTGCTGATGACAGGAACAGGCAGATGAGCTGGGAAAAAAGTCTATAATGGATACATAATGTGATGCAATGGAACCAAACTGAATGCATCTCGAAAACTACTCACCAGAAATAATAATACTGAATTTCTTGGGCAGGACCTCTTTGCCATCAATGATCTGTAAAAGTCCAGCATGTTCAGTTCTGGTGTCTGTGATGGTCAGAGATCCAGTTTGATTGTCCACCTTCAGTCTGTCTCTGAATCTCCCATCAAGAACATTATCATATGAGATCTTATTGGCTGTTCTGTTGTTTTGAACTATTTGAGTGCTGTCAGATCCAAACGTCCACAGTATCAGATCAGCTTTCTGTATTTCAGGTAGATTAGTATATAAAGCATATCTCCCTCCAACACTGACACTGACACGTGGGACGCCTTGGGATCACTTTAAGTGAAGTTGGGTGTGGTTTGGTAATGTGTTGAGATGTTAAATTGTGATATGGTGTGTTGGGTGTGGTTGGTGTTGATGTTTTTGACTGGACAAAATCGAGCCCATCCATCCCACAAATTCCCCCTTGAATGTTTTGAAGGGTCATAGGGCCTTCAATTGGAGTAAATAAATAAATAAATAAGACCGGACAGAAACAAATACTGATATTACTGAATTCACAACAAATGCAACAAACTTAATAATGCATTTTTGTCACATAGAAAAGCAATTGACAACAAAGCATTGATTTTGAGCTAGACTGCTGGAAAGTTACTGCTAATAAATTCTGTCATCATTTTCTCACCCTCATGTCGTTCCAAACGACTTTCTTCTGTTGAACACAAAAGATGATTTTGTAGAACGTTACCAATCCATGTTTAGCTGACTAGTATTAGTAGGATAGTGGTCACAAGTAAAACCATGGTCCTCATTACCATGGTTATATGGCTTTTAAAATAAACAGTAACCTAAGTAATAATAAACTATAAAATTTGTAGTTAAAAAAAAAAAAAAAAAAAACTAAACATGAAGAAACCTCATTGTCGTGGCTGTTTTCAGACAGCATCACTAGAACCTTTAATGTTCTCATATCACAAGACTGTATAACAATTCTGTCAAATCTCACAGGGACATTCCATTCAAGTAGTGGGCCAATCGCCGAAACGAGGGAGACCTCCCCGAGGGAGACCTCCGCCGCACTTCTGCAACGATTTATAAGTAATAAACTGCGCACATCGCTTGATCCATTCAGATATAATGGTCCGAGGTTCTCCCACAATTCATAAGACAATTACTTTAAAAGAACATTTTTTTATTTTATTATGAAATAATAATAAAATGTATTAATATTTTGCCCTTAATGAGGCTGAATTGTTCAAAGCAAAATTACATTCACATTATACAACTATGTACAAACACGCATCCTTTAATATAGATTGTCCACTATATAGAAGAAAATGTTCAAAAATGTTACTTTGTTCCTTATCATTGATCAAAACATGTAAAATTGACACCAATGTAACATAAATGCAATGTGCATAACAGGAATATCTGCACAACTGACAAGATCAGGGTTAATGGCAACATGTTCCATCAACAGTAAAATAACCAAAAAACAAACAAACAAAAAGTTAAAGTCAATAAAAACCCTTTGTTACGATACTTTTCACAGGGTAACAGTATGCAGCATTAATTTCAAAGATTTTCCAGTTTTGAAGGCTCATAAAAGTAGAGTTTTATATAAATAAGAATAATGTAACAATCAGCACCTAATTTGGAACTAATGTAACTATTTGTCCTTAACCCTTGCTCTGTGCTCTGAGAATATTTTACCTAATTTGGTTTTCCCGGTAAAAAAACAACTAGTCTTTTAAAAATTGCTTGTAAATCCAAATCTTGGATCCAATCTTTTTGTAAACTTGTTTTCTTTCAATTAGAATAGACTTTGAATTTCTCTTTGGAACCGATTAATCTTAGGTCTTATTGAGCTGAGCTTTTGCACCTCTGTTTTTGTGTGTTAAAAAAAAAAAAAATTAAACCTTATTTGTTGTTACTTTTGGCATTGTTCAGTAAAAAACTGAGATGCATAAGTTCAGACCAGGCCTACGACTAAGCAGTTCCAAAAATGAAATACAAAACCTGTGATGATTAAATAGGCCATAAAAAAAGAAAATGCAATATGACTTGGAGAGATGAATAATAGAATGTCCTTTCCTAATAGGTGCAGAAGATCGTGGATGACTTGAGCCGAACAGATGGATTGGAGCACACACCTCGTTAACAGAGAAGCACAGGATAAACACACACTGAGGACTTGGAGACATGAGGGAGAAAGGAACTGGAGATGACCGCTGGAGTATATCGCAGGAGCACAACACAGATACAAGTAGTCCACAATGCCAACAAACGAGACCGGACAGATGGTTTTGAACTTGTGGGTGTAATGAAGGGGGTATTTATGGTAATAAGGTGACTGGTATCAGGTGTGGTTTCAGGCCCAGTGCAGCTGTCAGTGGAATTAAAATATGGATAATATGCTATACAGTCCTCTTCAGTTATCAAGGGCGAGTTTCACTCCTCTGGATTGTACTATGTCTTTTGTTTGTGATTTTTGTTCGGGATCTTTGAGGAAAAGATGGGGGAGTTGTTTTTGGTATTTTGTTTTATTTTTATAATTTAATTTAAATTTTATATAGTTTTTGTTAAGTGATTGTATTATTTCAGATGCATTGAGAAATATTTATTGTGATTTGCATGAACCTATTCCCTATATGAATTAGGACATTGACAAAATAGCAGACAGAAAAGGTGCTTTCATCTATTACGTCGGTAACACTTTACAATAAGGTTCATTAGTTACATATTAGTTAAATGCTTTAGGTAACATGAACTAAGAATGAACAGTACTTTTACAGCATTTATTAATCTTAGTTCACCAATGCACTGTGAATTAACATGAACCTAACAATGAACAATGGTATTTTTATTAACTTGCATTAACAAAGATGAATAAATACTGTAATAAATGTATTGTTCATTATTCATTCATGTTAGTTAATACATAATGGAACCTTATTGTGAAGTGTTACCATGTCATTCTTCTTGCCATAACTAATAATATATCTGTTAAAGATAATAAAAGCAAAATATATTATATTAAAGGACTCAGTCTACTCACAGGAGCAACAACATTGAACGTCTTTGAGATCTGTCGTCTCTCACTGGTGATTTGTAGTTTGTAATGTCCATAGTGTTCATCTGTGATGTTTGTGATTATATTAAAGGACTCAGTCTACTCACATGGTGCAAGTTGCAACCTGTATTGTGGTTTTTTGCCAGATGCAACCTTGTCTCTGAATCTTTCTTCATTATTTAGGTATTCCTCGTCGTTTGTTTTATCCCACCTAGCTATGACAACAAATTCAGCTTTAATGAGAAGTTCTGAATTAGCAAACTTCCACTTTATTTGCTCACTTTCATGTATTTCAGTGATTTCGGTTTCTAGTGTGACAGATTCTCCCACTGGTATGAATACTGACTTCACTTCGTCTTTCTCAAAAACATCTGGAGAACAAACAGAAACAGTTTTTCAGACAGAGATCAGTGAAAGTGATCGGTCATTGCCACTAAGTTTGATAGATATTACTGATGTTGCTGTATATTGGCAAAAATCCATTTGCTATCTTTAAAACTTGACGCTCTCTAGAACTTGCATGTCAAATGTTTGGACCAATAAGCAAAGAATATCAAATTATCTGACAGAGAACAGCTGTTCTTTGTGATGGTGGTTTTTGATATATGAGTGTATGAGAATTTTGGAGAGTTTTGGGAATTTTAAATGTTTTTTTTTGTAGTGTATTTTGGTTTTTTTGTGTGTGTCTCTTGTTATCGTTTTTTTCTGTGTATCTCTCAATCATGATGGAGAGATTCAGTGATACAGTATCTTACCATTATTTGGTCGATCGACGTCCCCAGCGTTTCCAGGAACTACACCTTAACAATAATCATATGACTTAATTCAATAAACCCATTTGTCATAACTTCAATGTTTTAGCTTTAGAGTTCTTTGTTCTACAGTTATCTTATACTATTTTGTGTTTGTCTTTAGTGTTCTTTTTTTTATGGTAATTTTGTATTTTGTTATATTTTTTTGTTTGTGGGGTGTTTATGGAAACTGCTGAAAAAATTATAATGTTTTGTATGTTATCTTACCATTGTTTGGTTGATCAATGTCCCCAGTGTTCCCAGGAACTACAGCTTAACAATAATCACATGACTTAATTCAATGAAGCCCTTTAATGCTTTAACTTCAGTGTTCTTTGTAAAGTTATTTGTTGTCTTAGTGGACAGAATAAAGCCACATCAAACACATATAAACACACGAGTCATAGTTAAATAGTCCTCTCACCATTAGTCAGTCCAGCCGAATATGTTCTTCTCCATCAGGTGGGCCTGTATAAAAATAATCACTTAAGTTAAAGAATGAAGCAGAAATACATAAAAAAATTATTACAAAAATGTACTTTGTATAATAAGGGCCAGATTTAGCTACTTAAACAGGGCAAATTTGCATATAACACAAACACAAATTCAATGTTATGTCCAGTGCAAAATCAGTTAAGACATGCTTTTTTGGATGGTAAATAGTGACGCAAATACCACTGAATAGACTACCGCAAACCTAAATCACATTTAAATAGCATATTTAGTGGCCTGACAGTGAAAAGAAATGCATGTGCAATAAAGTCAACCACAAAAATTAACACTGTCCATGACTTTTCATCGCTAATTTCTCACGTCTTTAATAAATCCTTGCAGTAGATTTTTTTAATGCCAAAAGAGGGTTTGAACTGACTCAAGCTGTTAGTAAATCTGGCCCAAAAGCTTTACTAACAATTTAACTATAGGTATCACATACCCTGATTATCTGCTTGTTTGGTTGTTTTGGAATGTTGGTATGTGGGTAAATTAAAATACAGAACTGCAGCCACAGCCAAAGCCAAAGCACAAAAGCAAAATTTAAGAATAATATGGAATGTTGTATGTTGTTGTGCTTTGTTATAATGATAGCAGTATCAGTATAAACTTGAACAGATCAGCTCAGTAAATAATCGCTAATATCAGCTCTGCTGTACCTGAACATGTGTGACAGAGTTGACTGATGTCCAGATGTGTGGTCTGGTTGCTGATGGGATTGTTGAGCACACAGCTGTAGCTGTTTTTAATCCTGATATTGCCCACCTCTCAGATGGTAGAGAGAGAGTGATGCTAGAGAGAGAGAGAGACTGCTGCTGAGATCACGACACACTGATGCTGGACAATAAACTGTTTCCTTTGTACCAGGAGAGAGTCACATGACTCACATCCACCACTGAACACAACAATGAACAATTTAATGATGGACTAAGAACATTGTGAAGATTCTGAGATGATGATGATGATGATGATGAAGAACAGTCTCTGCTGATGACAGGAACAGGCAGATGAGCTGGAGAGGATAAACATGCAAAGCATAGTTTACAGATAAATATATTTTTAATTCATTTGAATATAGCATACTGTTATTTACAACAGAAAGTAACTGAATCTTTGCAGTAGTGCACTACAAAGGTCACTGTACACTGTAAAAATATTTGTCACTTTAACAGCAAAAGACTCTAAAGATGCTACAGTAATGATTTGTTCCCTTACTATACACAGTGAAAACTGTAATATATCTACTGGGACATCTACATTATACTTACATTTAATCATTTAGCAGAGACTTTTATTCGAAGCGACTTACAATTTTACAGTACAATAATGTAACAGATTTGTGGAAAATTGTAGACTAATATATTTAACTGAGACATTTTATGTAACTTATGTGTTTTTAATTTATGTCATTTTTCTAATTTCACATTTTTACAGTGTACTAGAGGAAAACAACAATTTGAAGATTATTGTAAAAGCTATATGAACTATTCAGTGAATTAAACATTATTTGAATTGCAAAGTTGTCTAAATCATCCTTTTATGTTTGGAATATTGTTTCAGGTGGATGAACTTGCTTAGACATCGTCATGACAGAAGTTGATAGAATAGATATTACATGTTATTAAGTGAATTTACCACATAGTTGCAACAAAACATGCTGAACAACAGATCAAACAGGCTGTATGTTCCCATTTTTGGGAGAAATATAGGGGGAGGAGTCGTAATACTGCAATCTTATAGCTTTGCCTATGATTGATAGTTTTCATGTGACGTCACACCCTTACAGGAACACCCACCTGGAGGGCAAAATGAGGCTTTGCTCCTCTGACCACCAGTTATTTTTACAAGGTTTGCATCAATAAGTAATGTAATAAGACCCTGATATTAAAAGGCCAAATTCAATATACAACTTATTGATGATGCATACTTTGTACAGGCAAGCAGATGAAAACCCAGAATATAAAACACAATGCGCAAAAGTGCAAAGTTTAACATTAAATGGTTTCCCATAGAAAACCATTATAAAAAAAAAAATAAAAAAAAAAACAATTAACCCATTAGCACATAGCGTGTATATTATGGGCTCATTTGCATTTCTATATAAAGTATGGATCATCAATAATCTGTATACTGAATTTGACCTTTTAAAGCGATAATTCACCCAGAAATGAAAATTCTGTCATTAATTACTCACCCTCATGTCGTTCCAAACCCGTAAGACCTTCGTTCATCTTCGGAACACAAATTAAATTAAACAACGTAAGCACGTGGTAATGCTGAAACAGAACACACATGCGCTGTGCTTGTTTACATTCAGATCAAAGCATGTGCATGCATCGTATACTCTCCAAAACGGCGCCAGGATGATGCAGAGGAGACAAATTGTTGAAAATAAAAGTTGTTATTTTTGTTTTATTTGTGCACAAAAAATATTCCCGTAGCTTTAAAAAAATTATGGTTGAACCATTGATGTCACATGGACTGTTTTACTGATATCCTTATTACATTTCTGTGCCTTGATCGTGGTAGTACCCTTGCTGTCTATGGGAGGGACAAAGAGCTCTTGGATTTCACCAAAAATATCTTAATTTGTGTTCTGAAGATGAACAAAGGTCCTACGGGTTTGAAACGACATGAGGGTGAGTAATTAATGACAGAATTTTCATTTTTGAGTGAACTACCCTTTTAATATGACCATTTTAATACATTAAAGCACTTTAAGTGTTTTTAACAATAAACATTTTAGAATGTCACACTGATTTTAGTGATTGAAATATTGTGGTGGATGCTTTATATGGATTGCAAATGGCCACAACTTGCATTTTGTTCACATGTCTTTGTTTTATTGTTCTGAGAGGTGACCGGAATATTTGTTGATTGGAAACAGATGGAAAATTGGCAGACATGTGCTGCAGTTCTATGGATGTTTTGCCCTCCAGGTCTTCAAGCCAGTCATGTGACTGAAAACTATGAATAGTCTTTAGGCCACCAGGGCAAACGACTTGAGTAACATCATAGACCTTTAAGAAGTAGAATTTCTTTACGTACATAAAATTTTACATAAAAAAATTAACATTTATTTTAATGCAAACTTGTTCTTCACATCAAAAGATTTGACAGAGATAAAAGACTTGAGCTACTCACCATAGACAGTAACATTAAATGTCTTGTATAAGTTCCTCTTGACGATGTTTAATTTATATATTCCAGAAAAATTAGCTGTGATGTTGTTGATGGTAAGAGATCCATTTGACTGGTCCACCAGCAATCTGTCTCTAAAAATCTTAATTTCTGAGTTCATAACTATGACAGTTTCGTCAGGTCCAAAGGTCCACACTTTCATATCTTCACTCTGTATTTCATCAGTGTTCAGAGTGACAGAATCTCCCTCCAACACTGATACTGACTTCACTGAATCTGGATCACCACCTGAAGAAATGGTTAAAAAAAAAAAAAAAACCTTTCAGGATCCAGTGACAACAAATGCAGCATAGTCTACGTGCTCTGCACGCATGGTTTCTCCAACCCACTTATGATTGACATGCATGTACTTGCATGAAAAATGTTTCAAACTTGGCCCTGGGCCCTGCATGACATTGAACAACAAGATGGAATGTAATGGTAAAATGTAATGATAAAAAGTCAAGACAGAGATGACTGCAGCTGCCATGTGAGAAATGCTAAAATGTTTGTATGGTCTGCTGCTCATGCCATGGAGAGCCATGCATTTGATGTGTACTGGATTTTGCGATACCTATTGTCACACTGAGGATGAGGGCTCATGCACAACTACATACACAAAAGCTGCAAATATTCACTGATGCTCAAGAAACAGGAAACAATGCATTTAGAGCCAGAGAGATGTACATTTTTAACAGAAATATTGGTGTAAAGTAAACTATTGTTTTGTTTTCTGGAAACCTTGTAAATATGTAGCTTCTGAAGGGCAGTATTAATTAAAAATTAGACTGCTAAATGAAATCTCTGAGAGGTGGTTAGTGGTGCTGTTACGATTCACTGCTTAATTTAAAGCTGACAAAGCTTGGTCCATGACCTCAAAAAAGAAAGCTATGGAAATATGGCTTTAGGAGCGTAGGCTGAAGTTTCCGCCTCCACAAATAGTAAATGTGTATAGATTTTGTGCTATACAAATTCTTACATATGTTAACAGCATAATTTTCTGTAATTAAAACAATTACTAAAACACCCATAGTCTATTTTTTGTTCATGTACCTGCAGAGCATTTGTTTTTAATTAGTTTAATAAAGCTGTACAGGTTCAAAACTAGAAACTGATTAACTAAACAAAACTGAAAGTGCAATAAACAAGTCTACTACTTACCATGTATGTGTAGCAATAATAATGAAAAAATGAAAAGATGGATCTTCATATCGCTGTAGATTTGAGTCAAATCTGTTTCCAAAAAGCAAAAAATAGGCACGAAGATCAAACTTTCCACAAGACAGCAGATAGAATTACAGGACGTAAACCTACCGAACAGGTTTGAAGCCACAGCTACAGTTTTGTGGATCATGTTACGGAAGTGCTGAAGTGCAGGGTCCTTCAGTGTAATTCTTGACATCAGTCTCTTGTGTTAAGCCTGGTCCCAGACTAAAATGCATGTCTGGGCTGTTTTAACTAAAATTAAAGCTGGTGGTTATTAAGCCTCTTATTAAGATACCACAACTAGATCCTAGTGATTAGTTTCCATTGTTATGCTGATGAGATATATATATATACGTATATATATATATATATATATATATATATATATGTAGAGTATTTCAACAAGACCAGATGAAATTTCTAAATTATCCAATAATTTTCTCCAATTAAATTCGGATGAGACAGAGATATTACTTATTGGACCAAAAAACAATACACAGAATCTAGTAGACTACAGTTTGCAACTAGATGGATGTACTGTTACTTCCTCTACAGTCAAAAATCTGGGTGTTATATTAGACAGCAACTTGTCTTTTGAAAATCATATTTCCATGTTACAAAAACAGCATTCTTCCATCTTAGAAACATTGCCAAGCTACGAAACATGTTACCTGTTTCTAATGCAGAAAAGCTAGTTCGTGCATTCATGACCTCTAGACTGGACTATTGTAATGCACTGCTAGGTGGTTGTCCTGCATCCTCAATAAACAAGCTACAGGTAGTGCAAAATGCAGCGACTCCTAAATATAATGTAGAAACTTAAATTTTCTGTAAAGCTGCTTTGCAACGATTTGTATCGTGAAAAGTGCTATACAAATAAACTTGAATTGAAATTTTACTTTCAATAAAACTGTGGTTATTTTATTGGCTTATATATTTTTTAAATTCAGTATCATTAAAATTATTAAGTTTAATTAAAAAGTCCAACAAAATTGTTTTATATTATTTAATAAAATAATAATTATTAAAAAGGATTTTCTGTTTCGGCCCATAATTTTCATTTTTGTGCATCCCTAGGAAAAATATATAATCTGAGATATTTCACATTTATTTCACAATTGCTGTTTGACGACTGTTCAGTCTGTTTAGTTTGTAGTTGCCTGGAGGAAATAGGGAGATTGAAAAGTTTATCTGATTGGTGAAAAATTTTCTATGAGCCTGCAATAAAGGTAAGAATGTTATAGCTAATGATGCACAATATTTGTGTTTACTTCAATGCATGATGATATTGGCTACAAAAATCACATTAGTACACAAAACACTATATAGTTTTCATAATGCTGAACACATTATTATTTTTCTCTATTCTATCTACATGTTTTCTTTAAAATAATAAAAAAATCTAACACTACCCAGATAGGCAAAATTCCTTAGGCCCACACCTGACATTTTCATCTGACCCACATACCGTATGGAATGATGGCAATTGGGCGGTCCGCTCCTGTTGCCCAGATTTGGGCCACAAGCAAGCCAAAAGAAGGCCCAATGTCAGCCATGAATAAATCAAATAAAGCAGAACTGGTCCAAATCTGGGCCACATCGATTTTAATTCTGGCCCAGATCAAACACCTTGCCCTGGCCCACATACTATGAAGAATGATGGCATTTGGGTGGACCACTCCTGTTTGCCGGATTTGGGCCACATGCAAGTCAAAGGAAGGCCCAATGTCAGCCATGAATAAACCAAAACTGGCCCTAATGTGGGCCACAGTTGATTTTTATTCTAACCCTGGTCTTCCCCACACTCCTCATGTGGCCCACATGCTGCATGGAATGGTGGCATTTTGGCAGTGGTTCACAAGCATGCCACCACACAGCCACATTTTAGCTAATAATGAACTAACTAAACCATAAATATACATTATCTGGGCCACACTAAGCCTTAAGTGAGTTATGATTTCACCTACTTGATAAAATCATCCCAACCCAAGTTTTGCACAAGCAGCAATTAAAATGTCACAGATAAATATTCAAAGACACATTCTATTACTTTAAAAACTGTTCTTCACAAGTTTGAACTTAAATGCGTCTCACTCAGACTCTACCTATAGCCTACAGTAAGTCTGTGAATGTCATAGCTACGCTGTGTTAAAGGTGTCATACAGTGGGTACGGAAAGTATTCAGACCCCCTTAAATTTTTCACTCTTTGTTATATTAAAGCCATTTGCTAAAATCATTTAAGTTCATTTTTTTTCCTCATTAATGTACACCCCATATTGACAGAAAAACACAGAATTGTTGACATTTTTGCAGATTTATTAAAAAAGAAAAACTGAAATATCACATGGTCCTAAGTATTCAGACCCTTTGCTCAGTATTTAGTAGAAGCACCCTTTTGATCTAATACAGCCATGAGTCTTTTTTGGGAAAGATGCAACAAGTTTTTTCACACCTGGATTTTGGGGATCCTCTCCATTCAAGGCCTTGCAGATCCTCTCCAGTTCTGTCAGGTTGGATGGTAAACGTTGGTTGGGACAGCCATTTTCAGGTCTCGCCAGAGATGCTCAATTGGGTTTTTAAGTCAGAGCTCTGGCTGGGCCATTCAAGAACAGTCACGGAGTTGTTGTGAAGCCACTCCTTCGTTATTTTAGCTGTGTGCTTAGGGTCATTGTCTTGTTGGAAGGTGAACCTTCGGCCTAGTCTGAGGTCCTGAGCACTCTGGAGAAGGTTTTCGTCCAGGATATCCCTGTACTATTGGCCGCATTCATCTTTCCCTCGATTGCAAACCAGTCGTCCTGTCCCTGCAGCTGAAAAAACACCCCCACAGCATGATGCTGCCACCACCAGCTTCACTGTGTGGGGACTGTATTGGACAGGTGATGAGCAGTGCCTGGTTTTCTCCATACATACCACTTAGAATTAGGCCAAAAAGTTCTCATCTTGGTCTCATCAGACCAGAGAATCTTATTTCTCCCATCTTTGGAGTCCTTTCAGGTGTTTTTTTAGCAAACTCCATGCGGGCTTTCATGTGTGTCTTGCACTGAGGAGAGGCTTACGTCGGGCCACTCTGCCATAAAGCCCCGACTGGTGGAGGGCTACAGTGATGGTGACTTTCTACAACTTTTCTCCCATCTCCCGACTGCATCTCTGGAGCTCAGCCACAGTGATCTTTGGGTTCGTTCTTTACCTCTCTCTCACCAAGGCTCTTCTCCCCCGATAGCTCAGTTTGGCTGGACGGCCAGCTCTAGGAAGGGTTTCTGGTCGTCCCAAATGTCTTCCAGTTTAAGGATTATGGAGGCCACTGTGCTCTTAGGAACCTTAAGTGCAGCAGAATATTTTTTTGTAACCTTGGCCAGATCTGTGCCTTGCCACAATTCTGTCTCTGAGCTCTTCAGGCAGTTCCTTTGACCTCATGATTCTCATTTGCTCTGACATGCACTGTGAGTCTGTAAGGTCTTATATAGACAGGTGTGTGGCTTTCCTAATCAAGTCCAATCAGTATAATCAAACACAGCTGGACTCAAATGAAGGTGTAGAAACCATCTCAAGGATGATCAGAAGAAAAATGGACAGCACCTGAGGTTAAATATATGAGTGTCACAGCAAAGGGTCTGAATACTTTAGGACCATGTGATATTTCAGTTTTTCTTTTTTAATAAATCTGCAAAAATGTCAACAATTGTGTGTTTTTTCTGTCAATATGGGGTGCTGTGTGTACATTAATGAGGAAAAAAAATGAACTTAAATGATTTTAGCAAATGGCTGCAATATAACAAAGAGTGAAAAATTTAACGGGGTCTGAATACTTTCCGTACCCACTGTATGATGCGATTTCAAATTTTCCTTTCTCTTTGGAGTGTTACAAGCTCTTGGTGCATAAAGAAGATCTGTAAAGGTGCAAAGACTAAAGTCTCAAATCCAAAGAGATATTCTTTATCAAAGTTAAGAGTCAACCACAGTATGTGGGACGATTTGCATAACGCCGCCCAAATGTTCATGCAAAGAAAGAAGGCATACCTTTTATTCCCGTTGTAGTATTGTTGTTGCTGCTGCCGCCATGTCGTATAGACGCTGTGTGTTTCACTGTGAAAGTGAAACTACTTTGTTTGGCCTTCCAAAAGAGGACGATATCCGCTTCATCATGCCTGAAGCTGATCTGTGCTGGTCGCTGAGGAAATACATCAACTTTGCACTGTGATCGCCGAATCAGCTTTCACCTTGGACGAGTGTTGTCACATGTGGTTGCCGCAAGCACAAGGTACGCTCCTTCGTAGAATCTGCCTGCCGCACCATTCTCAGGCCGCCCGCCTCTGCTCACTCAAGCCGGCCTCGGTTCACTCTAGACCGCGGCTCACTCTAGGCCTCCGACCTCTGCTCACTCAAGTGTGTGACGCTGTTTCGTTGAGAAAGCGAAACTACTTTGTTTGGCCTTTCAAAAAAGGACACGACTAGAAATCATGTTTATCACGTTTATAGTGGGTTTTATGTTTATGTCTCGTCGCTCCGGCCGGACAAGGCATCACAATCACTGTTGCCAACTCTCGCGAGACAAATAAGCAACCGCAGCTTCAAAAACAAGCCCAAAACAAGCCCAATATATATATATATATATATATATATGTATATATTATAATTTATTATCATCAATATTATTTATTATTAATTATTTATTACTAATAAATGAGCCTGCAACATATTAAAATGAAACTACTCTTTTATCTGAAAAGCAAAAACATAAGTTATTTTACAAAAATCAGCAAACTGCAACAAAGCAGGAACAAAACTCATCTCCAATCACCTGTGAGCAGAATAGGATTTGAGAGATGGAAAAGAAGATAAACACGAGCTTCAAAGGGGAGCTGTAACACAGCCGCATACTTATTAGGTTATAGCCTACTAAAATATTGTCTATTCGACCAAATATATACTCTTAGTAGGCTATAGGCCTACTTGTTTTTTATTACAGCCCGTGATAATACATTACAAAAACATTGTAAAAATTTAAAATTAGGCTACCTTATAAAGGAAAAAAGTCATCCCACTCCTCTAAAGTCTACTACTATCATTGCTTGGATCACAGCGTCACGCGCCTTCTTTTCGAACGTGATTTACCTCCAATCCCTCATTGAAGAAAAATCACGTTAAAAAAAAAAGGTGCATGAGGAGGGGGCGAAATATTTGGCAAATTACGCTACATCGCTTATATTTTTGCACTGATTGGCTATTAACTGTGAGCAGACAAGAGTGTCAATCAATGCACTGGAGAATACAGTGAACATAAATGAAAAGAAACGAAGTTGCTTGTCAGGTTTTCCTAACAAGCAACCATATTTTTTAAAATAAACCCAAAAAACCGCAACCCGCGACCCGGGATTTTTCCACGCAACTTTACAAAAAAATGAGCCCAAAGTCGCGTATAATACGCGGACTTGGCAACTATGATCACAATATGTTAAGCGATGTAATATTTCCGTCACACGCTTGAGGTATTCGGCCAATCGCAACGCACTGGATAGCTGGCCAATCAGAGTACACCTCGCTTTTCAGAACGATGAGCTTTGTGAAAATCGACGCGTTTTAGAAGGCGGGGCATAGAGGAGCAACAATAATGTACAGTATGTGGAAAATAATGTGTTTTTTTTAACCTTAAACTGCATTAACACATTTCATTACACCAAATACACAAAATAATGTTATTTTTGTTTTTTTTTTTTTTTAGTTCTTTTTAATAATTTTCATTTTATTAAATAAGCATGTCTGAAAACCTGTGCTGACCAGCTGGCCCCCATCTTTTCACAGATCTTCAACAGATCTCTGGAGTTGTGTGAAGTGCCTTCCTGCTTCAAACGCTCCACCATCATCCCCGTTCCAAAGAAACCCAAGATTACAGGACATAACAACTACAGACCTGTGGCTCTAACGTCTGTCATCATGAAGTCGTTTGAAAAACTGGTTCTGACATGGGATTGCATTTCATCCTGCAACATCTGGACAAAACAGGGACTTATGTGAGGATCCTGTTTGTGGACTTCAGTTCGGCTTTCAACACCATCATCCCAACAGTCCTCCAGACCAAACTGACCCAGCTCTCTGTTCCTAGCTCTATCTGTCAGTGGATCACCAGCTTTCTGACAGATAGGCAACAGCTAGTGAGACTGGGGAAACTCATGTCAAACAGCAGCTCCACCAACACTGGTGTCCCTCAGGGATGTGATCTTTCCCCACTGCTCTTCCCTGTACACCAACGACTGCACCTCAAAAGATCCCTCTGTCAAGCTCCTGAAGTTTGCAGATGACACTACAGTCATCAGTCTCATCCAGGACGGTGACGAGTCTGCTTACAGACAAGAGGTTGAGCAGCTGGCTGTCTGGTGCAGTGTCTTAACAACCTTGGAGCTGAACAACGCTCAAAAACAGTGGAGATGATTGTGGACTTCAGGAGAAACCCCCCTGCACTCCCCCCACTCACCATCTTAGACAGCACTGTGGCTGCAGTGGAGTCATTCAGATTCCCTGGGAACCACCCATCTCTCAGGACCTGAAGTCAGACAATCACATTGACCCCCATTGTTAAAAGGCCCTACAAAGGTTGTACTTCCTTCGCCAGCTGAGGAAGTTTAACCTGCCACAGGAGCTGCTGAAACAGTTCTACTCAGCCGTCATTGATTCTGTACTGTGCACTTCAATAACTGTCTGGTTTGGTTCAGCTACAAAATCAGACATCAGAAGAATACAGAGAATGTTTCAGACTGCTGAAAGGATTATTTGTGCTCCCCTGCCCGCCTTCAAGAACTGGTATACATCCAGAGTGAGGAAAAGGGCTCAGAAAATCACTCTGGATCCCTCACATCCAAGTTACCCCATCTTTGAACTTTTGCCTTCTGGCCGGTGATTCAGAGCCGCAAATACCAGGACAGTCAGGCACAAGAACAGTTTCTTTCCCCAGGCAATCTACCTCATGAACAGTTAAATGTTCCCCACTTATGCAATAAAAATGTGCAATATCCTTTTATTTGTTAACCCTCCATCCAAGTACATCCCTGCATCTTACTCAATTCTATTCCATTATCATCTATAGCACAACTGTTTATACAATTTATTTATTAGCAAAAAAAAATTTTTTTTTTTTGTCTGTGTTGTTGTCTCTGTGTACTGGAAGCTTATATCACTAAAACAAATTCCTTGTATGCGCAAGCATACTTGGCAATAAAGCTCTTTCTGATTCTGATTCTGATTTAGCAGCATCATATGACCCCTTTAAAGAGGGCACAATGAAGATGAAAGGTTATATTTCACAAGTCTCTAATCCAACAAGGGTAACTCCAAACACAATGTAGCACAGCAACATTTAAGACATGCAGACAGACGTAAGACCAGAAAAACTCAAAGTTAACATACAGGAACTTAAGTACTCGGAGCAAACAAGGATAATTAACTAGGCACACCTGAACAGAATAATACAATCAGCACAACAAGGGAAACGGTGCAAAAGGAAAACAAAGTCCAAATTAACAGAAACCGTGACAGTAAGAGTACAATCATTATAATGCACTTCTGTTTTTATGCTGCACAGTACACATATATAAAAAACTGCCAATAAAGGCATGTTTTAAAAAAATTAATTGCTGCGTATGTAGCCTTCTTAAGACTCACATCGAGATCACCCTGCATCAGTTAACTGTTGCATCCTACTAAAAGTAGCCAAATTCTATTAGGCCATATTTACAATTTCAAGCTTCCATTTCAATTAGCCAGTGTCAAGTGTTACATCCAAGAAGTGGTCCTCATCTGTTTTATAATATATGGGGCATATTTGCCATGTCAAATATGGGACAAGTTGGCTTTTTGTAAAAAGTTGACAAGTTCATTTGTAAGTCGCTTTGGATAAAAACGTATGCTAAATGACTAAATGTAAAAGAAAAATATATGGATGTCAGTTGGGTCTAACAAGTGTTCAGTTACCCACGTTCTTGAAAATATCTTCTTTGGTGTTCAACAGACTAAACAAACATACAGGGATGCGTTTCCCAAAAGCATCATTAGCTAACTATGGTCGTTAGTTCCATTGAACTCTATTGGTAATGACGGTACTTGTGACTATAGATGCTTTAGGGAAATGCAACCCTGGTTAAGAACTTGAGGGGGAGTAAATGCTTTTCAGTTTTCGGTGTAGGCCTACCACTATCTCTTTAATTTATGTTATACACATTCATTAGGCAATGAGGGGAATGCTTCTCAATATTTATTGTATGATTTGGAAGATTTTCCTTTGCTTATACCTTTTTAGGGTTTAGTTGGGGATAATGACCAGCTGACCCGAAAGTACATTTTGCATATAAATCAACATAAGGCATTAAAAGCACACAACATTTCTTAAGTCAATTTTATTAGTCCCTAAAATATATTTGAATGTGAATTTACAAAGAGCTTCTCAAATATCACAGTATGTAAATAAACGCTGGACTGAATATTAAAAACTCAGTATATCACGACATATTCACATTACAAGTTAATGTCAACATTAATGGCAGTATTTCGCTCCCAAATTTATTTATAAGATGCAAACAAACCCTGATACCGTTTATATACAATATGAGGTTAATAAATGTTTTGCCACTGTCATTTTGGTCCAGAGATTAGCATATTTAAAGTTGCAGTGTATTGAAATTATATTTACTGTAGGTCTTTAGCACCATATTATAAGAGCACTTAAGTAGTTTTATAATAATGTATCAGAGTGTAACTAAATAATAGTAGCTTTGCTATTTTAATTGACAATTAATGATTAGCCATGTTTTCCAATACATACTAGTATGGTATATCATTTATCTCTGCTTGGCCCCTTAATAAATTATTGGAGTAATATTTAAGGTGGACTCTTGTATAACAAAAATTATTCAAAATAATAGTACACTAAAAATAATGAAAAAAAATACAATATTTTCTAAACTACTATTAACAAAAAACATCAAATAGTGTTAAATGAATCCTTTGGAGAGAGTCACATAGCACTGTTAACCAACTGTTAGTGTAAATATACTTCAGTTAAGAAGTATGTTGTCCTAGTAATGCCAAAGAAAACCTTTAGCTCCTCAATAACATGCACCTGTTTTTGCATACTGTCAGAATACATACTGCACTTGATTCATATCTTCTCAACCATTTAAAAAGTATGGTCTTTGAGTATGCTTGTGTATAATATGAATACAATCCATATTTACTACATCTGACATACTGTCCTTGTCATGTGACCTTGTGTCGCCGTTCCCCAACTTTTATGACTATGATAACTCCTCATCTGTGTCCGTCGGCTCCACAGTGTATGTAGTAGTGTTGTTGGGGTCCTCTTCTGGTATCAGTGACAACATTGTGTCATTTAGATCATCCCATTCCTTTTTTGTGGGAGCTGTAAAATAAAAAATTACAAGGAAAAATAAAAAACAGAGATAGGAACAGTGTTAAACTGCACTTTATGGCAAATGTAAATTACAATTACCAGATTGCAATTATACACAGAGGCAGGCATGCAAATTTATTTACTATTTACTTGGAGATTAGTCGTGGGAAGTCGTGGCCTAATGGTTAGAGAGTTTGACTCTTAACCCTAAGATTGTGGGTTCGAGTCTCGGGCCAGCAATACCACGACTGAGGTGCTCTTGAGCAAGGCACTGAACTGGCGCCGCAGCATAAATGATACCCACTGCTCCGGGTGTGTGTGTGTGTGTGTGTGTGTGTGTGTGTGTGTGTGCACTTTGGATGGGTTAAATGCAGAGAACGAATTCTGAGTATGGGTCACCATACTTGGCTGTATGTCACTTCATGATTAGGCTATTAAAACACTGCTACTGTGTTTTAAGTGAAATGTTTAATACTAAGGCTATAATACTAGGCTCAAACACAAGAGTCAGAATGAGAGTTGGAGTAAGACAAAGAGAAACATTTTAAATACTTAAGCTTCTCACCACGGACATTGACTTTGATTGTTTTTGTTAAGTGGATTGGTGTTGCTCTTGATCTCTACTTTAAATTGTCCAGTGTCTTTGACTCTCATGTTTCTTGAATGTTTCTTGATGGTGAGATTTCCAGTCTGATGGTCCAGCTGTAGTCTGTCTTTGAATTCTTGATGGTGAGATTTCAACCTGCCGCTCCTTTTATCGCATACAGCGATGACACTATATAACGTTGTGGATTCAGATACTCTGGAATCAGCATATTTCCACCGTAGCCGATCATCTCTCTGAATTTCAGTAACTCCACTCTTTAGAGTGACAGTTTCTCCTTGATTTACTTTTATTTTCTTCACTTGATCTGGTTCAGAATGAAACATATCTGGAGAAAGAAAAAGTTTTTCAAGACATGAGTTAAACATATACAGTGTCGTATGCAACTGGGAAAGGGCCTTGTCAAACAAATCTTATGCCACAAAAGTATTTGTGGTTTTGTAGAACATGTTCCTGAATCAACATCCTTGCTGGCCCTGGAACAAAATTACTGTTTTGTCTGGGCCTTAGCACATGGTCTCAGAAAAAAACTGCAATTTATTGAACTGATATAGAGCACAACAGTAGGACTTTTTTTTTAATTCAAGTAAAGTTTTCTTCAAGCAAAACATTTCATAAAAGTGTTTGATAGAGTGTGAATTGTTGAATATAAAACAAAACAGATATGTTGTTTTTCATTAGGACAAACTTCAGGTTATCAAACATCTAAATCAGTGAGCCAGGGTAGATTACAACCTGAGATTTATGCAAAGTATGGTAAAGTTTCTCACAGCTGGTGGTGTAATGGAGGTGTATCATTAAATTCTTACCATGAAGTGGATCAGATTCTGTCGGACCTGTTTGAACAATAATGGTACCATTTTGTTAATCATGAATTACATTTAATGGACAATGCAAATGAATTTAAAATAGTTTTACAGTAACTTACCATCTGGTAAATCTCTCCCCTGATCAGGAATTTCATTATCTGCAGAAGACAAAGATGTAAATCCGATTTGTACTCAAACACACAGAGATTCAGTGCACACAGTAATACAATATCTTACCATTATTTGGGTTATTAGCTTCTTCCACAAGAGCTCGACCTGTTCAAACAATAATCAGACTTAATTCAATGAAACATGTTAATTACATTTTAGGTTTCAGAGTTGTACTTTCTTTCTTTTTTTTTTGTTTTTGGTTTTATTTTTTTTTATGTTTGGTAATTTTTTTTTTTTTTGGTGTTATTTTTTTTGTAAGGAAGAACAAAGGACGCTAGAGGTATCTTTATGTATATAACTTTATCAATGCTTGTACAAGTCTGGAAAAGTCAAGACATGCCTGAACAAGTATCAGGGACAGTCTATAGGTGGAAAGACTGATTTCTTTTTCTTTTGTGCAAGAATACAGACTACTGCATGTTTGTTGTTCCTGTGAGTGAATGATTAAGAAGTAAGTTATCTGTTTACCTTCCAAGCTGTTCAACTGAAATATTTTACATACTCTGTTATTGTCATTTGTGAACTGTACTAGTTCAAATAATAATTTAAATAATATGTATATGTTTAGGTAAATTGCATGCAGACCTAATGAGGCCAAATGTCGAAGCTCCTTTAATAGTGCACCGTTGCATATTTTCCACAGTATTATTTCGATATGTA
The DNA here is from genome assembly GCF_018340385.1 of Cyprinus carpio. Taxonomy (NCBI): domain Eukaryota; kingdom Metazoa; phylum Chordata; class Actinopteri; order Cypriniformes; family Cyprinidae; genus Cyprinus; species Cyprinus carpio. Next base: position 7,749,732 of record NC_056618.1, on the reverse strand, counting down.
AGCTTACTTGTACACTTGTCTATGGCATATAAATGATACACTTGAATGCAGCTGTTTAGATAACTTGAATTATTATTGCTACTGCTATGTATAATGTTCCTGCTCTTTATGTTAGTCATAATACTGTTTACATTAACATCTTTTACATTGTATTTTGCTTCCTCTGTTCATTGTAGACCACACACATGTGCACACACAGTGCCTGTACTATCTCATACATGCAGAAATAATCCAAATAAATCCTCTAACTGTGGGACCGGTTTCTTTTTCTAGTTTTTCTATAATGTAACTCCCACCACCATTTCTACTAGTGCCTAACCAAACCCTTTGAGCATCCCTTAAACTCGAATAATCGGACCTCCTACAATCATACAGAGAAACTGTGGACTAATATCTAATTAAAAAAATAAATAAAATACATTTCATCCATGGTTGGCCAAAATTGTGAACTGAAGAACAATTCATGAATGTGAATTTAAAGCGTATTGGCCACAACATGCAGGAAGTTGAATTCTCATAAACTGAGAAACCAAAATTCCTTTGATCTTTTGACTTATAAGAGGTCATTGTACTATAAAAAGATCCTTTGGTCAGAACTCAAAAGTGTCATTAGTCTAAAAAGAGCTTATATTGAAGCTAGTCGATTCACCCGTGAACCGTACCCGAGTCCACTTAAACAGGGTGGTGTTGTGGGGGGTTGTTATTATGTACTGTGTTGTTCGCTGCTGATGTGAACGCAATTGTAAGACGTAAGTGCCGTTATGTACCGGAAGCTTTGTAAACAAAATGAACGGTTCAAAAGCGTAAATATATAAAATTGCAGAGAGCAATGTTATGCATTTGCCACCTTCTCCTGCGCCGACGTTACTAAGTGAACGCCAAGCTCTGGTGGTAAACAAAGCTACTGGCGTTGATGACACAGGCACGAACGAACTGCGTACAGTTTGAAACGAACTGCGGTTTGGACCCAAATAAAATAATATGAATGCAGTCTGGCGGGGGCAGGGGGAGGGGAGGGCAATCGAACTTGGGTTCGAACCAGGCAAGTGAACCAAGTGTGAAAGCACCCTAAAAGACAGCTTGTGGAATGTACCACTGTTAGATGTAATAGTGTGGATAAACACTGCCTCTGCAGAAGATGATCAACGCCTGCTTCTACATCGCTGCCTGTTTAGTCCCGTCCTCTGATTTGTGCATGTAGTGTAAATAATGAGAGGCAAACACTGGTCTATGCAGAAACCAAATGATAAAGATTTTTTGATGTAAAAATCTTGTTAACATTATAAGAGGACCTCAGAGAACAGTACATATTAAAAAAAAAAAAATAATAAAAAAAAAACCTCTATGATTCCTTTAATGGAGGTGGAACTTTTCACATAATATCCATCTGAAATATCACTCCAATTTGGTTGCATATGACATTATCAGCACAAGATGGCAGCTGCAGTCTATAGTTGAAATGAGTATGTCTAAAATTGTTTGTAACAAAACAAACAAAAAACATGGTGGGTATGTGAGATGGTTAAGTGGAGAGGTTTAGATAATGGTTTGAGTCATTAATAATCAATAAATAACCTGATGAATATAAATGAATATAAATAACCTGATGGATGGAGATCAAAATTAGAGAACAATCTATAAATACTTGATTTTTTCTGAAATATAAATCTTTCATCACCTCAAAATCTTCATCACTCATTATTTGTGTTATTATTTGATATGTTATACACTGTGATAAAAATTAGAGTGATATAAATTAGTGTTGATATAAATATTGAAATTTTCATCACTCAAAATTGGAGGGTTTAAAGCTGTCAGAAATTAGTAGGAAGTGTAGAGG
>NC_056618.1:7713678-7746892 GCF_018340385.1 Cyprinus carpio | reverse complement strand
ATGTAAGGAGTAGAAAGTACAGATAATTGCGTGAAAATGTAAGGAGTAGAAGTAAAAAGTTGGTTGAAAAGTAATTACTCCAGTAAAGTATAGATACCCAAAATTTCTACTTAACACCTCTGCTTGCAATTGAACGTGAATGCGTTTACTACTTAAAAACATCAAACCTAAACATCATATCTAGTCAGACTGCATCATGACATCGCTACCAATACAGTATGGGATTAAAATCATTGAACATCAATGTATATAACTCTCCCATATATTTAGTTATTCTAACTGCGCTTATTTCCGTCGTTGGTATAAGTGGTAGTGGGTGGTGATAACTTAGCAAAGTACAGTTTTATTACCATCGTGGCTGATGCCATTTTCTTAGGTCCTTTTTCGCAATCTTGGCATGCCTGGAACCCACTGCCCGGTAAACCACGTCCTTACAAGCTTGTACTTTAGATATTTCTCTTTGTTTTCTGTGTGTTTGTCTAATGAGTGATTTGTGTTGCAAATCAAGAAACCGGGTTTGTGTTGCCTGAAAATTGTAATAGTACAGATAGTCATGTTTTTGTCTCTTAGAGAATGCACATTGTTTATCATTATCAGTACATTCTGTAAAAAACTGTAGCAACCTCACTTTTATATACGGGGAAATGTAGTTATTCTGACTGTTTTTGTGATGTCTGCTGGTCAAACGTTTAGTGATCAACCACAATCTTAGGTTTAAAACATTGCAAATCAAACACGCGGGTGGGTGGGTGGGGGGGTCAAAACCTATTGCAAGGATGTTTTATTACAGAAGAATTAATCTTTTAATGCTGGTTATAAAATATTAACATACTCCATATGGCCCTAATGAACTGAACAATGCGGAGAAACTGAGCTGTGTAGATCCTGTGTTTACCTGATTGGTCCTCATCTCTACAGCACCCAGCCCCACACCACACCTGAGTCAAAATCTCACCCCCTCATACTGAGAACGCAGGAGAGACATGAATGTCCTAGGTTTTTCGATCGTCTAACTTGCCACTTGTAGATGAATTCTCGGACTGGACATTATTTTAAATCTACAATCTTTTTACTCAGACACGTGGAAATATTAGCTGAAACATGTTTCACGAGTGTTTAGGGTTTAAAGTGTGATTTAGTTCCCACTAATCACAGATTGAATTAGAAGGTTCAGTTGTGTCTCCTCCTCCAGGTTGTGTCTGGTGTTTGGTGCAAGATGAAGAGTCCAGTGTTTGTGCAACGGAGGGAGAATTCCAGTCACTCTGTACATACTATATTGAAGCAAATCATCAAGGAAAGATGAGAAGGTATTTTTAATGATCACCCTGATCGCTTGCAGTCCATTGGGAGAAAAGAGAGAAGTCTGTACATAGGATGAGTGTAAAGAGGAGCTTCAGAGACAGACTGAAGCTGGATCATCAGACTGGATCTCAGGACCATCACAAACACCAAATCACAGACTCCTGAAGATTATCAACTAAAGATCTCAACAAGGGCAGCCTCTCATTGACAAGATTCTTCAAGTGTTTCTGTACATGGTGATACGCATCTCTTCATGAATATTTTAGAACCAGAGTATATATGTTTTATTATAACAGTGACATTCAGAGCTCCTCTTTTATCATTAAACAGAAACAGACTTATTTCCATTTCCTAATCTCTGAAATCATCTCTGGTCCACATTTCTTATTCAGCCTGTTTTATGTGCCTGATTTTTCGTACATTATTGTGTTTTAGTCTGTCCTCAGGGATGTGTGTCAAACGTAAGCACAACGTATAGAAGAAATTTAAGTAATTTTTAGGTCCAAAGTCCTAGAAAGAGTATGTGAAGGGTACTTGTTTACGTGACGAGTACAAGGTTTTTTTCTTATATCATTGATTTAATCAGTTATCTTGTTGAGTTTTGGTTTTCCTCCAAAAAAGATCCTCACAGGCAGCACATTGTGGTATTGTGTTTTTCACGGTGTTTTCTGCTGCTCAACGAAATGAAATGAAGAGAAAGTCCAGTGAAGAAGGGAGAATCGGTTACTTTAGATCCTGGAGTAGAATAAAAACCCAAATGATGTGATGGTGTGGTATTTTAATGACTTCCCATTCGCTGAAAATCACTGGAGATCAGAGTAAGATCTGTTCAGATGATGAGTGTATAAGAGATTCAGAGACAGACTGAAGCTGGATCATCAGACTGTATCTCTGACCATCACAAACACCAGAACCAGCAGACCTCTAGGGAGATTATACACTAAGAGATCACACCAACAGCAGCAGATCTCAGTATTAGCAGAATATTAACTGTATATTAACGGTCCATTGGTGAGTAGAAATTTTAGTTTATTCAGTGCCTTTGCCCTCTAACTTTAGAATATAGACCAAATTATTGATTGTCAAGTTAATGTTATTTTTAATTATTTTTAATATATAATTTAGTCACCTATAATGTATGTAATATTCATTGTGGCCTGTTTGAAAGTGAGGCTGTGGACTCAGTGTTAAAATATAATGTTTTGTATATTGTTCCCTGTATCATCTTCACATGAAGTTGAGAGTTGTGAACGCTGGGGTAAGGGGGGCGTCAGAGACCTCACTGTGAAAACATGCTGCTGTTTCTAGCTGAGCTCCAGGCAGTGCGTGATGCTGCTTTAGCTGGCTGTTCATTACAAAAACACCAGAAGGTGCCCTTTATGCAGCTGAATCACAATATCATACAACTGATGACCAAAGTAGAAAGATGTGAATATAAGTTAAAGATATTGTTAAATACAGGATGATAATCATTCTCTCTCTCTCTCTCTATATATATAATTATTATTATTTAACCCTGCTGTTTAAGACTGTTTATGAGGATACTCACCACAGGGCATTTTGACTTAATTTTGTAAGCTAGGGATGTCCCGATCAGGTTTTTTGTGCATCCTATCTAGGGCTGCAGCTATCGATTCTTTTTGTATTCGATTAATCTAGCACTTAATCGATCGATTAATCGGATAATTTTTTTGTGTGTGTGTTTTTAAACAACCAAAACAAATAATGCATAACGAAACTGATGTGGCTGTAAAATGATCAAGCATTTGGCTTTTATTTCTTAAAAAAAAAAAAAAAAAACAGGTGTGTGTTTGTGTTTGTGTGTGTGTAGTGCAGTGTGTGAGGAAGAGTGATGCCCCAGTCAGAACAGTTGCTTCATTGCAGTTTGGTACGGCAGAAATACATACATTGATTTTCAATAGAACGCTGCATTTGGCTTGCATCACTTGCATTGCGGTGCATTTTAGGTGAAGCATCCATTCAAAAATCGCGTCACAACATCACGTCCCGGTGTATACAGTGAATACATGCTGAAATTATTGTTGCGTGGCTACATAAAAGTTTAAGCATATGTGATGCATTGCCGCGATTAGTCTGACTAGCGCGTGAGAGAGACGAGTATCAACTCAAGCTTTTTACTCAAGTGTAATTTGTTTGTAATTGTTTGTTTAATAATTAATTTATGTATGTAAGTAGTAGTGTTGTTAGAAGAAGTGATGTTATTAAGAAAAGATTATTAGCAGGGGGGTATTGTGCACTACCCCACCTCCTCAAAAAAACATTTTTCTAAAGGCCATAGGCCATAATGACTATAATGTTATATTAAAATGTTCATGTTGAAAAATTTGGGATGCACTAGGCTACCTGTTTCAGCCACATATATGCCCACTGAAAATGAACACACTTTAGTACAATGCAAATACTAGAGATATGATGACTAGTTGCCTGTAAGTATTGTAATGGTGCAAGAAGTCAAACTTCAGAGGCATGTCATCAGTAACCTTTAATGGAATGTAAATGTACATCAAAGCTTAGCTGCAGGAATCTATGAGGGCAATGAACAAGAAAATTGGTGTACCCAGGGCAGGCTTAGTAACAATTACCCTTGTATGGTTGTCTATATACTATAAACATTAGTGCTGTCAAAATGAATGATTAATCCAAGTGATTAATCAAAAAAATAAAAATGAAAAATAACTCAAAATCCTAATACCTTCTTGATTGATAGCTTCCTGTATTCGCTACATACGTCTGCTATGTCCAGTGTTGCTGTAACAACCTACAGTAGCTTAATTTTTGGAGGAAGAAGAGAAAGCACCCATTTGATAAATGAGCCAGTAGTGAGTAATAATAACTTTTAAAAATATATTTTTTGATAAACGAACCCAACACTGGCTATGTCCTCGCTGGAGTGTGATGTTATTTGTGTCATGTGCATGTGCGATGGATCGCGTACAAACCAACAGGGTGTCGGAATGGTATATGTTTATACTTCTCATTCAACCACAATCAAATTCACTTCATCCGGATGGCACGATTTATCTGGAAAGGTTTTTTTTTTTTTGTTTTTTTTTTGGTTTTTTTGAATGATGACTAGCCTGAATGAAAACAAGGCGAAATAGCAGTAACAAACCTATTTTTAAAATGTAAGGAGTAGAAGTAAAAAGTCGGCTGAAAAGTAATTACTCCAGTAAAGTATAGATACCCCAAATTTCTACTTAAGGTAACAAAGTATTTGTACTTTGTTACTTAACACCTCTGCTTGCAATTGAACGTGAATATGTTTACTACTTAAAAACATCAAAGCTAAACATCATATCTAGTCAAACTGCATCATGACATCGCTACCAATACAGTATGGGATTAAAAATCATTGAACATCAAGGTATAGGCTTAGGCTACGTTACCTTGTTTCAGCAACGCTTGGTGAAACAGCATGGAGTGGATGTTTTCGGTTCAGATGCTGAATCTTTGAAGTCGTACTGCTGTGGAATGCCAGGTCTGCTTTGCAGTAGACACATTGCACCAACCTTCTTTTTTAAGAATGTAATGATCCCATCTTTAGACATTCTCTGCCATCGCATCCTTTACCTCTAAATCGCGCCAACTCAAAATGTATCACGCGCTATGGTGTGCTTCCTGAACATTGAACAACGGTCCGGTGTGAATCAGATCCCTGCGCGTCATAGGAATTTAACGAGGCTTTGAGGCAGAGTTTTTGCCTTGAAGAATTTTTTGTAATCGAGTTAATCGAGTAACTCGATGAGTCATTGAATCTTGACAGTATCTGCGATACCGAGTCCCGATCCAATACTTGTATTTTCCTATTGCTTGGTGTGCCACAATTCAAAGTGCATTAGGTGTGAAGTTATTAAAATCCAATCCAATGTGTACAGAGATGTGCAGACTTTCTCAGGTGCAGGGGCTCAAATGTAAAAATGTGGGGTATCTAACATCATCACTATTATTCAATGTAATACTACATACTACTATATACACCATACTACATGTAAAAAAAATAAAAGTGTGAATTCATGCCAGCATTGATAAGTGCACTCCCTCACACCTTCAGAGCACTCATAGATCCCCATAGAAGATCTTCACTACCACTGAACCTCTGTGGGGAAAATGTACTCACTGTACTCCTCCTCTAGCAACACCAGAACATTTTGGATGCTTTTGGATCCGAAATGATTGACTTGGTCTCTTGAGACCAGAGTATGGATTCCCAGAAGTCTATATTTTGTAAATACGGGCCTTGGAAAAGGTTAAATGAGTTTGTTGTTTTTGGTAGTTCCGTGGTGACAACAACAAGCTGCGTCTTACTCTGTGAGATAAACAGTCACTCTTTTCATAGCTTGTTTTTGCCGGCTCTGAAACACTTGCATGGTATTTTTCCTTGTTTTTTTTTTCTAGCAAAAATGTTAGGTACAGTTAACTATATGTTTTACCATCATTCATCTATTTTGTAAACCATTTCAATTTGTTAACCAACAAAATACTGTTACTAAACCATTTCAGTTATAACTTGTGTGAACTAGTCTTGATTCAGTATTAACACTGAAGTGCTACATATTGCAATACAATATACTCACTTAATAGCAATGCTCTCCCATATATTTAGTTATTCTAACTGCGCTTATTTTTCTGTTCGTTGGTATAAGTGGCAGTGGGTGGTGATAGACTAGAAAAAGTACAGTTTTATACCATCGTGCTGATGACATTTCTTTAGTCCTTCGGCAATCTTGCAGCCTGAACCACTGCCGGGAAACCACTCTTACAAGCTTTATTATATATTTCTTTGTTTCTGTGTGTTCTAATGAGTGATATTGTTTTAAATAAAGAAACAGGTTTGTGTTGCCTGAAAATATTAGTAGTAATATAATAAAGAAACAGGTTTGTGTTGCCTGAAAATATTAGTAGTAATATGAATTTGTCTCTTAGAAAGTCTCTTAGACTTGATCATTCTATAAAAATTAGGGTTCTGACTGTTTTGTGACGTCTGCTGGTCAAAACTTTAGATTCAACACAATCTCAGGTCAAACATGCAAATAAAACACCTTTTACAAACCTATTGCAAATGTTTTATTAGAAGAATAATCTATTAAATACTGTTTATAAATCATTAAATATCTGCTGGTCAAAACTAACTGAACCAATGGGAGAAAACTGCTGTGGGGATACTGTTACCTGATTGGTCCTCATCTCTAAAGCCCAGCCCCACACCTGATCAAAATCTCACCCCTCATAGGAGAAGCAGGAAGAGACATGAGATGGTCTAGTTTTGATCGTCTACTGCACTTGTAGATGAATTCAGACTGGACATATTTTAAATCTACAATCTTTTACAGACAGTGAAATATATCTGAAACATGTTTCAAGTTCTGTTTAGGTGTTGTGTGATTTAGTCCCACTATCACAGATTGAATTAAATCTTCATTTGTTCTCCTCCAGGTGTGTCTGGTGTTGGTGCAGATGAAGAGTCAGTGTTTGTGAAGGAGGGAGATTCAGTCACTCTACACACTAATATTGAAGCAAATCAGCAAGGAAAGATGAGATGGTATTTTAATGACATCCAAATCACTAAAATCACTGGAGATAAGAGAGAAATCTGTACAGATGATGAGGATGTAAAGAGAGATTCAGAGACAGACTGAAGCTGTGATCATCAAGACTGGATCTCTGACCATCACAAACACCAGAATCACAGACTCTGGAGAATATAAAACTAAAGATCATCAACATCGGCAGCGTCAGTGACAAGATCTTTAATGTTTCTGTACATGGTGAGTCCTTTCATTAATATTTAGAAACAGATTATGTTTATTATAACAGTGACATTCCGATCTCCTCTTTTACCATTAAACAGAACAGAATTAGTTCAATTTTTAATCTCTGAAATAATCTCTGGTCACAGTTTCTTTATGTGCATCTGATTTTTCGTAATTATTGTGTTTTAGCTGTCCAGGATGTGTTCAACGTAAGCACAACTTATAGACAAATTTAGTATTTTAGTCAAGTCTAGAAAGAGTACGTGAGTACTTGTTTTACGAGTACGAGTTTTTCTTATATTATGATTAATCATGTTATCCTTGTTGAGTTTTTTTTTTTTCCTCCAAAAAGATCCTCCATCATCTGTTGGTTTTGTGTTTCAGGTGTTTCTGCTGCTCAACGAGATGAAATGAAGACAAAGTCAGTGAAGGGAGGAGCGAAATCTGTTACTTTTTAGAACCTGGGTGTAGTAAAAAACCCAAATGATGTTGATGGTGTGGTATTTTTAATGACTCTCTCATCGCTGAAATCACTGGAGATCAGAGTAAGATCTGTACAGATGATGAGTGTAAAGAGAGATTCAGAGACAGACTGAAGCTGGATCATCAGACTGGATCTCTGACCATCATGAACATCAGAACCACAGACTCTGGAGATTATACACTAGAGATCACCAACAGCAGCAGATTCAGTATTAGCAGAATATTAACTGATTTAACGGTCACATTGAGTATAAATTAGTTATTCAGTGCCTTTGTCCTGTAACTTTAGAATATAGACCAAAACTATTGTCAAGTTAATGGTATTTTTAATTGTATAATAAATAATTTAGTCAATATAAATGTATGTAATATTATTGTGGCCTGTTTGAAAGTGAGCTGTGACTCAGTGTTAAAATATAATGTTTGTATATTGTCTGTATCATCTTCACATGAAGTGAGAGTTTTGAAGCTGTAAGTCAGAGACTCACTGAAACATGCTGCTGTTTCTAGCTGAGCTCACAGTGCTGTGATGCTGCTTTAGCTGCTGTTCATTACAAAAACACCAGAAGCTGCCCTTTATCAGCTGAATCAATATCATACAACTGATGACCAAAGTAGAAAGATTTCAATATAAGTTAAAGATATTGTTAAATACAGGATGATAATCATTCACTCTCTATTAATAATGAGTGTCTGTCTTTAGCTGTTCCAGATTCAGGTCTGTCTCCAGCTGCTAGAGCAGGGATTGTTACTGTTGTTGTTCTGTTGATCATTACTGCTGCTGCTGCTGTGTTTCTCTATCTCAAAGCAAGAAGGAAAAGTGAGTACTACATACAGAATGGGATGTATGTGTGAAAATATTATTTAAAAGATGTGAAAATCTATATTTTGTGTTGTTATTAATCAAAGTAATCCGTGTTTGTTTCTTTTCCAAACAGACACACAGAACAATCATGATCAGGTGAGATTCTTTGAACACTGAATCTGTCTGCCTGAATAAATAACCACAGATTCAGATCTGTGAGAAACTTAGAAATCAATACACAGAAACACAAACAATAATTGACTCTTTAAGATACTGCTGCTTTTGTACTGTTTTAATCAGAATGAAGAACAGTATTTCTTTTAAGTATTGTTATTATATAATAGTTTAGTGAATTATGTCATATTCTGACTTCACTTTAGAGTCTGGGGGTGTAACTAATGTTTACTGTGAATCTGTTTTTTCTTCTCCTTTATTTTTTCATATCAAGGCAAAGCTTAACAATTGAGGAGTTGTGAAATTTGTTTTTTTTTTTTATTAATTCATTTATCTTATATATAAAATAATAAAAATAACAATAATATAAAACTGCTAAGTACAACTTTATTCTGAGAACAAGACGGTCTTCATACTCACCAACATGAGATATATTTTGATCACAATAATTCACACCCAAGACATGCAAATCTTTTCTATCACTGCAGTACAAAAGATAACAGTGAGACGGAGACTGAAGATTCATTAAGAGAAACATTTAAGAAGTGTTCAATATTTAGGAAAAGGAAACTACTGTGCATTCTGCAAACATCAGAAAAAAAACTCTGTGTTTGTTGAGTGTTTTTGTGTAAATGAATCAGTAGTCCTTTGTATTTGTCTTTTTGTGATTGTGTGTTTTTTTGTGTTTTCTTTAAGTTGATTGAGTTGAAAGTCGTTGTCTCGTGATCAGATTAGGTATACCTCCTGAGGGTCCACGTAACGAGGACCGACGATCATGTACATCATGTTGACATGTTAAAGGTAAATGTTCAGTCTTTTCACGTCATCAATGTCCTGATTTACAGGTGTTTTCTCCTTTCTGTCTCTCTTAGTTTTGTTCATGAAGCATGTTCAGCTGAGATGCATTTGTCAAGTCAGTGTGATTTGATTTCATGTAATATTTGTGTTCTTTGTGTTTGTAGAATAGTGTCACAGACAGCGAGGGAGACTGGGAGTGTGAATCCAGTGGACACTACACTGCTGCACATTTTATGTGGAGAGCGCTGACAAAACCTGAAATCTGTGGCAGATAGGTGATAGATTTTGTGAGTGAAGTTCACATGGTCTGAAATATCAAAGACGTGATTTAAGAGAACCACTGATGTGTCGCAGATGCACAAGAAATATTTAACAGCCTACAGTAGGATATAAATCTGGACCTGTCTGTGATTCAGTGTCCCCCCCCCCCCCCACCCCCCCCCCATGCAGTGTGAACTCTGTTTTAAAAACATGAATGACATCAGCGATGCATTCTAGCCAATGAGAGAGCATGATACAGGGCAAGGGAGAGTTTCAGTCTCACACCGGAGTCCAGCTCACATGTGATCTTACATCATTTCATCATATCACTTCTTACTCATGGCTTTTCTGCATGAGATCAGGATTTGTGGAGGTTTCTTCCCAGTGAAATATTGTAATGTTACACCAGTCACCAACACGTCATGACATTATTCCCTTTTTCTCCTACTTTGAAAAATAAAGTGGACATGCAACTCTCTATGAATGCATTGACAATATAATGGCCATTGGCTAATTATTTTTTCATTTACTCGCCAGACTTTTATATATATTATGTCTGGGGAGTATTTTGTTTGTAAATATTTGTAGACATGTATGTATGTATATGTGTGTGTGTGTGTGTGTGTGTATATATATGTATGTATGTATGTATATATGTATATGTATATATATATATATATATATATAATATGTATGTGTGTGTGGTATATTATATTGTATATGTATAAATTTTTTTTTTATTTTGTGGGTAAATGAACATTAAGAGCCAGACACTACATGACTGAAGCCATTGTGTTTTTAACATGCACTGGTCAATTTTTAACATTTTACTTCCATAACTTGTCTTCTTTAAGACTAATGGAATGAAAACATCTAAAATACACTTTAAATAGTTTATTACATTATATGTTTGAGATTTCATATCTTTAAAGGTGTTTTTTTTTTTCATATGCACTAAGCCGGATTTATCAACTTCAGCATTACTTATACAAACCATACTTTCCAGATTTATTGCTAATAATAATTTGATTATTTCTTTGTTTTTTTTTGTTAATTTTTTGATTATGTTCTTTACATCTTTGAGACCCAGTACATATGTGGAAATGGTTTTTGTTTTATTTGCAGATTTATTTATTGCAGTTGACAATTTCTGATTAATCAAGAGAAATCCCCTCTTATAAAAACCTTTAAAAGGTCAACAAAATGAAACAATAATTTTTACATTTTAAACCTGGCTTAATCCAGTGTTCAGCAATTTCTGATTTGAAATATATGTCAATTAGAGTTTCTATACTTGGATAATGTATTACAAATAGGTCTGAATATTTAAACACGGTTAGAAAAAAAAAATGTCCTCCGTGTACTGTGAGTAATTATCTGAAGAAATTGGTGATATAGTCTTACTACCCTACTCACCTGTATTGTCTGGCCTTAATTTAATCCCACACTGTAGAAAAGTAATTTAAGGTGTTACTTAATTGTGCAAACTCCTTAGCGCTACAAATATTCAATTTAAGTACTCTTAACTTTAAAAGTAATTTACCTTAAAGTGTGCAACTCGTATGTTTTAAATGTCATCCATTAAATCTCCTACTAATAGGTGTAAAAGTATTCTTTACTTATTTTGAGTTCAGTTTACTTTAAGCCATTTAAGTTTTTTCTTATTTAATTGAATCTGTGATCTGATGAACAGTACTGCACAGAATTACCGTGCTCCCAGAGTAAATTATGCAATTGCCTTGTTTTAACAGTTGTTTGTTTTTATTTCCACTTTTTTTGCTGTCTTGTTTTCAGTAGTAGCACAACAAAAAGACCAATAAAATGGTTTTGCTACAATTAATAAAAATTAATGAAATTGAATTCTTACCATCGTTTATGATTCGTTTGTGCTGAGTATTGAATCCTGTGTGTGACTTGTTGGCATATTACCACAAGAATGAAAGGATTTGCTCATCAACCCAATAAAAATGCTTTCTCAGTGGTATTCACGAAAAACAATGAATAGCCAGGATAAATATTAAATCCACAAAAAAAAAAATTCACTAATTAAGTTTTAAATTCAAAGATGGATCCTGCTTATAAAAGCAATGTTCCTCTGACATTGTGTTACCATGGTCACACATTATATGCGATAACCAATAAATAATGAGCCTAAAAGGTTTTTTTGATTGTGATTCATGATCTTTTTTGTGTTAAAAATTATTTTAAACAGTTAAAATTTTTATGATTGAATTATTTACTTTTCATTAACAGACATGAAAACTGGGTCAGGGGGGTGAGAAAAGGTGTGAGAATGATATTGACCCCTCTAGGGGGTCCCGCGGGGTGGGGGCATGCTCCCCCGTAAGAAAAATTTTAATATTCCATATTTTAAAGCCTCAAATCTGTTTGCATTTTGAGATGCTGGTTTTTTTGGCCACCTGGGAGGAGCTGGAGAAACGTAACTTCAGCCATGTAGTCAAAAATTAGTACTAATTATTAGTACGATTAAACTGCTTAGCCTCCCTGCGTTCATCATTCAAACGCGGCGGGAGGTGGAAGGGGCAATCGAGCGGGAATTTTATTGGTGTCCTATTTTCAGTCCTCTTTTTTTAATGATCGGCTTACGCCTCTGTCAATCATCCACACCTTGCTAATTTGGGGGATTCACCTAACGCTATAATCGCTGTGATTTCGAACTGCTTCTTCTTTTGCTGTTGCTTTGATTTGGGACTGGAAAACACGCGCGTGCATAGAGGCGTCACCCAAGTGTGTTTGGGTGTAGTTTTAGAGTGCTAACAAATCGTACCAGCGTTACTTTGAAGTCATAATGCGTTATATTCCTTGCACTCTCGCGCGTCCCTTCTGGCACGCGTCTAACTACTGTTTTGCAGTTCACTAAATCTGAATACCCCCCCCCCCAAAAAAAAAAAAAAAAATAAGTACAATTCTCTCGAATCGACATGATTCACATAGGTCACCTCTTTTCAAGAGACCACTTTTGGACCACTCAGCAGCAGCTCCTTTTTGTCCTTTAACCAGGGTCGAAAAAGATGAAAAGAAAAAAGAAAAAATTAAAAAAAACATCAAAAAAAAAAAAAAAAAAGAAAAAAAAAAAAAAAGCAAAAACAAAAAAAGTGAAAAAAGAAAAAACTCTCGAAAAAATTACAAAAATAAATAATAAAAATAGAAAAAAAAAAAAAGAAAACAAAAAAGAAAAAAAAAAAAGCACAAAAAAAAAAAAAAAAAAAACAAGAAAAAAAAGAAAAAAAAGGAAAAAAATGCTGAAAGAAAAAAAGTCGAAATGAAAAAAAACAAAGAAAAAAAAAAAAACAACAAATAAAAAACACAAAAAAAAAAAAAAAAACAGAAAAAACAAAAAAAAAACAAATAAAAGACAAAAAAAAAAAAAACAAAAAAAAAACACAAACAAAAAAAAACAAAAAGAAAGCAAAAAAAAAAAAAAAGAACAAAAAAAAAAAAAAAAAACAAAAAAAAAATTAACATAAAAAAAAGAAAATAATAGAAAAAAAAAAGAAAAAAACAACAAAAAAAACAATAGCTAAAAGAATAAAAAAACAAAAAAAAACAAGAAAAGTGAAAAAAGAAAAAAAACCTAAAACAAGATCAAAAAAAAAAACAAAAAGACAATACATAAAAACCACACATAAAAAAAAAAAAAAAACATAAAAAAAAAATAAATAAAAAACAAAAAATAAAATAAATAAATAAACAAAAAAAAATAAAGGAAAAAAACTGTATTTCTGGTGAATCAGTAATCCTGTTTATTTCTTTGACTTTCTGTGAATGTGTGTTCTCTTACAAGAGAATAATTTGCAAGTCTTGTCTCCTGATCAGAGTAGTGAATTATGTATACCTCCTGAGGTCAACGCAACGAGACCGATAATGGACATCATGTGACATGTTAAAGGTAAATGTTCAGTTTTTCACATCATCTGTCCATTACAGGTGTTTTCTCCTTTCTGTCTCTCTTAGTTTTGTTCATGAAGCATGTTCAGCTGTGATGCATTTGTCCAGTGTGATTTGATTTCATGTAATATTTGTGTTCTTTGTGTTTGTAGAATAGTGTCACAGACAGCGAGGGACACTGGGAGTGTGAATCCATTGGATATTATACTGTTGCACATGTAAACCAGCGCTTGTAAACATCATGGGCACATGGCTTTAGCTAATCAGCTTATTGTTTAATTGTTTAATTTTTTTTACTTTTTTTTTTAAGCACTGCTTTTGTTCCTTTATGCTATGTATACAGATGTGTATACCGTGTATGCACAATTTTATGCCCAGTTTTCACTCACATCAAGGAAGTTTTTGTGGTTTTGTGTGGATAGATGTGAAATCTTGAGATGTTAGGTGGTTTTTTGCATCAGTGAAGTTTTGTGGAGAGCGCTGACAAAACCTGAAATCTGTGGCAGATAGGTGATAGATTTTGTGAGTGAAGTTCACATGGTCTGAAATATCAAAGACGTGATTTAAGAGAACCATTGTGTATTGTATAAGGGGTTTTATGCATAAAAGTAACCCTAGAATCTGATCAAACAGAGTTTAAAGTAGCTGGGATGAGATATACACAAATTTTGATGACATCAGAAATATGTTAATTCAGTATATATACCCCAATTTTGCACACACTTTTCAAAAAATAAAAAAAGATTAATTATTACTGATTATTGCAAAGGGTTACACATAATTTGGATATTTTCATTTCTGGGAAATATAATTTTTTTTAATTTTTTTTCCTTTAAATTACTCTGTATAACTTGTAAAGACAAAAACATTCTTTGCTGGAATCTGGGACTTTATCATAACTTGCATTTTTGAGTTATTATCAGAAATGCATTAATCCTCAACCTTTAGCAGTTCAGGATTTAGCCTTTGACCTTCAATCAAGATATGAATACAGCACCTAACAACTAATTTTTAAAGCTTTTTAATTCATGTTTTTCTGTTAAATAAAAAGTAAATCAACACTAGATGGCGCTTGTAGCACACAAACACACTGTAGATTATATCAGGGGCACACCATGCGAGATGCTGTCCTTATTAAAGAATATTAGGAGTGTTAATTTTACATTCTGTTATTAGTTATGATAGTGTAGTGTGACTACAGCAAAACTGCTAATGTGGTATCAGTGGCTATCATAGGTTTACAGAGAGTAACTAGAGAATCACTGATATTTTGAAACTGTTGTGACTTGATTAAGCTTTGTTTATTGAAAACATGTGACTTTGGCAGTTTGACACATGCTCCAAACCACTTGTTTGAAACAAATGATTTACAAAAAACAGTGCTTCGAAAGCATTGGTCGCTAATGCTCTTTTGGATTGAGATCCGGTGACTGGAGGCTGTCTGACTATCGTGATCTCAGTGTAATGTTCAAGAAATCAGTTTGAGATGATTTGAGCTTGTGACATGGTAAGTTATCCTGCTAAAAGGAGCCATCACATGGCTATACTGTGGTCATGAAGGGATGGACATCATACTCAGGTATGTGGCATTTAAACGATGCTCAGTTGGTGCTAAGGGGCCCAAATTGTGCTAAGAATATATTCTCCTCACCATTACACCAACAGCAGCCTGAACCATTGATACAAGGCAGGATAGATCCATGCTTTCACATTGTTTGTCAAATCCTGACCCTATATCTGAATGTTGCAGCAGAGATTGAGACCCATCAGACCAAGCTACATTTTCCCAGTCTTCTCTGTAAAACCTGTGGTTGTGCGTGAAAATCCCAGTAGACCAGCAGTTTCAGAAATACTTAGACCAGTGTGTCTAGCACCAAGAACGTCACGTTCAAAGTCACTAAAATCACCTTTCTTCCTCTTTAGGATGTATATTACTCCTCTTGTGTTATTATATATTATGTATCATAAATGCACATCTTGATTCTTCACAAATACATAGTATATGATATTTGTACTCAGATGTTGGATTATTTATCTTTATTTAGTGAAGCTGTTTTGTGTAGAGCAGAAGTCAAACTGTGAGCATCAGATGTGAAAGAGAATGGAAAAACACCTTTTAACCACACGCTACAGACACATCAAGACAAACACACATAAACTGACATCAGCCACAAACATCCAGAAATAGCATTTGTCCACCCAGCAGATCAAACCACATCTCTGTACACTTAGATGAGATAAAAGCATAGTTCATTTTGACTCAGTATTTGATGATTACAACTAAATTCAAAAACTTGCTTAAAAGATAATCTTTGACTTTGTACAAAATGTTTTGACAGAATTAGTGCCACTGGAACTGGATTAAAGTTTGATCATCTTCTCATGGTGATGGGAGCATATTCCACATTATCTTCATCTTTAACTTTCTGTAAAAACACATCATATGTTGTAGTAAAATATACTTCATCTGTATCAGATGTCAATAATGACACAACATAGTAGTAAAATTGTTAATTTTTTCAGAACTAAACAAACTGCATTTGACTAACTATATGCGAGTAAATATTAACAAATGATTCAAGCTGATTAGGAAATCTTTCCCTTGTAAGAAACAAACAATAGAAACATCACAGAATTTCGAATGCTTTCATTCTAAAAGCATTACAATCCTCCAGCTGTTAACCATTAAAACCATCACCTAATGTTAATCATTAAACATAATCTAATGTTTTCCAGTAGCAGGGTTGCTAAAGTCATAGTTTTGCCATGGAATTGGGCTTCTTATAAACTTTTCTTATAAACTTTTTCTTTTTTTCTGTTTTTGTAATGTAAGGGTTTTAAACACATAAATAAAAACAGCAGTGTGACCCTCTTTGAACAAACCCATGACCCATTTTTTAGACATGACTTAACATGACAATCTGACAGTCTGACTTAATTACATGTAAAGTTATAAAAGAAATGAGTAGTGTGAGCATCTTTGAACATGTATATATTATCACTGAAACAGTTGAGACTCATGAAGAAGAGATCACTTATAGTGCAAGCAAACGCAGTGTTATATGACATCAGTGATTAAGCTCCTTCAGTGTGACGTCATATATTACTCATATGAATTACTACATTTAAACATGCAAAAACAAATTATATTACACTGGATGCTACTAACATACAATTTTAAAAGATGAAACTACTGATTTTTAACAGTTATTTGAAAATGAAATCTTATAAACTTACTGATTTCTGTGCTTTTCTTTTGATGAACGTCGGCTCAGCGTAAGTGATCTCTTCTTCATGAGTCTCAACTGTTTCAGTGATAATATATACATTAAAACAACAACATAATAATAATCATAAAAAAGGTATTATTACGGTCCTTATTCAACACAATTAATTACACAATTAAAACAGAAAAAAAAAAAACAATTGTCCATTTTGACATTATAACCGTTTTCACATTGAAAAAAGTATTTAGTCAAGGTTATGTATGGTTTTTGCTCATAAATTTCATTGAAGCCCAAAAAGTGAAACATCATAATTCTCTGAAATACCCATAACCACTGTTATATAACCATATATTACTACATCATTTGAAGGCTTTTGTCTTTCAAGCTAATGTGTTTCATTGTAGTTCTATGAGTTAAACATAACCACTGTTATATAACGTCACCATCATGTGTATCACGTGCCATGAGGAAGTGGAGCAGGTGCGCTGAGCAGACAGGCAGATCGCAAAACTCCTGCCATGAGCAATCCGTTTCATCTCACATTTGTCTGCAATATCTCAAACTTACTGATGTAATATAGTTGTGCGTGCATATAAAAACCACAACTTTGCCATCAGTAAACTCCTTAATGAGATTCAAAAGTCTGGGGTGAATTCTTCAAGTTAGAAGATATCTAAACAGTTCTGACCGACTGTCTGCAGGGGTTCGAATCCACCCGAATCAGTTAAACAATTTGAAACCTCAATTACAAGTGGTCCTTCGAGCCGGATATCGAATTACTGCAGAGAATGACATCCCAGACTGGGCCTCCCGTTGTCTGCCCCAGACGACATGTAAAGCCACCTGCATATCTAGCAGACTTCCAAGTACAAAGGCCTGGATCTGAGAGGAGATCCCAGCAATCTGCATGTTCCAGTGATGATGAAGCTAAGGCTGTCGATCCACCACTGTCTTCAGAGCATGAGTCCCGTGTCTCTACACCAATAAGTCAGCGTTCACCCACAGATCTTGTGCTACTGGATGAATGGCAAGATACAAGGGGAGACTTACAGAGAGAGAAGGAAGGGCTGCATTCTCAGGCTCGACAGTCTGCCTGGGAGGAGATGCAGAAGGAGAATGATGAGCTTCGCAGCTGCATTCGACAACTGCCAGAGATTTTAAGTGCGTTGCAAGGTCTTAAAGCAGAGAATGCCTTCATGAAACGAGAAATCCAGCAGTTAGCCACTACTGTGGCCACTCCACGCAGATTAGTGTCTCCCATACCAGCTCCTCAATTCTATGAGCAAGAAACATGTCGTAGCCAGCCAGTGCCCACCACACAAAGCAGAGACTTCCACCAGTACCCCTCTGCCCAAATCAGGCAGATAACAGAGCAGGTGAGGGACTGCGCCATTTCATCTATACCTGATGATCAGGCTGAAGCTATGCCAAGGTATCGTACCCCTGTTCAGGGAGTGAATACTCCTCCTCATGCTCAAGCTTATCCATATGCTGAACCTATCCACTCTGATGAGAAGGTCTCTAGAGACCCCTATTATTCATACTTGGATGTCAAAGAGTCCTATCCTGAGGACGTTCGCAGAGCTGCAGCACCATGCTTCCAGGAGAGGACGTACAGAGGACCTAAGCCTTCTATACCCACCTTCACGACACCAGGTCCAAGAGAGTTTTCAAGATTGCGCATGGCATTAGAGAACCTCCTCCCTGCCGACGCCACTGAACGCTTCAAGTATCAGATACTTACAGATCATCTACAATTAGAGGAGGCACTACTAGTGGCCGATTCCTATTGCAATTCAACACACCCTTATACAGACACTATGCAAGCTCTCATTAAGATGTATGGACAACCGCACAAGCTGGTCCTGCAGAACCTTGCTGAAGTGATGGATGGCCCAAACATCAGAACTGGAGAAGTGAAGGCTTTTAAGCTGTTTGCGCTTCGTGTGCGTTCTCTAGTGAGCATGCTGGAACAACTGGGACCTGAGGGAACTGTTGAGTTAGACTGTGGTTCACATGTGTCACGACTTCAAAGTAAACTACCTCATGAGCTGAGAACTAGCTTTAGGAGATACATCCACCCACTGAGGGAAGCCATACCAACTCTCCTTGATTTTTCTAACTGGTTGGAGTACGAGCTCCAAGTACAAGATGATGGCTCCAGGATGACAGGTCTCCCACCAGAACCCAGCAGTAAGAAAAGGCAGGACCGCCGTGACCCAAGAGCTTCAAGGAAACCAACCTCCATCTTGCTGGGCACAGAGAAATCCATGACTGGGAGTGAAATCCAAGTACCTGCTCCAGACGTAAAGATTAAATCTGCCAGATTCAAAGGGAGATTGCATGCATATTGTCCCTACTGTGACAATGCCAATCATTTCTTGAATGGGTGTGACAATTTCAAAGAGCTCACAAAAGAACAGAAGGAATCTTGGATCCGTAAGAACAACCGATGCTGGTGCTGTGGACGGAGTCATCATGCTTCAGAATGCAACCTGAAATCCCCCTGTAAGACGTGCCATAGGAAACACCTCCTTATACTGCATGATGTAAATGAACGGACTGTTGCTAACGAATCTGAAATGGACACAAGAGAGAACTCCTGTCTGGTTAACACCACCAAAGATGTCCTGTATGTGGATCGCCCTGTTTATAGCCGCAAGGTTCTCTTAAAGGTGAGCAAAGTCATTATTACCAGTGGGGACAAATCTATTGAGGCATATGCCGTGTTAGACGATGGGTCGGAGAGGACCATACTGCTTCACACAGCAGCACAGCAGTTAAATTTGAAAGGTCAGCCTGAAGACCTAATACTGCGGACGGTGAGGCAGGACCAACAGGTTCTTCATGGGGCGGCAGTCTCGTTTACCGTGTCTCCTGTTACTAACCGACACAAGAAATTCCACATTCACGGTGCCTTTACGGCTGAAAGGCTTGGCTTCGCTGAGCAAACTCACCACGTTGCATCCCTCCAGAAGAAGTACAAACACTTAGTTGGATTGCCTTTGCAACATATAGATAGAGTACAGCCTGTATTACTAATTGGCTCAGATTGTCCACACCTTGTAACCCCAATTGAGCCTGTTCACTTGGGCCCTCCAGGTGGACCTGCTGCAGTTCGAACTAGGCTAGGCTGGACTCTACAAGGCCCTACACACGAGATCAAGCAAAGACTCAACACTCACCAATGCCTCTTTACTGCCATCTCCCCCAATGCTGATCTGTTTGCCCACGTGGAAAAGCTATGGCAGATGGATGTAATTCCGTATCGCAGTGAGAAAGTAGTGACACGGTCAAAACTTGACCAAGAGGCCATCAGACTCTTGCAAGAGAAAACAGTGAGAGTTAACGTGGATGGTGTCATGCGTTATGCGACACCACTCCTGCGCATACAACACATGCCAACTCTGCACATGCCAAAAGAAGCTGTTCTGCCGCAGCTAAGAAGCATTGAGCGAAGGCTGATGAAGAACCCTGATCAGGCCTATGCTTATAAAATTGAGATTGAGAGACTCAAGAATGCTAGCTATGTAGAGAAACTGCAACCATGCGAGGCTGAGAGATCACAAGAATCATGGTATATCCCTCACCATATGGTCACACACAACGGCAAGAATCGGGTCGTTTACAACTGCTCATTCCAGTATGAGGGCCAGAATTTGAACGAGCTGCTTCTTCCAGGTCCCACCTTAAGTCCCACACTGTTGGCAGTGTTACTACGCTTTCGTGAACATTCCACAGCCTTAAGCAGTGATATCCGTGGGATGTTTCATCAGGTGAGGCTGCTCCCTGATGACAAACCTTTACTCCGGTTCCTGTGGAGAGACATGACCTTAGAACAAACACCAGATGTGTACCAGTGGCAGGTGCTTCCCTTTGGGACTACTTGCAGTCCCTGTTGTGCCACATTCGCCCTGCAAAAGCATGTGCTGGACCACAGTCAACCCGGAGATGAGGTGAGAGAGATCATAGAGAAGTCCTTCTATGTTGACAATTGTCTCCACAGCCTCACCTCTAAAGATGCCGCCAAAGATCTTGTTGATCAACTCTATGCCCTACTAAATGAAGGAGGCTTTGAATTGCGACAGTGGGCCAGTAATTACCCGGCCGTCGTTGCTCACCTTCCCTCCGAAACAAGATCGAACAGCTGTGAGCTCTGGCTTAGTCAGGGACTGCAAGATACCCATGAATCTACCCTTGGACTGCTCTGGCACTGTCAGTCAGACTCTTTGCACTACAAGCACAGGATAGTGAATAGCACTAAAGTAACAATGCGCAGCATATATCGTGTCCTGGCCAGCCAATACGATCCCCTCTGCTATATTATCCCGTACACCACTCGAGCGAAGATGCTGGTGCAGCGCCTATGGGATAAAAAGCGTGACTGGGATGACCCACAACTGCCTGAAGATCTGCTAAGCTTATGGAGCTCATGGGAGAAAGAACTAAGTGATCTAGAAAAGATATCACTACCAAGATGCTATTCCAGTCCAGACTTAGATCTTCCAACTAGCAGACGTGATATCCACATATTCTGTGATGCATCGGAGCAGGCCTATGGATCCGTGGCCTATTTGCGGACAGAAAATACAGAAGGCCAAGTTGAAGTTGCATTTCTAGCGGCCCGATCACGGGTTGCCCCCCGAAAGCAACAGTCTATACCTCGCCTTGAACTATGTGCAGCTCTGAGTGGTGCACAGCTCTCCAAGGTCCTTGTCACAGAACTCACCATCCCCATTGGTTCCTTAACACTCTGGTCAGATTCTATGACTGTACTTACCTGGCTGTTGTCAAGTTCTTGTCGTTACAAGGTGTTCGTGGGAACTCGGGTGGAGGAGATACAAGAACTCACAGCATCTGCGACCTGGCGTTACATACGATCTGAGGACAATCCTGCGGACAGCATCACAAGAGGTAAACGCCTGTGTGACCTAGTACAAGGAAGCCAGTGGAATCAAGGTCCTTCATTTCTCAAACTGCCATCAGCGAATTGGCCCAAGCAACCTTTCTTGCATGCTGAAGAACAGAGTAATGAGTTAAGGCAGTCAGCATTTTGTGGATCAACTACAGTTGTACCTTTGCCAAATCCACAGCAGTACGACACATTGGCCGAGTTCATAAAGGCATGCAGTCAGCAGCTTCACGGGGCGGCGAACATTACATGTGCTGACAAACAGAGAGAAGTAGAACAAACAGTGCTTCATCAAATGCAGACAGAGTCCTTCCCTACAGAGATGGTCCAACTGAAGTCTGGGAAACCAGTATCCGGAATGAGCAGGTTGGCTTCTCTCTCTCCTGAGTTTGACCCCACCAGTGGTCTTATTCGTGTAGGTGGACGTCTAAGACGCTGCAGTGAGGCAGAATTGGATTCTGTTCATCCCGTCGTCCTTGCCCCTCAACATCCTGTGACCAAGCTCATTATCAAGGATTATGATAAGAAGTTGCACCACCCTGGGCCAGAACGAGTTTTCGCAGAGTTAAGGAGGACTTACTGGGTATTGCGAGGCCGCGAAGCAGTACGCCGACACCAACGTCAATGTGGAGAGTGTCGAAAATGGAAGGGACAACCAGAAGTTCCTCAAATGGCAGACTAACCACTCGTAAGACAACAGCTCTTTAAGCCTGCCTTCTTCTCAACTGGCATGGACTGTTTCGGACCCTACATGATTAAGATCGGACGCCGAAATGAGAAGAGGTGGGGCATATTGTTTAAGTGCCTTACAACCAGGGCTGTGTATATAGATCTGTTGGTGAGCATAGATTCAGACTCCTTCCTAATGGCCCTGAGACGGCTCATCGCTCGACGTGGGAAGCCTAACGAGTTGTTAAGTGATCAAGGCACTAACTTCAAGGGTGGAGAAAGAGAGCTGAAGGAGTCCTTTGCTGCTTTGCATGAGGAGCTACAAGACCACCTTGCTTCCCAGCAAATCAAGTTTGTCTTCAATCCACCAGGAGCTCCCCACTTCGGTGGATGCTGGGAAAGGGAGATACGTTCAATTAAATCTGCTCTCCAAGTTACCCTGGGGGCGCAGACTGTGACAGAAGAAGTTTTGAGAACAGTGTTAACCGAAATTGAGGGGATCCTCAACTCAAAACCTCTCGGCTACACATCATCTGACATCTCTGACATTGACCCAATCACCCCCAACTGCTTTCTTATTGGACACAGAGATGCCTCCTTGCCCCAGGTGGTGTACCAAGACTCTGGAGTGCTAAGTCGACGCCGCTGGAGACACAGCCAACTGTTGGCCGACCACTTCTGGAGGCATTTTATTAAGTACTATCTGCCCAGTCTCCAAGTTCGACAGAAATGGAAGTCGGAAAAGAGAAATCTACAAATTGGTGATGTAGTGATGATTGTAGACTCTCAGCTCCCTCGAGCTTTGTGGCCAGTGGGGAAAATCTCAGAAGTGGACCCAGGAGCAGATAACAGAGTTAGGTCAGCCACTGTGCAAGTTGAAAGAAGAACGTATACTCGACCCGTAGCTCGCCTTGTCAAGCTACCAGCCCTATCTGATAAAGAGTATTCCAGTGACCAATGAACATTTGCAACGTCACCATCATGTGTATCACGTGCCATGAGGAAGTGGAGCAGGTGCGCTGAGCAGACAGGCAGATCGCAAACTCCTGCCATGAGCAATCCGTTTCATCTCACATTTGTCTGCAATATCTCAAACTTACTGATGTAATATAGTTGCGCGTGCATATAAAAACCACAACTTTGCCATCAGTAAACTCCTTAATGAGATTCAAAAGTCTGGGGTGAATTCTTCAAGTTAGAAGATATCTAAACAGTTCTGACCGACTGTCTGCAGGGGTTTGAATCCACCCGAATCAGTTAAACAATTTGAAACCTCAATTACACAAGCACTTTAAAATGCAGAAATTCACATTATTTCTTTACCTGTAATGCAGGTATTATCAAACATTTTTTTTTTTGTCATCTGAAACTCTTTCACTTAAATATTTATTGAAGTACTCCCTGAGAGTATAAAAGAAATATTTTAAGTATCACATTTGCATGTTCCTCTGACATTGGTTTTTGGTCACATGATATGCAGTTAAACAAATAAAATAAAGTAAAATAAGCCTAAGTGTTTTATTTTGATTCATGATATTTTCAAATGATTTATTTTATTTTACATTTTTATGGTTTAATTAATTATTAGCTTTTCATTAAACTCAAAAAAAAAAATAAATAAAAAAAATAAAAAAACCTGCAGTATGAAGCCCACAGTTTGGGAATCGTTCTCTTCTCCGTAACCACTCCGTGTCAGCGCTGTGTGCGTTAAGATAGAATCAATCAACAAATGAATCTACAATCTACAAGAACAATCTACAATTTGTTTACAAATTGGCGCCTGTATAAGAAACTATATATATATATATATATATATATATATATATATATATATATATATATATAATAGCTATAAATATAAATAATTATAGCTACTTATTCCTTCAACCATTTAGATTATTACTCTCTCTAAAAAGTTTTGCAGGACCGAACTAGTGAACAACACAAGGATATGACTTTCACTGACTAAAATTAGACTTAAATGCCCAGATTTCAGTCAAAACTTCAAACCAAACTTAACTGGAAAAACAGGAGAAGGTTGACTAAATAGAAATATTAAATATTACATTTGACAAATCTTATACTACATTCAGAAATATCTGACAAAATGAACATTAATAGCAGCAGGCTTTACACTGCCAGATGTTTTCTCTGTTTGTTTGTTTGTTTGTTTGTTTGTTTGTTTGTTTGTGGTGTCATAGCTTTGTGGTTGAAGGTTCAAATCCAGCAAGGTTTGATCCATGAAATCTCACCATTGTGTGATTGATCAAACTCTGAATCTTTAATATCTGCACTGAAAGACATCGTGGAGAGAAGCAGCAACGGAACTCAAACTGTTACTAACTGCTGCACACACCTTTTACTAGATTTAAACATTTAAAAAACAGCAGTATGCATATATTATTCATATTTATTGCATATGAGTAGTTTATTCATAATATCAATATTAATATGTATCTTCAGATGTTTGCCAGTTTTTCATACCCTACCATCACTTATTCTTTGTATTTTGTTGTGACAGAAGTGTTGTAAACATTTTGTATTTTGTAAAGCATTTAAGAACATAAACACTATTTTTATATGGCTATGAATATTTGTATGTTCATGTTATGTTTACAATAAAAACAGATTTTATTCTTTCATAACGGTTGGAATCATTTTATTTATTAGGCCTACTTTGTTTGTCAAATGTTTTAGTCGTATTCTTCAGTAAGTCTCCCACTGGTTCAAAAATAACATTAAGTTTTACAATATTAAACAATGTTTAATAATTCAAAGCAGCAACATGTTTCGCATTGCTGAACATTTTTAAAATAGACTTTAGTCTGTATTCCTCCAGAGGGTACGGAAGTTATATATTACGCATTTATCTGCTAAGTACTTAATGTGTGTTTTATTTTTTTATCTAATTTTTTTTGTTTTGATCTTGAGGAAGTTATATTTTTCTTTATAAGTGTTTGTTTTATCTTGATCTCGACATTGAAGGTTTTTTATTGACAGGCATCTGATGGACAACCAGACGCTCTTACTGTAGCCTATATTTCAGCAAATTTTGCTTCGCCTAGGTAATAACTACCTCCATGAAGCACAAATAAAGATATAGGTGTAAACAGAATACAGGGACGTCAACCTTCCCAGACAGCAAGTAGTTTCGGCCCAGATCTGGCCCACATGTGGCCCGCATGGATTTCACGCGGGCCAGATGTGGGCCTGATCTTGGCCAACAATATGTTGCTGTCTGGGTTGGTTTTGATAAGCAGTTATTTTATGACACAGATCGCGCGTGAAACTCCTGCATCTAGCAAGAACTTAATACACAAAATAGTCATATTGATTCAAGCATTTAACATTTATGAATTAATTAAATGTCAATAATGAACAATACTGCACAAATTATAGCGATCATGAGGAAGGTCCTATTCTATCCCAAACGCGTTCAGTAAAGTGAATATACAGTACACAACACCCCATAGTGCCACCTGTTGGCGCAGTTTTGTAACTTCTTAGAGAACAACTTTCGTTATGTCGAGTTAACGAGAAAATTAAGTCGTTATAATGAGAAAACAAGAAGGAAAAAAATTAAAATGCATGGCCGCTTAGAACTTCCTCCAGAGTGCGCTAGGCGTCCAGTGGAATAAAAAACGGAGAGACTTGAGTGAGTGAGAAACTTTTTTTCCTCATTTCAAGTTTTTAATCTCATAATTATGATTTTTTTTCTTATGTGGTGGAAAGTGGCTTCCAAAAACAATTGTAAAAGGCAAGTTGTGACCCTGTGTTAAAATTTACTCCATTATAATAAACTAAACAAATATTGATCTTGCAGGTGAACATATGAAGCCATTCAATTATATTTTTTATAATTTTATCCATTATAATAAACTAAACAAATATTGATCTTGTATATATATATATATATATATATATATATATGAGAAATTATAAAAACATTTAGATTCTAGATGGGGGAATATATATTCAATCTTGTTCAGCTCTTCTAGATCTGATGTCATAAACCAGAACAACAGCAGCAGCTGCAGCAGCCACACCCACCAGAGCAGTGACGACCAATCGGATCACAGCTTCAGTAGAATCACAACCACAGACAGAGTCTGAAGGATAAAAAATGAAAAACTGAGATCAGATCAGCTCAACCACAGGCATAAACTCTTTGCACAATAGACTTACCTGAAGATGTGTGAGAGTTGAGTGATGTTGAGATGTTGAGTCTGGTTGCTGATGGGATTGTTGATCACACAGCTGTATGTGTTGTTATCCTGATATTCCACCTCCAGAGGTAGAGAGAGACTGATGCTGAGATCAGACACACTGATGCTGGACAATAAACTGTTTCCTTTGTACCAGGAGAGAGTCACATCACTCACATTCACCACTGAACACACCAATGAACAATTCTGCTGTGATGATGATGATGATGATGAAGATTGTGAAGAATCTCTGGTAATGTTAGGCACAGGCAGATGGGCTGAAAAATAAGAGAACAAGCAGTAATATGGATAAATGTAAAGATCAATCTTATTTTCAGTGTAGCGTGTTGACAGTCAGTGAGTGTTTTTATCATCTCACACTTTAAATAGGTAGTTAAAGAAATAATCTGTGTTCATTACTAGTTAAACTCAATCAACAGCATTTGTTCCTTTTCTTTCTTTTTTTCTTTCTTTCTTTTTTTCTTTCTTTCTTTCATTTTTTTTAATGGTTACAGCACATACAATGGAAGTAAATAAGGGCCGATCTTTAAGATGTTTCATTGAAAATTTGAAAAATCACTTAATGTATTAAGTATAACGTATAATGTAAACATAACATGCCAGTTTTAACAGAAGTGTTTATGTGTGTGTGTTTAATTTCCAAATATAATATTTGGTCCCATTTACTTGAATATTTTTTTCTTTTTTGTGGTAAATCAAAATTATCCTAAGAATGCTGTCAAGAAAAAAAAGTACTGACTGGGTAATGAAGAATAATGAAAGAATAATTACAGGACAAATGATCTTTACTCACCATAGACAGAAACACTGAATGTTTTTGTTGACCGTTTTTTTCCATTTATTTCTAGTTCATAAAGTCCAGCGTGTTGAGTTGTGATGTTTGTGATGATCAGAGATCCAGTCTGTCTGTCCAGCTTCAGTCTGTCTTTCAATCTCTCATCAGGGAAGATTTGGTTCTCTCTCTTGATTTGAGCTATGAGAGACTTTTTATATCCAAATTTCCACAGTATGTCTTCATCTTCATGTATTTCAGTAACATCAGTGTTTAGAGTGACAGAATCTCCCTCCGTCACTGACACCATCTCAACACAACACACACCTGGATAACGTAAAGAAGTTTTACACAGATTAAGACTCTCAGTGGTTTACAAAGATGAATTCATTTGCTGTTTGTAACTTTTAAATGTGAACTAAAGAACATCCAGAACAGCAGAAACACAAAATCAACTGTAAGGTGAGATATACAACATATTATTAATTTCAATCCTATCCAATCCAATCCAATCCACTTTATTTATATAGCACAATTTAAATAACACAAGGTTTCCAAAGTGCTGTACACCACAACAATAAAAGACACAATAGGATAAAAAGATAAACACAATAAAATAAAAGTAATAGAATAAGATAAAACAACATGAAATTATAGAAATAAAATAAAATAAATAAATAAAATGCACTGCACACACAACACATTTAAATCACATTAATCACGATTACCTGGTGTTAAAAGCCAGAGTAAAGAGATGGGTTTTAAGCAGAGATTTAAAAATGAAACAGTGAGGAGACTTGTCTGATGTGTAATGGCAAAGCATTCCATAGTTTTGGAGCTGCAACAGCAAAAGCTCTTTCTCCTCTGAATTTTAGCCTAGTTCTAGGCACTGTCAGGAGCAGCTGGTCAGCTGACCTGAGAGAGCGGCTGGGAATGTATGGGTGCAGCAACTCGGTGAGATACGGTGGGGCAAGGCCATTCAAGGATTTAAAAGCAAATAAGAGTAGTTTAAATTGAATCCTAAAATGCACAGACAGCCAGTGAAGGTGAAGCTAAAATAGGTGAAATGTGCTCATACTTTCTTGTGCCAGTTTAAAAGACGAGCAGCAGCATTTTGAACCAGTTGCAGACGGGCAATGGAGGACCCATTAAACCCCAAATAAAGTGCATTGCAGTAATCCAGCCGAGTGGTCACAAAGGCCGTGAATTACTGTCTCAAAGTGCTGTTTCTGAAGGACTGCTTTAATTTTTGCCAGCTGCCTTAACTGGAAAAAGCTGGACTTCACTACGGCGTTAATCTGGTTGTCAAACTTAAGGTCAGTGTCCACCTTTACTCCTAGATTAGTAATAATTTGCTTGTGATACTGTGCTAAGGAACCCAGATCACCTAACGGGGGTCACAGAAGTGCCACTACCACTAAAAGACCATGACTTCTGTCTTTTTTTTCATTAAAATGTAAAAAATTAAGAGACATCCAGGCCTTAATGTCAGGTAAACACGCTAGCAATGGCTTAACACAGTAGGAGTCTGACTTTCTAAGAGGGACATAGATCTGACTGGCATCTGCATAGCAATGAAAATAAATACCATGCTTCCTGAGAATTGAAGCAAGTGGGAGTAGATAGAGGGAAAAATAAGAGAGGGCCAAGCACAGAGCCCTGTGGCACCCCATGTGACAAAGGGAGCAGTCAAGGAAACAGAGTCAGCAAGGCCAACACAGAAAGTTCGCTGGGACAAGTAGGACCTAAACCATTCTAACGCTGTACCACTGATGCCCACCCACTGCTCCAAACGAGTAATCAATATTTCATGATCTACTGTATCAAAAGCAGCAGTCAAATCTAAAAGTACAAGGACAAACACAGTGACCCGAGTCAGTAGCTAAAAAAATGTCATTAAAGACTCTTAAAAGTGCTGATTCGTTGCTACAGTATGTAATGTTTTAAAAACCGGATTGGAAAATCTCAATAATATTATGTTCATTTAAAAAAAGTCCATGAGCTGGGAATAGACAATCTTTTCCAAAATTTTAGAAAGGAAAGGCAATTTGGAAATAGGCCTAAAATTAGCCAAAACAGTAGGATCCAGCCCAGGTTTTTTCAACAAGGGCTGCACAACGGCATGTTTAAAATTAACAGGAACCACTCCCGAGGACAGACTGCTATTAATAACTGTAGTAAATGATGGTCCAATAGTCGGAAAAACCTCTTTAAGAAGTTGAGGAGGGACAATATCACCCGGGAGAACCTGAGGGCCTTCAAATGACCAACAATCTCCTGCACAAAGGGCAGAGTCACAGGCTCAAAAGTGTCTAGAACAGCAGAGCAGGGGACAAACACTGAAGGATCGAAACCAGGGGGTGAAATAAGTGCTCTGGCAGAAAATACTTTATCAATGAAGAAATGGAGAAAGTTTTCACACACAGCCAGGGAAGCATCAATTGCAACAGTCGGTGTGCATTCAGAGCAGAATTAATAACCTTAACACAAACACACGAGGCTTGCAGGAGTACAACAGGATATTTTCAATGAGTTTTAACATTTTGGTTTTCATTACTTGTCCAGGCCTGAAAATTTAGATTTTAAAATTCGAACGGACACCTGAATATAAATTAAGTAGATGTTGCAAAAATAATTCATGTAATCAAAGCTATAAAATGTTGTAATAACTTACCAATCAGGTGACAGCAGCACAAACAGAAACACACAAACATATGAAACATGTTCTTTAGTTGTTCAGAGTCTGATCTAATAAGACTATCTGCTGAAAACACTGAACCTGATGTGAATCCTCCCCTGACAGAGTTTGACCCTCCTAGTTCACACGCTGCATTTGCATATGGTATAATGTTATAGTTCTTCTGACACTAAATAAACTAAATAAAGACTTTAACTGTTTTTAATGGGTTAAAATAGTCTTTATTTTTTATCATTGAGCCTACGTTTTGTAAGGTAATTATGTGTAAATATGTGACTGGGCTGGCTAAAAGTATATAAATATTGTGTAAATTGTGGATGAACTACATTTCATGGCGAAATAGAACAAAACCATCATGATTATAAAAATGTATATATTCATTCAGTTTTTTCTTTTTGTGTAAGGAAAAAAAACTAAATTGAAACTGCATATGATCTCACGGTGCCAGTTTACCAGCGTTCATCTGAGTCAAACTGAAACCTGCTGTGGTCTGATTTCTGTAGAAATGTGTTTTGATCTGTTGGTGGACAAACCTCATGTAGGTGAGAGTGCACATTCAGAGCATCTGTGTTTAGTTTGTAGCTGAAGAGTGTCTTCCTGTCCTGCCTCTATGAGCTCTTTTAAGACCCTTTAATCTACAGAAACAAAAAATCATGAGAAACTGTGTCTGACACAGAGGAGCAAACAATAAACAACATAATAATAATATTAACAAGTTAAGAATCACTTTTTTAATTTTTAACCCATTGCCCAAAATACATATTTGATGTCAAACTTTTCACCATTCCACTGAGTTGTTACTGTGTTTTATTCTTATTGTTATTGCTGTTTCCAGTGGGTTGGCTGACTTATAGTTCAGATTTGGCCAAATCTCAGAAATGGACCAAACTATTACCATGAGTGTATCTGCTAAACACATGATAATGACACTGATATATTTACATAATCCTGGGATATCCAAGTGTAAATTTGAAAATACATGCAATATTTTGAACAAAAACATGTAATAGTATTTGTGATTAGTTGATGTTTTTTGAACAAAAACATGTAATAGTATTACAACTTTGTTCAGTAAATATAGTGAACATTATTGAGTTGTGTGTGTATAAGTTGTGGCAGGTTCTTTAAGATGTTCAAGATCATCCTTGAGACTGAGGTTTGTGTTATTTGTGGGTGTTGTTTTTTGAGGTGTTCTTGTTTGTCTGAGGAGTGAATGTTGAAATGTCTTGATGAGCTCAGGCACTGAAGAGAGAGTCGTGTTGTGACCGAAACGTTTTAAATGTTTTTCACTATAATAGTGTAAGGGGCATAGTGTAGGCCTATTTTGCCTATATTGTGGCTTACATACTTTCCTGTTGTTTATGTATTTGTTGTATTCAATACATGATCTATAAATAACTAATGTTATTAACATGAAAAAGAAGTACAACTAGCCTTTTCCTGTGCATAGTTTCCTGTTGTATAGTGCTGTGATGCTATCATACATTATAGTTATAGAAAACACCAGATGTCATGAAAGTGTTGACCAAAGTAGAAATACATCTCAGTTACGTATGTAACCACGGTTCCCCTGAATAGGGAACGAGATGCTGCGGTGATGTCACCGTATGGGGAACACCTCTCGGTGTGACGAATGTCTGAAGCCCTATACCATCTCGCCAATCCTATTGGCCAAATAGCGCTTGGCACCACCCTACGCATGCGTACGCATCGTATACCCGAGTGCCCGCGCGCTATTTTACACACTCAGATTTCATGAACTGAAGAAGAAGAATGCTATCAGGTATGGAACGGGCCGGGACCGCAGCATCTCGTTTCCCTATTCAGGGAACCGTGGTTACATACGTAACCGAGATGTTTCCCTTAGGGGAACGTTGTTTACATACGTAACCCGTCACCGTATGGGGAACTCTATACCATAACGCCTGACGTACCTGATAGCTGGGATCCAAGGAAGCATCTGCTCAAGCGGAGAGAACCCGGGAGCCAGGAGCCGTCCCTTACATCCAGACTGTAAAACTTGATAAAGGTGTTTGGTGAGGACCATCCTGCCGCAGCACAGATATCAGTCATAGAAGATCCACTCCTAGAGGCGAAGCGAGACCGCGCGCCTCATAGGCTAAAGATATTGCCTCCACCAACCAATGGGACATGCGTTGCTTCGTGACAGCATGGCCTCTATTTTTGTGTCCAAAAACAGACAAACAGCTGGTCGGACTCACGCCATGGGGGTTGTTCGATCGACATAAGTCTTGAGCGCTCTGACAGGGCAAGACTCAGATCTCCTGACCCCGTCTCAGCAGGGGGTTTAAAGCCTCCAAGACCCACTTGCTCTAAAAATGAAAGGGGTTCCAAAGCGACCTTAGGGACATAATTAGGCCTCGGTCGCAGCAATACCTTCACAGAGCCCGGTGCAAAGTCCATGCACGAAGGCGAAACAGAAAGAGCCTGTAAGCCCCCAACTCTCTTGAGGGAGGATAAAGCCATAAGAAAAACTGTCTTTAAGGTCAGGATTTTATCCGGTATAGTTTTCCAAGGGCTCAAACGGAGGTCCTGATAGACCTTGCAACACAATAGATAAATCCCATGAAGGAACTCGCACAGGGCGTAAAGGCCTCAGCCGTCGCGCACCCTGTAAAAAGCGAGAGAGACCAGCGGATGACGGCCCACTGAAGCACCATCTATATATACGTGATTAGCTGAAATGGCTGCCACGTAAACTTTCAGAGTTTGCTGGCGTTACTCCATCAGAGAAACGGTCTTGAAGGAACTCCAGTACTGAAGCCACTGGGCAGTTAAACCCGGATCCATATTACGAAATCCACACCAGGTCGTAAACAGCTTCCATTTGAGTGTCTCGTAGATGCTACTCTGGAATTCATTATAGTCTCGGAGGTTTCAGCAGAAAGACCGGGACATATTAACTCACTCCGCTCAGAGGCCACGCCCACAGTTTCCACAGATCTGGCCTTGGGTGCCAAATCATCCCTCGTGCTTGCGATAGTAAGTCCTGTCTGAGGGGAATCTCCCATGGAGAGCCCGCTACCACCAGACTGACCAGTTCCGCAAACCACGGCTGTGTGGGCCACCACGGAGCCACCAGCAGCAGCTGCTTCACTCTGTCCAGCCGTATCCTGGACAACACCACCGGAATTAGACAGAGACGAATTGGAGGAAAAGCATACAAGCTGGTCCTGGGCCAAATCC
>NC_056618.1:7693082-7712777 GCF_018340385.1 Cyprinus carpio | reverse complement strand
TGGCAAAATCACATATAGTAACCTTTTGTAAGACAACAAGGAATCAGATCATCTTGAAAAAGGGAATAGACAATCTTAAGCAGTGTTTAAATCTCTATAGGAAATAATACTTGCATGTGGGTATCTTTGTGCCTGCTAAAGACAAGTGTGCGTGTGTCTGCCTTTGGAGCTGGAAACGTGTTCTCTACCGTGTCTTCGAGGCTGGCCCGAGCAGACTGCGGCAGCGAAGTTTCAAAGGTTCAGCGAGCGATGGAGTTACCAAAGAAATGATTCAGCGTTTGTCTGCTCCCTGCGTGCAGGGAGAGGCGAATATGAGAATAAAACTTAGTAAAAAGAGAAAAAGAAAAAGCGAGGAGATGAAAGCTCCTAAGGGTGCCATCGCTGACAGATGCTCTCTACAGACGATGTCGCGGAACGAAGTGCGACAAAACAAAGGTGCACCTTGAGAAAGTTCTGTGTCATCCCTCTTATGGAGCGACTGGGTTCCACGCCTCTGTTTGCGCCCGAACAGCAATGAGCGTCCACATGCATCTGAAGCGGGAAAAAGTTCCTTTGATCTCTGGGAGACACCCACTCAAGTGAGTGAGTTATGGTGTTGTCAGAATTCAGCAGTTATATTTCCAGCAAGATGGTAATTCCCAGAATAATACATTTTACCTGTAATTTCCTATGTATGAGTGGTTCGGTCAAAGCAAAGACGGTTAAACAGATACCAAGAATGACAGGTAAAAGTAGGAGAACATAAAGTTACATTCATATGCAGGAATTAAACACATTTAAAAGTTTGCTTAACACACACTTAAGTGAAGATACTCAATTTGATATGGAAGACAGCAGCACAAAAAAGGAAAATACAGTCAATACATTTAGAATACATTTACTGTTCCTTGGTTCCTTACAAGAATTCCTAGCGAGCTGGGCTTTTTCTGTTTCTCCCAGTTGGGTAATAAAGTTCTTACGACCTGGTCCGAATTCTAAAACACCCAGCCATGCTGGCACCAGGCCGGTCAGTCAGCTTGCAGAGGGTTTGATTTACCTGCATTAGTGCAGGGGCTAAAAGCTTGGGTTTTAGCCAAGGAATGTGCAATGTTTTAGGGATTCAATCGAGCCATGATTCATTAAATTCAGAACCAATGAATAGCCTAATGAACTGCTCGCGCTTACGCTGAAGTCCCCCTTTCCGTCCGGATAAAGTCCCTGTGCGGGACATCATCGACGGCAATCATCACGGATGGGCAGATGACAGGTGAATCATGATGGATCGTGGTAGCAGGGTGGATCATAATGGCAGGTGGTTCCTGGAGCTGGGGATTCAGCTTGATGAGGTTCGGGCGCGATCTCGGACTTGGCACCCCCTTTCTGGGGATTACGCCTGAGACCTTTGGACACGGCTTCTCGTGGAGCTTGGCTGTATCGCATCTTGTTGGAGTCCTCGCTATATTATCCCCGGCATAACCTCACTCGAAGCGAAGATGCTGGTGCAGCTCTATGGGATAAAAAAAGTGTGACTGGGATGACCCACAACCGCCTGAAGATCTGTTAAGCTTATGGAGCTCATGGGAGAAAATAACTGAGTGATCTAGAAAAGATATCACTACCAAAATGCTATTCCAGTCCAGACTTAGATCTTCCAACTAGCAGACGTGATATGCACATATTCTGTGATGCATTGGAGCAGGCCTATGGATCCGTGGCCTATTTGCGGACAGAAAATATAGAAGGCCAAGTTGAAGTTGCATTTCTAGCGGCCTGATCAAGGGTTGCCCCCGAAAGCAGCAGTCTATACCTCGCCTTGAACTATGTGCAACTCTGAGTGGTGTGCACAGCTCTCCAAGGTCCTTGTCACAGAACTCACCATCCCCATTGGTCTCCTTACACCTGGTCAGATTCTATGACTGTACTACCTGGCTGTTGTCAAGTTCTTGTCGTTACAAGGTGTCTGTGGGAACTCGGGTGGCGGAGATACAAGAACCACAGCATCTGCGACTCCATACATACGCATCTGAGGACAAATCCTGGCATGGACAGCATCACAAGAGGTAAACACCTGTGTGACCTAGTACAAGGGAAGCCAGTGGAACTGCTGTCCTTCATTTCTCAAACTGCTGTCAGCCGGAATCTGGCCCAAGCAACCCTCTTGCCTGCTGAAGAACAGAGTAATGAGCTGCAGTCAGCATTTTGTGGATCAACTACAGTTGTACCTTGCCAAATCCACAAGCAGTACCACACACACACACTGGCCGAGTTCATAAAGGCATGCAGTCAGCAGCTTCACGGGTTGGCTATTTAACATTACATGCGCTTGACAAACAGAGAGAAGTAGAACAAACAGTGCTTCATCAAATGCAGACCGGTCCTTCCCTACAGAGATGGTCCAACTGAAGTCTGGGAAACCAGTATCTGGAAATTTCCACAGGTTGGCCTTCTTCTCTCTCTCCTGAGTTTGACCCCACCAGTGGTCTTATTCGTGGTGGATCGCCTAAGATGCTGCAGTGAGGCACTGGATTCTGTTCATCCCATCGCCCTGCCCCCTCAACATCCTGTGACTAAGTTCATAATCATGATTATGATAAGAAGCTGCACCACCCCGCCAAAATGAGTTTCTCGCGAGAGTTAAGGAGAACTTTCATTGGGTATTGCGAGATCACAAGCAGCACGCACACCAACCGGCCAATGTGAAGAGGTCAAAAATGGTAGCACAAACTACAGAAGTTCCTCAATGGCTGACTGACTGATTTTGTAAGACAACAGCTCTTAAGCTCGCCTCTTCTCAACTGGCATGGACTGTTTCGACCCTACATGATTAAGATCGGATCAAATGAGAAGAGGTGGGGGCATATTGTTTATGCTCATACAACCAGGGCTGTGTATATAGATCTGTTGGTGAGCATAGATTCAGACTCCTTCCTAATGGCCCTGAGACGCTCATCGCCGACGGGAAGCCTTAACGAGTTGTTAAGGATCGCTGCACTAACTTCAAGGGTGGAGAAAGAGAGCTGAAGGAGTCCTTGCTGCTTTGCATGAGGAGCTACAAGACCACCCTTGCTTCCCAGCAAATCAAGTTTGTCTTCAATCCACCAGGAGCCCCCCACTTCTCGCGGATGCTGGGAAAGGGAGATACCACCAAATCTGCTTCCAAAGTTACTCCTGGGGCTAGACTGTGACAGAAGAAGCCGGAGAACAGTGTTAACCGAAATTGAGGGATCCTCAACTCAAACCTTCCGGCTACACTTCATCTGACATCTCTGGATATTGACCCACCACCCCAACTGCTTTCTTTATTGACGCAGAGATGGCTCCTTGCCCCAGGTGGTGTACCAAGACTCTGAGTGCTAAGTCGATGCCGCTGGAGACACAGCCAACTGTTGGCCGACCATATGGAGGCATTTTATTGGCAATTAACCGCCCAGTCTCCAAGTTCACAGAAGTGAAAGTCGGAAAAGAGAAATCTACCAGGATGTAGTGATGATTGTAGACTCTCAGCTCCTCGAAGCTTTAGGCCAGTGGGGGGAAAATCAGAAGTGCACCCGGAGCAGATAACAGAGTCAGGTCAGCCACTGTGCAAGTTGAGAGAAGACCGATACTGACCAGAGCTCAGCCTTGTCAGTTACCAGTCAGATTCGATAAAGCAGTAACTACCGACGAATAAGTCCCTTTTGTCAAGATGTACACCAATCATTGAATTCGGGGCAAGGTCTAAAAGGCTTCTAGACTTTCCAGTGACCAATGAACATTTGCAACGTCACCATCATGTGTATCACGTGCCATGAGGAAGTGGAGCAGGCGCTTGAGCAGACATGCAGATCGCACTCCATCCATGAGCAATCCGCTTCATCTCACATTTGTCTGCACATCTCAAACTTACTGATGTAATATACAGCGTGTATATAAAAACCACAACTTTGCCATCAGTAAACTCCTTAATGAGATTCAAAAGTCTGGGGTGAATTCTTCAAGTTAGAAGATATCTAAACAGTTCTGACCGACAGTCTGCAGGGGTCTGAATCCACCAATCAGTTAAACAATTTGAAACCCCACCACTATAGATTAACTTATCAACTTTCAATAAAGTTATCACTTATAATTCCAGGAAAATAGTTTTGGCCATGAAATCATTCTCCCTACCTATAAAAATTTAGGTTACTGAAAAGTAACAAATAAGCTTTGTAGATAAGACCAAACATTTCATTGACTTGTGATGTGAGCATTTTAGACTGAAGTAACTCAGAATATATTGGCTTTTAATAATTGAACTAATAATACATCAAACTACTTATCTACACAGAGAGTAAATATGCGTGATAACAGTACAAACAGTAAAAAAATACAATACAAAAAAATGGATACAACAAATGAGAGAGAGAGAATGAAAAGGGTGAGCGAGAGAAGGTGAGAGAGAAATAGGCTAGGATCATAGAATGATCGCCTAGCATGGCAAAATCACATATAGTAACCTTTGTAAGACAACAAGGAATCAGATCATCTTGAAAAAGGAATAGACAATCTTAAGCAGTGTTTAAATCTCTATAGAAATAATACTTACGGGGTATCTTTGTGCCTGCTAAAGACAAGTGTAAAGGTGTAGGTCATCTGTTGAGCTACGCGTTCTCTCAGAACTCAAGCAGCAGACTCTCGCTAGTTTCAAAGGTCCAACGAACGGAGTTACCAAAGAAATGATTCAGCTTATCTCCCTGCAGGGAGAGGCTAATATGAGAATAAAACTTAGTAAAGAAAAGAAAGAAAACGGAGATGAAAGTTCTCTATGTTATCAGCGACAGATGCTCTCTCAGGACGAGCGCGGACGGCGCGCATAAAACAAAAAGTGCAACGAGAGTTCTGTGTCAGTCTCTTATGGAGTTTACTGGGTTCACGCCGTCGCCACAACAACCAATGAACGTCCATGATCTGAAGGGAAAAGTTCCTTTGTCTCTGGGGAGACACCCACCCGCGAGTTATGGTGTCAGAATTCAGCAGTTATATTCCAGCAAGATGGTAATTCCAGAATAATACATTTTACTGTACTCTATGAGTGGTTCGTCAAAGCAAGACGGGTTAAACAGATACCGAATGACAGGTAAAAGTAGGAGAAACAAAGTTACATTCATATGCAGAATTAAACACATTTAAAGTCGACGACACACAATAAAATTGCAGATACTCCAATTTGATATGGAAGACATCAAGCACAAAGGAAATACAGTCAATACATTTAGAATACACATTTACTTTCCCTTGTCTTACATAAGAATTCCTAGCGAAGCCGGGCTTGTTTCTCCCAGTTGGGTAATAAAGCTTCGCACTGGTCAGGACTTAAACTCCAGCTACGCTGGTACCAGGCCGCCGTCATTCAGCTTGCAGAGAGTTTGATTTACCTGCATGAGTTCAGGGGCTAAAAGCTTTGTGTTTAGCCATGAATGTGCAATGTTTTAGATTCAATCTTAGCCATGATTCATTAATTCAGAACCAATGAATTAATGAACTGCTCATGACGCCATAGTCCCCTTCCGTCGATAAAGTCCCCTGTGTGGACATCATCGGATCGCAATCATCAATGCATGGGCAGATGACAGGTGAATCATGATGGTCGTAGCAGGTGGATCATAATGGCAGGTGGTTCCTGGAGCTGGGGATTCAGCCGATGAGGTTCAGCGCGATCTCTCGACTTGGGCGCCCCTTTCTGGGGATTCCGCCTGAGACCTTTGGACACCGCTTTCGTGAGCTTGGCTGTATCGCATCTCTCGTTGAGTCCTCGGCTATATTATCCCGCACACCACTGTTTAAGATGCTGGTGCAGCCTATGGATAAAAAGTGTGACTGGGATGACCCACAACCGCCTGAAGATCTGCTGCTTATGGAGCCTGCGGAGAAAGAACTGAGTGATCTAGAAAAGATATCACTACCAAAATGCTATTCCAGTCCAGACTTAGATCTTCCAACCAGCAGACGGATATACACATAGCCCTGTGATTTAACGGAGCAGGCCTATGGATCCGCGGGCCCATTTGGCGGACAGAAAATACAGAAGGCCAAGTTGAAGTTGCATTTCTAGCCGGCCTGATCAAGGGTTGCCCCAAAGCAGCAGTCTACACCTCTTTGAACTATGTGCAACTCTGAGTGGTGCACAGCTCTCCGCTGTCCTTGTCACAGAACTCACCATCCCATTGGTTCCTTTACACCTGGTCAGACTCTATGATCAGCCTCTTACCTTGGCTACACAAGTTCTTGTCGCTACAAGGTGTTCGTGGGAACTCGGGTGGCGGAGATACAAGAACTCACAGCATCTGGGCATCTGGCGCTACATACCACGATCTGAGGACAATCCTGCGGACAGCATCACAAGAGGTAAACACCCGTGTGACCTAGCACAAGCAGCGCCAGTGGAACTGGGCTAGTCCTTCATTTCAAACTGCTGTCACGCATTCAAGCCCAAGCAACCTTTTCTGCCTGCTGGAAGAAGAACAGAGTAATGAGCTGCTGCAGTCAGCATTTTGTGGATCAACTACAGTTGTACCTTTACAACCACGCAGTACGCATTAACTGGCCGAAGTTCATACATGCAGTCAGCAGCTTCACGGGTTGGCTTAACATTACATGCTTTGACAAACAGAGAGAAGTAGAACAAACAGTGCTTCATCAAATGCAGACCGGTCCTTCCCCACAGAGATGGTCCAACTGAAGTCTGGGAAACCAGTATCTGGAATGAGCAGGTTGGCTTTCTCTCCTGAGTTTGACCTCACCAGTGGTCCATTCGTGTAGGTGGACGCTTAAAGATGCTGCAGTGAGGCAGAATTGATTCTGTTCATCCCATCATTCCTGCTCCCTCAACATCCTAGGACCAAGTTCATAATCAAGGATTATGATAAGAAGCACCACCCTGGGCCAAATGAGTTTCGCGAGTTATGAGAACTTACTTGCATTATCAGGCCGCTGAAGCAGCACGCACACACCAACGCCAATGTGAAGAGAGTGTCAAAAATGGAAGGGACAACCAGAAGTTCCTCAATGGCTGACTGACCACTTGTAAGACAACAGCTCTTTAAGCCTGCCTCTTCTCAACTGGCATGGACTGGCTCTGACCCCTACATGATTAAGATCGGACGCCGAAATGAGAAGAGGTGGGGCATATTGTTTAAGTGCTCTTACAACCAGGGCTGTGTATATAGATCTGTTGGTGAGCATAGATTCAGACTCCCCTTCCTAATGGCCCTGAGACGCTCATCGCCGACGTGGAAGCCTAACGAGCTGTTAAGGATCAAGGCACTAACTTCAAGGGGTGGGAGAAAGAGAGCTGAAGGAGTCCTTTGCCGCTTTGCATGAGGAGCTACAAGACCACCTTGCTTCCCAGCAAAATCAAGCTTGTCTTCAATCCACCAGGAGCTCCCACTCGTGGATGCTGGGAAAGGGAGATATCGCTCACCAAATCTGCTCTCCAAGTTACCCTGGGGCGAGACTGTGACAGAAGAAGTTTTGAGAACAGTGTTAACCAAATTGGAGGGATCCCTCAACTCAAAAACCTCTCGGCTACACTTCATCTGACATCTCTGACATTGACCTAACTGAATTCCCCCAACTGCTTCTTTATTGGATCTAGAGATGGCTCCTTGCCCAGGTGGTGTACCAAGGCTCTGGAGTGCTAAGTCGATGTCATTGGAGACACAGCCAACTGTTGGCCACCACATGTGGAGGCATTTTATTAAGTACTCATCTGCCCAGTCTCCAAGTTCGACAGAAGTGAAAGTCGGAAAAGAGAATCTACAACCAGGATGTAGTGATGATTGTAGACTCTCAGCTCCCCGAGCTTGTGGCCAGTGGGGAAATCTCAGAAGTGCACCCGGAGCAGATAACAGAGTCAGGTCAGCCACTGTGCAAGTTGAGAGAAGAACGTATACTGACCCATAGCTCAGCTTTGTCAAGCTACTCAGTCGATTCGATAAAGAGTAACTAATGCGGATCTAATAAGTCCTTTTGTCATCAAGATGTACAAATTCAATCATTGAATTCGGGGCGCTGTTCAAAAGGCTTTGACTTTCTTCCAGTGACCAATGAACATTTGCAACGCCACCATATCATGTATCACGGCCATGAGGAAGTGGAGAAAAGCGCTTGAGCAGACATGCAGATCAGAACCCATCCATGAGCAACTGC
The DNA here is from genome assembly GCF_018340385.1 of Cyprinus carpio. NCBI lineage: Eukaryota > Metazoa > Chordata > Actinopteri > Cypriniformes > Cyprinidae > Cyprinus > Cyprinus carpio. The sequence goes on along the minus strand of NC_056618.1, from coordinate 7,704,632 downwards.
TTCATCCACATTTGTCTGCAATATCTCAAACTTACTGATGTAATATAAGTAGTTGTGCGCAGTATATAAAAAACTACAACTTTGCCCATCAGTAAACTCCTTTAATGAGATTCAAAAGCCTGGGGTGAATTCCTCTGCTAGGAAGATATCTTAAACAGTTCTGACCGACAGTCTGGTAGGGGACCAATCCAATCTCGAACCGCGTTAAACACCTGAAACCTCAATTACACGCCTACAAGATTAACTTCTTTATCAACTTTCAATAAAGATTACTTCTTATAATTCCAGAAAATAGTTTCTGGCCATGAAACCATTCCTCCCGTCTCTTATAAAAATTTAGGTTACTGAAAAGCAACAACAAGCTTTCTAGCTAAGACCAAACATTTCATTGACTTGTGATGTGAGATTTTAGACTGAAGCAATCATGAATATATTGGCTTTAATAATTGAACTAATAATACATCAAACTACGATTCACCCAGAGTAAATATGCATAACAGTACAAACAGTAAAAAAATACACACATACAAAAAAATGGATAACAAATGAGAGAGAGAGAATGAAAGGGTGATGAGAAAGGTGAGAGAGAAATACAGGCAAGGATCATAGAATGATCACCAGTATGGCAAAATCACATATAGTAACCTTGTAAGACAACAAGGAATCAGATCATCTTGAAAAAGGGAATAGACAATCTTAAGCAGTGTTTAAATCTCTATAGGAAATAATACTTTGCATGTGGGTATCTTTTGTGCTCAAGTAAAGACAAGTGTGCGGTGTCATCTGTTGAGTTTGGGCGGTTCTCTCAGAATTGGGCGAAAGCAGACTCAAGGGTTTCCCCAAAGGTTCAACGAACGTGGAGTTACCAAAGAAATGATTCAGCGCTTTGTCTCCCTCGTAGGGAGAGGCTAATATGAGAATAAAACTTAGTAAAGAAAAAGAAAAGAAAAACGGAGATGAAAAGTTCTAAGGTGCCATCGCTGACAGATGCCTTCAGACGATGTGCTGACGGCGCTACAAAAACAAAAGTGCAACGAGAAAGTTCTGTGTCAGTCTCCTTATGGATTTACTGTTCACGCCTGTTCAAGCTGGAACAACCAATGAACGCCCATGATCTGAAGCTGGAAAAGTTCCTTTGTCTCTGGGGAGACACCCACTCAAGTGAGTTATGGTGTTGTCAGAATTCAGCAGTTATATTCCAGCAAGATGGTAATTCCAGAATAATACATTTCCACTGTGGTTCTATGTATGAGTGGTTCGGGTCAAAGCAAGACGGGTTAAACAGACACCAAGAATGACAGGTAAAAGTAGGAGAAAAACAAAGTTACATCTATATGCAGAATTAAAATACATTTAAAGTTTGATTAATACACAATAAAATTGCAGATACTCCACCTGATATGGAAGACATCAAGTACAAAAAGGAAATACAGTCATCACATTTAGAATACATTTACTTTCCCTTGTTCCTTACAAGAATTCTACGAAGCTGGGTTTTTTCATTCCCAGTTGGGTAATAAAGTTTTACGACCTGGTCAGAATTTAAACCCAGCCATGCTGGCACCAGGTCGGGCTCATTCAGCTTGCAGAGAGTTTGATTTACCTGCATGAGGTTCAGGGGCTAAAAGCTTGGGTTTTAGCCAAGGAATGTGCAATGTTTTAGGATTCAACAGCCATGATTCATTAATTCAGAACCAATGAATTAATGAACTGCTCATACTTACAGTCCCCCTTTCCGTCGGATAAAGTCCCCTGTGTGGACATCATCGGACGGCAATCATCAATGCATGGGCAGGATGACAGGTGGAATCAGCGATGGTCGTGGTAGCAGGTGGATCATAATGGCAGGTGGTTCCTGGAGCTGGGGATTCAGCTTGATGATGTTCGGCTGATCTCGGACTTGGCACCCCTTCTGGGATTCCGGCCTGAGACCTTGGACACGCCAGTGGAGCTTGGCTGTATCGTGATCTTGTTGAGTCCCCTCGGCTATTATCCCGCATACCACTCGAGCGAAGATGCTGGGTGCAGCGCCTATGGATAAAAAAGTGTGACTGGGATGACCTACAACTGCCTGGAAGATCTGCTAAGCTTATGGAGCCTATGGGAGAAAGAACTGAGTGATCTAGAAAGATATCATCACTACCAAAATGCTATTCCAGTCCAGACTTAGATCTTCCAACTAGCAGACGGATATACACATATTCCCAGGATGCATCGAGCAGGCCTCCATGGACTGCGGTCACTTATGGACAGAAAATACAGAAGGCCAAGTTAGCTGTACTTAGCATTATCAAGGATTATGATAAGAAGTTGCACCACCCTGGGCCAGAACGAGTTTTCGCAGAGTTAAGGAGGACTTACTGGGTATTGCGAGGCCGTGAAGCAGTACACCGACACCAACGTCAATGTGAAGAGTGTCGAAAATGGAAGGGACAACCAGAAGTTCCTCGAATGGCTGACTTACCACTTGTAAGACAACAGCTCTTTAAGCCTGCCTTCTTCTCAACTGGCCATGGACTGTTTCGGACCCTACATGATACAGATGGACTCCGAAATGATAAGAGGTGTGGGCATATTGTTTAATGCCTTACAACCAGGGCTTGTATATAGATCTGTTGGTGAGCATAGATTCAGACTCCTTCCTAATGGCCTAGCCGGCTCCATCGCTCGAACGTGGGAAGCTACGAGTTGTTAAGTGATCAGGCACTAACTTCAAGGTGGAAGAAAGAGACTGAAGGAGTCCTTTGCTGCTTGCATGAAGGAGCTACAGACCACCTTGCTTTCCTTCCCAGCAATCAGTTTTGTCTTTTTTCAATCCACCAGGAGCTCCCCACTTCGGTGGATGCTGGGAAAGGGAGATACGTTCAATTAAATCTGCTCTCCAAGTTACCCTGGGGGCGCAGACTGTGACAGAAGAAGTTTTGAGAACAGTGTTAACCGAAATTGAGGGGATCCTCAACTCAAAACCTCTCGGCTACACTTCATCTGACATCTCTGACATTGACCCAATCACCCCCAACTGCTTTCTTATTGGACGCAGAGATGCCTCCTTGCCCCAGGTGGTGTACCAAGACTCTGGAGTGCTAAGTCGACGCCGCTGGAGACACAGCCAACTGTTGGCCGACCACTTCTGGAGGCATTTTATTAAGTACTATCTGCCCAGTCTCCAAGTTCGACAGAAATGGAAGTCGGAGAAAAGAAATCTACAAATTGGTGATGTAGTGATGATTGTAGACTCTCAGCTCCCTCGAGCTTTGTGGCCAGTGGGGAAAATCTCAGAAGTGGACCCAGGAGCAGATAACAGAGTTAGGTCAGCCACTGTGCAAGTGAAAGACGAACGTTATACTCGACCGCGTAGCTCGCACTGTCAAGGATACCCACCTACTCTGCATAAAGAGACTCCCAGTGACCACATGAACTTTGCAAGCCCTCATTTGTATCACGTTGCCATTTTTTTATTGAATAGACCTCCCTGAGGGTATAAAATAATAATTATTTAAGTATCACATTTGCATGTTCCTCTGACATTTGTTTAATGGTCACATGATATCAGTTTTATAACAAATAAAATAAAGTAAAATAAGTCTAAATGTTTCATTTTGACTTCATATATTTTCAAATGATTTATTTTATTTTTACATTTTTATGGTTTAATTAATTATTAGCGTTTTTCTTAAACTTAATAAAATAAATAAATAAAAAACCTGCAGTATGAAGCCCACAGTTTTGGGAATCTTTAAATGTAATGTAGGCCTAATGTTGACGCACTCGTCATGTTGGTTACTACACAAATGGAATATATATTCTTTGTAATTTTTCTATATGGTACAAAAATTATTACACATCCACAGTTAGTCAACGTTCATTTACATAAAGGTGTTACTGTTGAGTTGATGTTACCAGCTTTTGTTCAAATGCATGATGTCCTACAGTGTTATGATAATCACAGTGTGTGAACGCATTTTTAAAATGAGAACAACTCTTAAATTTAATTCAATCGCACGTGTTGGTTTTTTACTGGTTCTCTTCTCCGTAAACTACTCCGTGACAGCGCTGTGTGCGTTAAGATAGAATCAATCAACAAATGAATCTACAAGATACAAGTTGTTTACAAATTGGCGCCTGTATAAGAAACTATATATATATATTTATTTGATCACAAAAATACACAAGAAAACAGTAATATTGTGAAATATTATTACAACTTAAAAATAATAGTTTTCTATTTGAATATACTTTAAACAAAAAAAATAATTTATTCCTGTGATGCAAAGCTGAATTTTCAGCATCATTACTCCAGCCTTCAGTGTCACATGTAACATCCAGTCTATCACATGATCATTTAGAAATCATTCTAATATTCTGATTTATTATGAGTGTTGGAAACAGTTCTGCTGTCTAATATATTTGATGAATAAAAGGTTAAAAAGAACTGCATTTATTCAAAAAAAATAATAATTCTAATAATATATATTCTAATAATATATTTTCTTTACTATCACTTTTTATCAATTTAACACATCCTTGCTGAATAAAAGTATTGATTTTATTAAAAAAAAGAAAAAAAAGAATTACTGACCAGTAGTGTATATTGTTATTACAAAAATATTTATATTTTAAAAACATAGCTTTTTTTTATTCATTAAAGTATCCTAAAAAAAGTATCACATGTTCTGAAAAAATATTTAAGCAGCATAACTGTTTCCAACTTTGATAATGAATCATCATATTAGAATGATTTCTAAAGGATCATGTGTTAATGATCCTAAACATTCAGCTTTGCATCACAGAAAAAAATTATAATTTAAAGTATTAAATAATAATTTAAAACAATTATTTTAAATTGTAATAATATATCACAATATTAAATTTTGTTTCTGTGTTTTTAATCAAATAAATGCAGGCTTGATAAGCAGAAGAAACTTCTTTCAAAAACATTAAAAATAGTAATGTTTCCAAACTTTTGACCTGTACTGTACTGTATGTATATATATATATATATATTATATATATATATATATATATATATATATATATATATATATATAATATATATATGTATGTATGTATATATATATATATACATACATACATATATATATATATATATATAATATATATATTATATATATATAGCTATAAATATAAAATAATTATAGCTACTTATTCCTTCAACCATTTCAATTATTACTGTCTCAAAATAGTTTCCAGGACCGAACTAGTGAACACACACAAGGATATGACTTCCACTAACTAAAATTAGACTTTAATGCCCAGATTTCAGTCAAAATTTTAAACCAAACTTAACTGGAAAAACAGGAAAAGGTTGTTGACTAAATAGAAACACTAATAATAATAACAATACTGCACAAATTATTAGCGATCACCGAGGAAGGTCCCAAAGGGGTTCAGTAAAGTGGATATACAACACCCCATCAGTTATATTCAGGTCTATAGTGCCACCTGTTGGCGCAGTTTTGTAACTTCTTAGAGAACAACTTTTGTTATGTCGAGATCACGAGAAAATTAAGTTGTTATAACGAGAAAACAAGAAGGAAAAAAATGATAATGCATGGCCGCTTAGAACTTCCTCCAGAGGGCGCTAGACGTCCAGTGGAACAAAACAGAGAGACTCGAGTGAGTGAGAAACTTTTTCCTCATTTCAAGTTTTTAATCTCATAATTATGATTTTTTTTCTTATGTGGTGGAAAGTGGCTTCCATGCAGTTGTGAAAGGCAAGTTGTGTCCCTGTGTTAAAATGAACTCCATTATAATAAACTAAACCAATATTGATCTTGCAGATGCCATTCAATTATATATTGAGTCACCCCAAACATATGAAGCCATTCAATTATATTATAGATAATAGATTTATAAATAAAGTTATATGAGAAATTATAAAAACGTTTAGATTTTAGATGTGGGAATATATATTCAATCTTGTTCAGCTCTTCTGGATCTGATGTCATAAATCAGAACAACAGCAGCAGCTGCAGCAGCCACGCCCACCAGAGCAGTGACGACCAATCGGATCACAGCTTCATCAGAATCACACCCACAGACAGAGTCTGAGGAATAAAAACTGAGATCAGATCAGCTCAACCACAGGCATAAACTCTTTGCACAATAGACTTACCTGAAGATGTCGAACAGAGTTGAGTGATCTCCAGATGTGTGTTCTGGTTGCTGATGTGATTGTTGATCACACAGCTGTAGGTGTTTTTATCCTGATATTCCACCTCCAGAGGTAGAGAGAAACTGATGCTGAGATCAAGACACACTGATGCTGGACAATAAACTGTTTCCTTTGTACCAGGAGAGAGTCACATGACCCACATTCACCACTGAACACACCAATGAACAATTCTGTTGTGATGATGATGATGACTGTGAAGAATCTCTGGTAATGTTAGGAACGGGCAGATGGGCTGAAAAATAAGAGTAATATAGATAAATGTACACAACAATCTTATTTTCAGTGTAGCGTGTTGACAGTCAGTTAGTGTTTTTGTCATCTCACACATATTAAATAGGTCGTTATATAAAACAATCTGTTCACTAGTTAAACCTCAATCAACAGCATTTGTTCCTTTTCTTCTCTTCTTTCTTTCTTTCATTTTTTTAATGGTTACAGCACATACAATGGAAGTAAATAAGGGCCGATCTTTAAGATGTTTCATTGAAAATTTGAAAAATCACTTAATGTATTGTTAAGTTAAATATAAGGTATAATGTAAACATAACATACAAGTTTTAACAGAAGTGTTTATGTGTGTGTGTTTAATTTCCAAATATAATATTTGATCCCATTTACTTGAATTTTTTTTTTTTTCTTTTTTGTGGTAAATCAAAATTATCCTAAGAATGATGTCAAGAAAAAGAATACTGACTGAATAATGAAGAATAATGATGAAAGACTAATGACAGGACAAATGATCTCTACTCACCATAGACAGAAACACTGAATGTTTTTGTTGAATGTTTTGTTCCACTGATCTTTACTTCATAGAGTCCAGCGTGTTGAGTTGTGATGTTTGTGATGGTCAGAGATCCAGTCTGTCTGTTCAGCTTCAGTCTGTCTCTGAATCTCTCATCAGGGAAGATTTGGTTCTCTCTCTTGATTTTAGCTATGAGAGAGTTTTTAGATCCAAATTTCCACAGTATGTCATTGTCTTCATGTATTTCAGTAACATCAGTGTTTAGAGTGACAGAATCTCCCTCCGTCACTGACATCATCTCAACACAACACACACCTGGATAACATAAATAATTTTTACACAAATCAAGACACTTAATGGTTTACAAAGATGAATTCATTTGCTGTTTGTAACATTTTAAATGTGTGAACTAAAGAACATCCAGAACAGCAGAAACACAAAATCAACTGTAAGGTGAGATATACAACATATTATTAATTTCAATGAGTTTTAACATTTTGGTTTTCATTACTTGTCCAGGCCTGAAAATTTTGATTTAAATTTAAATTAAGTAGATGTTGCAAAAATAATTCATGTAATCAAAGCTATAAAATGTTGTAATAACTTACCAATCAGGTGACAGCAGCACAAACAGAACAAAACAAACATATGAAACATGTTCTTCAGTTGTTCAGAAGTCTGATCTAATAAGACTATCTGCTGAAAAACACTGAACCTGATGTGAATCCTCCCCCTGACAGAGTTTGACCCTCCTAGTTTCACACGCTGCATTTGCATATGATATAATGTTATAGTGCTGACACTAAATTAGACTTTAACTGTTTTTAATGTGTTAAAATAGTCTTTATTTTTATTATTGAGAATACGTTTTGTAAGCTACTTATGTGTAAATATGTGACTGGGCTGGCTAAAAGTATATAAATATTGTGTAATTTTTTAGATGAACTACATTTCATGGCGAAATAGAACAAAACCATCATGATTTTAAAAATGTATATATTTATTCAGTTTTAAATTTTTGTGTATGGAAAAAAAAAAAAAAACAAAACAAAAAAAAAAAAACAAAGTTGAAAACTGCATGATCTCACAGGGCCAGTTTACCAGTGTTCATCGGAGTCAAACTGAAACCTGCTGCGGTCTGATTTCTGTAGAAATGTGTTTTGATCTGTTGGTGGACAAACCTCATGTAGGTGAGAGTGGACATTCAGAGCATCTGTGTTCAGTTTGTTTTTTAGGTGTGTATTGTTTTCCTGTTCTGTATGTGTGAGTTATTTATTTAGTTTATTTTATATAAAGAAAAAAAATGAGGTGATGTGTTTGAGTTTGTGGCAGAGAAACAATAACTAATAACTAAATAATCATATTAACAAGTTTGGAATCACTTTTTACATATTTCACCCATTGTTCAAAATACATATTTGATGTCAAACTTTTCATAATTCCACTGACTTATTACTGTGTTTTATTCTTATTGTTATTGCTATTTTCTTAAGGTTTTAGTAAGTTTCCAGTGGGCTGGCTGACTTATAGTTCAGATTTGGCCAAATCTCTGAAATGGACCGAACTAGTATTATCATGAGTGTATCTGCTAAACAGATGATAATGACACTGATATATTCACACAATCCTGGAATATCCAAGTGTAAATTTGAAAATACATGCAATATTTTGAACAAAAACATGTAATAGCATTAGATTAATTATCTCCCTCTTTGTTCAGTAAATACAGTGAACACTATTTGGTTGTGTGTGAATAAGAAGGAGGGCATATATGAATCAGGATGTACAGGATCATCCTTGAGACTCATGTTTGTCTGAGGAGTGAATGTTTAAATCAGAGATGTTCTTCTGCTGTTTGTTTGTATTATTTGTGTCTTGATGAGCTCAGGGACTGAAGAGAGTCATGTTGTGACTGAAACATTCAAATGTTTTTCACTATAATAGTGTAAGCGGCATAGTGTAGGCCTATTTTGCCTATATTGTATTATGGCTTACATACTTTCCTGTTGTTTATGTATTTGTTGTATTCAATAGATGATCAATAAATAACTAATGTTATTAACATGAAAAAAGAAGTACCAACTAGCTGTATAGTGCTGTGATGGCAGGGGCCTCTTTCAGCAGGATAATCTCACAACTTGCAGAATTTACAGGATCTGCTGTTGATTTCTCAGTGCCAAAGACGATGTGACACGTTCAGATGTCTTGTGGAGTCCAAGGCAGCACAAGGGAATCTACAAGATATTAGGCAGACGGTTTTAATGTTGATCAGTGTATTCATGCTATATAGGACCTGACACTGTAAAAGACAGACAGGTATTATTTCCAAGGCAGCACAAGGGAATCTACAAGATATTATTCTGTCTGTTGACGTTAATAACGGTTTTAAAATGTCGGAAATAATTTCTACCACCACCAACGCATCTATTCTCTCTGACTATCCAGGTTCCCTTACGAAAATTAGCCATGGTTTTAACAAGAATAACACAAAAAAAAAAAAAAAAAAAAAAAAAAAAAAATCATCGTTCTTGTAGCCATGGTAACCGCAAATTAACCATGGTTTTGTTACTTCAAATAATATTTTACAAAGAAGTATTAACATACTGTAATATTTTTGTTGTTGTTTATAAAAACTAAAAACTTAAAATGCATTAAAAACAATGGGGTAATAATGATTGGTTAATAACACTGTTTAAAAATACATAATGTAGGCTAATAATAAACAATTTATGTACATAACATGTTATTACAAATACCTGCAAAGGGAGCCAGAGGGTAACTGCTGCTGCTACACTTACAGGACGATCAAACCCTTGTTTAGGCTATTGGCCAAACATTTAATTCAGATATTCACCTACTAATCTTTCATTTTTGGCCAACTTTTTGCTATAGATGACACAGCCTCTATAATTTCTTCAACAAAAAACATGTGGACATCACAACCCTTACAGAAAAGAACCATGGTTTTACATAATAAAAACTATTTAATTTTTCTTTTGCATTAAAGTCATAGACATAGGTCAGTGTCAAGAGCTACAATTGTAAATTTGTAAATAATACAATTTATTCATTTATTTACTTTTTTTATTTTTATTTTATTAAAGTTCTATTTTCACCCCTGTAGTCTTTTAGTGATTCCTCTATGAGAACAGCAGCATGTGTTTATAGCGCTCTCTATCGGGTAAAAGTCGCGCTGTTATTAGAGCTTAAAAAAAAAATAAATAAATAAAAAAAACAACTCTCCTGTGACGCCCCCCAGTCATTTTGCGCCCTAGGCAATGGCCTTGTGTTGGATGGACAAACAGTATGTGTGCAGGCATTCTTTGCATATGTGTTTAGTTTGTAGGTGAAGACTTCTTCCTTTTCTGCTATCAACCTCTCAGTTTTGATCTTCTCCAGCTTTACTGTCAGAGGGGAGAAAACACTGAATCTATCAAAAACAGACAAATCAGAGTCAGAGGTCAAAGATCAAAACCATTTAAAATTGTCCTCAATGAAACATTTTATTTAATAAAATTCCACATAAATTGATTGATTTTACTCTTTAAAGTTTTTTTGTGTTTTTGTTCATTATAGCTCCTAATAACTATGAAACACCCACGTTACATCTTTAAAGTTTGATGAGTATGATGTAGTATAGAGAGATTTTTTTGTTGTTGTTATTTTTTATTATTGTTTTATGTTGTGAGTGTGTTTTTATTTTGTGTTTTACAAGTGTAGATTTTTATTATTTTAAATGTCCCAAATCAATGGCACCCGAATAAACCTGTGATCTTCATCCAAGACTTGCCACTTTGTGTAAATGCCTCTCTGTGTAATAATATAATGTAATGTAATGTAATGTAAGTAATGTAATGTTAATATAATATAATATAATTTAATTTTAATAGTGTTCAATTTGAAAAACATGCATGGGCTAAAATTCGTGTACAATAAATGACAGTACACAGCGTCAGTGTGCAGTGTATCATTTTTAGACACAACTCAACCAAGGCCCTGTTCCAAAATAAAACACTTCATGTGCACTTTCGGTCTTGAGGACTTACAATGGCCGCCGCATGTGTCCCGTAATTTTAGCGTTCAAAGGGGTGCTCGCGAGTGCCCCATTTGCAGCCGTTATGCGCCCTCGAGCTGCACTTCTGTCAAGCCTGCACTGGGGCGAGCTCCACAGCAGACTTCTACCAGACAGTCAAAGCAGCATTACGTCACAAAAGTGCAGACTCCGAGGACGACCCGTGAGGGTTTAGGGTCCGATTTGGGACAGGGCCCATGTAAATTAGCTCTTAGTTGTAAAAACAGCGACATCTGCTGAGGACTCATGAAACCAGCAGGTTTGTGGTTGGTAGTGACTGCTGGTAGTGGAGCATAATATAAATAATATATTTTTATCGGAAATATTTAAATATATTTATTTCCTTTACATGTAAATACATTTAGATACACTTAATTATGACACTTTATTCGACAGGAAGAACAGCTCGTTCCGCGCGTCATACGTCATTACGCTATTTTACGTCACATGCACAGTAGCCTACTTTCCAGTAGTGATGGGAAACTCGGATTAGGGCTGTACGATTCCACAATTTTGGTCCTGGTCCTGGAATTGATGGGA
>NC_056618.1:7681594-7693063 GCF_018340385.1 Cyprinus carpio | reverse complement strand
TTTTTTTTTTTTTTTTTTTTTTTAGATTAAAGGAACCTAATCACACCATCATGATTGCAGGATAGGTCGTATAATGTATCCTTCCTATAATATGAAGCTGAAAAAAAATGATGATGATATGAAAAGTTTAGTTTTTTCAGCTTTGCTCGTGAAATTAGTTATAGCCCAGCTCAGCAGGGACATATGCGTTTATCGCATGAATTAAATAAGACATGAAGTGTCTAAAATAAATGTGCACAGTTCAGCTGAATTATGAAGTTTACTTTGTATACTTTGCACAATATTAACAAACTGTACACTGAAACAAGAATAACTGCAGCAAGCATTAAATAACTGATAGAGGCAGCTCATGGTGTCAGGCTCTCAGCAGATGTGCTCGCGGCCACTGAGCTATGGCTCGTGGACGTGGTTCTTTTATAAGTTAGTGCATTGGGGCATGTATATGAAAGGTTCTTACAAAATCTAATTTTAGCAATGATATAAGAATCAAGACCTCAATACGTCATGATCTATTCGGTCATGCAGCGCTCAAAATTTTTGGACAGACAGATCGATCGTCTACTCTCTAACCGTAAAATAACTCTAATCGTTTTTCATTAAGATTTGAAAAGAAGCTTTATCTCACACGGGGTTGTAATTGGCTTTGGTGATTGTGCGCTGAAATGAATGCGACCCCGAAAATCAATGACGGTACCGACCGTTTTCTTGCGGTTTTTTTTGTTTTTTTTTTTTTAAATGTGGTGCAGCCTGTGTCGGATGTAGCCTTCCGTTGAGAGACCTCCCCATAGATAAGCTTTGTTAAACTGAAAAGACGCTGAATGAGGTTCAGTCACTGCCCCTTGAGGAATCGAGTCCAACTCTTTTTAAATCGACCTCTCTATGTCTCCAACGATGAAAATGCGAATTGCTTTTTTTCTGGAATCGATTTCCACTCCCTAGCTTGGATCATTTTACAGACTCGAGACGATTGAGTCTCGTTCAGCAATAAGTGATATTAAATCTTTTGCGCGTCATTTAGTTCATTTAGCAAATGTATTAAAATGTTGGTGTGTTCCTACAAATCTCCTAACACATCAACTACTTAAGCACAATTGAGTTGTACTACCGTTATTGTTGTGGCGTTCGGTCATTATTAAACCCGAAAGCAATGACAACACCAGAGAGAACATCCTAGATGAACACAGTATGCTGTTATTCCTAACATCTATGTTAATCACTAAACGTTTGCCTGTTTTTAGCAGGAATCTTTTTATGTTTTTTTTTTTAAATGATGGAAGATGCTTCGTATTAGTTTCTGGTTTCAGGTCACAGATTTTGTTGTGGCTAAAGGTTCCAAACTCTTATCAAGTGGTGATCCATGAGCGATATCACCATAGTGTCGTTTGGATCAAACGGCTGGGAACTGGATCCTCAGGAACTGAGCCTGGACCAGAACAACAAACCAACAAGTGTCTTTTTTTGTTTTTTTTTAAATAAATACTAGTTGGTTATATATTAACTTCTATATATGTTACTTTAAGCTTGAAGTTTTTATTGGTTTTAATGCAAATTAATGTTTTATTCACCACCAGTCTTTTTACTGATATAACACAAAATATTCATTTCCTGAAATATAATATTCAGATAGTTTTGCTACTTTACTCTGAATGTCTCATATTTGTAAAATTATCCTTTCTTTGGTCAATTGTTTTTTCGTTTTTTTCCTTTGTAACCTTTCTCTTGTATTGAGCTTATAAGTACAGCTTAGATTTATTAGGTGAAAATTTATTATTGTTCTGTGTTTGTAATGCTTTTAGAAATGCTCTGTTTTCAGTGTCTGTCAGTGTAGTTCAGTGATCTCAATGCAGTTCTGCAACCGCAGCAGAAAACCAAAATACGTGCCTTTCATTGTCATTATTTTATAAGCATTTTTTTTCATAGCGATAATCTATGCACAATAGAACATATAGAAACTGAACATGTCGGATAGAAAGTTTGAGTGTTGCTGAGATATTGTGGTCTGGTTTGGTGAATGGAATCTAAGCAGTAAAACCTCTCAGACACTCCAGAGGTATAGAAGACTGATGCTGTAGAAACATACAACACCGATGTTGGATACCAAACTGTTTCTTTTGTACCATTAGAGAGTCACATGACCCAATATTCAACACTGAACACATCAATGAACAATTCTGGCTGTGATGATGGTGGATGATTAAGAACATTTGTGATAGTCTCTGGTAAATACAGGAACAGGCAGAATGAGCTGGAAAAACATTAGACAAGATAAATGAGGTTGAATGACGTTCTAGTATGACTGCCTCGCATCATGAGGAACCAAGACCGATCAATGAAGAGCTTTATTTTACTCCCTATTTAACTCACCATAGACAGCTAGAATGAAATTCTTGCTCACTTTTCTGTTGCTCCAACACCCTAGTCTCATAAACAACACCAGAGTCTGTTTGTGATGGCTGGGGAGATCCAGTCTGATGATCCACTTTTAGTCTGCCTTTGAAACTCCCTAAACCAGCACGCTCATCTTGTAGATTTTCAAATCTGCCATACATTGATTTGGCTTCCATTAAAGTGATTTCCAGTTGCAAAACACCCATAGAATCAGAGTCTTAATCCCGTCATTGCAGTATTATCAGTGTGTGTGTAGTAAACAGAATCTCCCGCCATCATCGTGAATCACCAAAACAGAACTCAGGGCTTCTGTCACAGATTGAAGACTAAATTGTTTTATGACAAAACATAGATGCAAAATGGTGTTTGGTTTTACAATCAATATGAAGATTAAATACCCAACATCATTTTGTGTTTTAATGAGACGTGACTGAACTGTACTTATTTAATTATTGTTCTGATCTCTTTTCATCTACATCTTCATTTTGTCTTAGGACCTTTTGTACTGCAGCAAAAATATTTTAGTGAAGTCTTCATCAAACTAACCTCTTATTTTTAAACTGGAGGTTTAGAGTCAAACTAGACTCCCTTGATTAAAATCACAGTTTAAGCAGTTACACACGAGAATATCAGAAGTTCATATTAAGAAGTTTAAGGTTAAAACTAATAGCAGAAGAATAAAATGCTATACATTAGGAAAACATGTGAAGCTATTGTGGCAGTTTCCCTGGCTGGAAAAAAACAGCATATGCAAGCCAAACATATACCTAATCAGCATATGCAGTTTTTTTTCAGCAGGGTTATTTATTGCAGTAACCATAACCACCACCACATTACTGGAATCTGCAGTTTATTCCCACTGTACAGTGTGTTTGTGTTGTGTGTAGCGAAAAGATTTTGAGATTCTTATTGTCAGGACAACACATTACAGAAAAAACTAAATAAACAACAATGTGAAACACTTCCCTCACAAACTACACACACACAGCAACCAAAAGCATCCAGATGAAGCCAATCAAACCCCAGTTCTGTTACAGATTAAACTGCAGAGGTCTGCAAGTGTTGAAATCACTGGCTTTTAATCGCAGACTTTTGGTATCTGTGCACATACTGTTCTGGAAAACTCCAGTAGAAGCCAATGTAACGTTTCCTTGGTCTTTTTTTTTTTTTCTTCAGAGGACTGGATCACCGGTAGGCTATGCATGTAATTCAAGCTATACACAATACGTAACGTATTTGACCTTTAGTCGCATTGGGAAAAGTAGGCTCTATTCACAAATCTTATGTAGTAAATAACTGGGTAGTCATCTCTACTTATCACCACAGTAAAATATGAGAGTGCCACAAGGATCTGTCATCATAGGTCCTCTCTCCTATTTTCAATATACATGTTTGCCCCTTTGTACGAAAAAAAAAAAATATCATTAGAAAATACAGGATTAGTTTCACTGTTATGGTGATGATACTCAACTATATATCTCAACGAGACCAGATGAAACTTCTAAATTATCCTAAGCTAACAGGTGTGTTAAAAATGTAAAAGATTATGACCAATCATTTTCTCCTATTAAATTTAGATAAGACAGAGATATTACTTATTGGTACCAAAAAACATTACACGAATCTCAGAGATTACAATTTGCAATTAGACGGATGTACTGTTACTTCCTCTACTGTCAAAAAATCTGGGTGTTATATTAGACAGTAACTTGTTCTTTTGAAAATCATATTTCCCTGTGTTACAAAAAACAGCATTCTTCCATCTTAGAAACATTGCTAAGCTACGTAAACATGTTACCTGTTTCCTGATGCAGAAAAGCTAGGTCATGCATTCATGACCTCTATACTGGACTATTGTAATGTTGGGTGTCCGTCATCCTCAAGAAAACAAGGCTACAGGCAGAAGCTTGTCTAACGCAGTGCTAGGGGTGGCACCTGCCCCCTGAAATTTATTGGCCACCCCAGGTGCCCCCCCCACCCCACAAGATGTCTTGCGATAGACTTGTTTTTAGAAATTTCTAACTGGCATGGCAATGGCAGATCCTGGCATGGTGTAGCTGCCTGGCCGCTTTCTTCTCTCTTTATACTTATTTAGGTGGTCTCTAAGCGTATATTACAGATATAATATAGCGCATAATGTTAACTTGATCCATGTAATTGCGCTCAACGAATCTCCACTCGCAAGTGGATTTCTCACTCACACAAACTGGATGTTTGCTTTAATATACATTGTTCTTTTTGAAATTAGCTCGGCTTTTGCACAGCGCTTAGTTGTATGGGTCAAAACGTCTTGCATCACTGACGACTAGCATCGGTTTTTTTCTAATCAGATGAGGAGTAGCTTATCTCATTAAATGTAAGCAGCTGATTATAGTCAGCCTTCATAAGTAGTTATTTTTAATAAATAGCATACTTTTAGTTAAGTACTTAACTTTATGAATTGCATGTATATTCAATTGGTTTTATTAAGGCATTTGATTTTGTTGTTTTTGTATTATTAAATGCAAAAAAGCGTAGTAACCGGTTCCCAACCCTGGCGTACCTAACTGTCTTCTACCACGCTTACAAATCCAGCCATCATGCTCACTATGGTGCCAAAACTCTTTGACTTTTGGTAGACACCCCAGATAGCAAGTCCACCAAAGGAGGTAGAGCCTTTTTTTTTTGCATTTTTCTCCCAAACTCTTGAATAGCCTTCCTGATAAGAAGGTGGCCAGGTTTGTGTGTGGTTTGTGCGTGATGCAGACACACTTCCTCTGTTTAAATAAATTCTAGATTAAAAACCATCTCTTTTGGCCAAGCCTTCAAATCATGCATCTCTACACTTTGGACTGCAGTTATATCTGATCAAATGTGCAGTATTATGCTTTAGCTATGGTTAAATCCACTTAATTTTAACATGGCTTGGGACAGCAGCTTACGCTAATTATGTCTCTCTTTGTTTCTCTGTTTTGCACGGATTTTTTACATCAAGCTCCAGTCTGGATCCAGACACCTGAGAAGAGATGATGCCACCCCTCCAGAGGACCTCAATTGATTTAACCCAGAGACAAACCTAGACTACTACACATTTGTGCTATAGTTTGATTGCATACATGCTGTTAATAGTTGTTAATCGTCTGTTTGTTTATGTCTTTTATTGGATTTCTATTCTGAACATTTCCTTCCGTTGCACAGAAACTGACAGTCATCACTGATAAGCTACTACTAAATTTGTAAAACTTAATTTTCTGTCCCAGTTGCTTTGTAATGTATTTGTATCGTAAAAAGCGCTATACAAACTAAACTTGAATTGAATTGGAATTTGAGACAAACAAAGTCTCTAAAGCGCCAAGCGCTCTCCTTCTGAAGACGTCAATAGGCGAACCATTCATCAGATGTCTTCCAGTACGTTACCGGTCCTACATTTTATCATCCTGTAAATTTTGTTTATTATGGAAATCATATTTTAGAATATCAATGGTATAACATAGACATTATTTTAACATTCATTGATGTTTCCTATATGTAAAGATATGTTTAGGCCCTTGTGTCTATTGGTTGGTTTCTCTAGCCGTTCCTCCTGAGTAATCAGCATCTATTTATAAGCACACGTCAAGTTCTCCTTTAAACACTAGACAGCGATGATGCTAAAGTCTCCAGTAGTGCATACTGACAAGAAAACAAATAAAAAAACAAGCAGTAAATGGGGTCAATATTTAATAATGAAAACAGAACATTTTAGTTGAGATTCTGGATTCTGTACTATTTTTGAACCACTAAATTAAACTTATTCAAAAACTAACAGCAAAAAGAAAAACAAAGAAAAGATAAGGCCAAAAATGTGATACAAAGAGCAAAAACAAAACTGAGAGAGAAGAATGACATCCTGGCAGAGAATGACTGTGTGAGTCAGGGTCCTGTGTGAGAATCCATTCTGCTAGATAACTATTTGATCATGGTTTTTTGGGGACATTTTCATACACAGCATTCGACTTTGATTTCTGCAAGAAAACACAAACTCAGTCAGGAATCTTGCTGATGCAACAAAATTAATAACAGACTAGCTTGCTTCTAGAAAATTTTTGAAGTAATACTATTTTAAAAACCCATTAATCAGTAAAACTAAATGTAATGTTTCCATAATTTTTACTCCAAGTTTAAACAGTTCTAGTTTGGAGACTGTGAAGTATTTATTCTCAGTTATGATTTAGAAATGTGATTATTTGTGTAAATGCTAAAATTATATGATTAATGTGATGATAATATTGTGCCATCGTGACGAAACTGTACTATTCTACAGATTTGTACATCAGTGCTTCGAACAGGTGTGTGTAGGAGTTATATAGAGGGGCGATCGACTGGGGTAAACCGTTACTGATTACCAGGGCCCCCAAAGGAAGATAGTGGCCCTTTGAAAGTCTGGAATATATTTTTATTTTACGTGGATATTTTCCCGGGGGTGTTGGGGTGGCATGGGGGCCACATCAGGACTGCTCTAAGTGCATAGGTCCCGGGATTCTGGTGCAATTTCTCTGTTTATATATATATATTATATACCTATATTATATATATAGTATATATATTATATATATTATATATATATAATATATAATATACCACATAAGGATTGTCTCAAGGAATAAGGAATATTGGCTTAACTTCTCTTTTTTTTGTAAATGATAGCATGGCAAAACACTGCTTTCTTATTTAGATTTTTAATATGCAAATTTTAATCTACAAAGACATGGACGTGTTCTGGAACACTGCTAAAAACAGACAACTGCCACATGGAGCAGGCAGAGGAAGACTCAAACATTTATAGAGCCTTCACCTTTATTAAACTTTTAAAACATCAGCACTTATGTAAGTTCTGAAGTTGTCGCACTACTGAGAAGGTTTTTTTTTTTTTAACATCCAAGTAACACAACAGCAAAGATACTTTCTGTCTTCACTACATCTACAAACTGGCCAATGAGACTGCATCACCTCGGAGTGTTATATACCGTGGAACCAGCCTCCTCGAGGACAGAACTCTAGCACAGGTAACAAGCTTATTTATTTAAATTGGCCACACACCACATCCTTCGGAATGTGTCTGCGTCAATTTTTTCCACATGTGTAATGCATACAATTTTATACAACTCGGGATTTCAATAATTACATTCCAAAAATGCTAAGTACCTTGTATTACATGTTTAAAATACTCTTAATCCGTCAGTTATTTTTTTTTTTTTTTTTTATTGATTAACATGGATTACCTGTTATTCACACAGCAGTAATAAACAGTCATTCAGACGTCACTGATTCCTCTCGAAAAATCCTCTTTTTTTCATCTTTTAAACACAATGTTCTTTTTCTACAAATATCCTTAACTGTATGCTTATAGTACAATCCAGAAAAAGTCTTACTAGGTGTTTTTGTTTGACCCTTTTGGCAGTTACAACAAACTCTCACAAACTTTTTGAGAGCAGATTTGTAAGTGTGCATGATCTTTTCGGTTTTGTGAGGGGGATATCTATATCTATTATTCATTCGACTTAACCAACATTCACAAACAAAGACCAGTGTCGACTTGTCAAGGTGGACGTCACAACATATGGGACCCACTCTTTGCATTTGTACTGTAAAATATCTCATTTCAGGTTTAAGAAGTGGTTGAACATTGCATCAACTACTAAACCAATTGTTAATCATTATAGCCATAATTACTAACGGGATCATTTGGAAGGGCTTTTTGCTTTCAAGCACATCAAATGCACAAGGCACAAATTCACATTATTTCTGTATTCTGTAAGGGTATTATCAAACTGAACTGTTTTTTGTCTTTTAAAACCTTCACCTAGTCATTTATTTTAAAGTACTCCCTGAAGGTTTAAAATAATATTTTAAGTCTCGCATTTGCTGTTCCTCTACTTGTTTTATGGTCAATGCAGATAAACATGTAACAGATATTTCAAATGTTTATTATTCATTTAACTACTTTTTTATGTTTACTTAATTATTAACTTTCCATTAACCCACAACGCCCTGCAGACGAAGCCCAGTTTGGGAATCTTTAATGTTAATTTAGGTCCTAATGTTTCTGCCTTCATGTGTTAAATCCACAAATTAAGAATATCTTTCTTGTAGGCCTTTTTTTTCTATCAAATATGGCACAAATTACTATTTAAATCCATGTTATAAATGAGTTAGGTCAAAAGTAATCAAAAAGTAGTCTTTTACCAAAATTTTTTAATGTAATGGATTACGTTAACTACAATGGAATTAGTAAGGGACTACATTTTTAAGTAATTTACCCAGCTCTGGTGTTTTCATAAGAGTTAATCTGCTGCAGTGGGCTGTTTGGTGAAGGATCACTGTTTACACACATCTACAGTTAGTCGACGTTAATTTACATAAAGTTGTTATTGTTGAGTTGAGGTCCACTGTTACCGGCTTTTGTTCAAATAAATGATGTCCTACAGTGTTATGATAATCACAGTGTGTGAACGTATATTTAAAATTAAAATTACTCTTAAATTTAATTCAATCGGACGTGTTAGTTTTTATTGGTTCTCATCTCCGTAACTACTCCGTGACAGCGCTGTGTGCGATCTACAAATGAATCTACAATCTACAAGTTGTTTACAAATTGGCGCCTGTGTTCTAAGCAGATTTACAAGTTCAGAACATTTAATAAAAGAGCGACTGATGGAGGACGAGCTCTCATTATTTTGCTCCACTTCAAGCACCATGCTCATATGTCTCCATCGCGGCAAAAAAGAAAAAAAGAGTTGACAGCTGTTTTGGGTAAGAAACTATAAAAATTAATAAGTAATGATAATACCTAAAAATCTAATAATTATGCGACCGTATTCCTTCTTTAACAATTGAAGTAGATATTACGCTCTCTAAAAAGTTTTGCATTACTCAACTGGACCGTACTAACAACACAGCATAACCATAAAATGGCTTAATTATTTTAAAAAATTTGAAAAAAATTTAAAATCTAAAATGCCATAAATTACTCTTGAAAGTACTTTAAAGAAGGACATAAAACATTCTACAAAAAACAGCAAAATTTTTACATTTAATGATCATTTTTATATTAGAAATCCACTATTGTTTCATATAGAGGTGATTTCTAATAGTCTTATGCAGGTATATAAATAAAAAGAAGTACCTCGAACTAACTGTGATTAGGTAAACTACAAAAAAAAATACTTTAATACTTTTTTTAAATCCATATTTTTTTTTTTTGGGTCTGCAAAAATGCAAAATGGAAAAAACTGATATTACCAAACACAGCACATACGCATGAAACGCAATAAAACATACTCTTCTTTTGATCGTCCTGTATACTTGAAGGTAACTGATGACGGTTGGGCTGATAGATCACCCAGGTCTGTTCATTGACCGCCTGATGCATATTGCACACAAAACTTCAAACATCAAGCTTTAATCAGACTAACTGACTGCAATGCATTTTCTTGCAACACACTCATGAATGATCTTACCGCTTTTAAAGTTGTTGGTTTACACAAAGCTGAATCAGTTCTGTCTTCTTCCTGGGTCTGGACTGCATAAACAATGATCACAGATGTGTTAAACTTATAAAGTTTCAAAAGTATTTTGACATTTGTGTCTAAAAGATTGTTGAATTGCTTGCTGCTTACCTGTTTTTCTATATTTCCTGCAGATGCAGCACATCACAACTGTGCAGCTACGATCAACAGCCGATCCAGCAGCAGATAGCACACTATGTAACACTAAATGTGGGCCCTGCATCTGTGATGAACAAAATTAGCGCATTAGTGGAGTGCTATATAACATGTTCTGTTATATAACTTTTAATATCACGATGACATACCGTAACGTTGCTGACAGAGTTAGTGTGTCCGATGTGTGGTCTGGTTGCTGATGGATTGTGGATCAACCAGCTGTAGCTGGTTTTAAGCCTGATTGCCACCTCCAGAGGTAGAGAGGAGACTGATGCTGCGATCAACCACGCTTGCTGGACAATAAACTGTTTCCTTTGTACCGGAGAGAGTCCATGAACCCACTCACCACTGACCAACAATGAACATATGATGAATGATGATTTTTGTGAAAAAGTCTCTGGTAATGCTAGGAACGGGCAGATGGGCTGTAAATAAAGAACAAACAGTAAGAGACATGTACACAACAATCTTGTTTTTGGTGTAGTTTGCTGACACAAGGTGAGTGTCCCTGTCAAATGAAGATATAAAATAATTAAACATTACCATATTTTGTGGTTCTAGTACAATTTATCCTAAATTCATAGCATTTGCACCATAATAACCACACCCTAAAACGGCGTAGCAATGATTTAAAACTCTTTACAGCTCAAATAATAACCCAATTTTAACCAGAGAATTAATCTAAGTTCTTTCTTTCTTTCTAAAGGGATGAGTGACTGAAAAAGCAGCTGCATAAAATTAACTTTTATTGAACCTGAAATTTGCCTTTACTTAATAAAGAATGTTTAAAAGACTGAACCATTTTGTTACTCACCATAGACAGAAACACTGAATGTTTTTGTTGTTCGTCTTGCTCCACTAATCTTTACTTCATAAACTCCAGCGTGTTGAGTTCTGATGTTTGTGATGATCAGAGATCCAGTCTGTCTGTCCAGCTTCAGTCTGTCTCTGAATCTCTCATCAGGGAAGATTTGGTTCTCTCTGTTGATTTTAGCTATGAGAGAGTTTTCAGCTCCAAATTTCCACAGTATGTCGTCGTCTTCATGTATTGTAGTTACATTATTTTGTAGAAGCACAGAATCTCCCTCCGTCACTGATAATGACTTGCCAAACACACCTGGAGAAGACATATGGTCAGATTAAAACAAAGGTTTACAAAACTGAAATCAGTTGCAGTTTGCAACTAAATGTGAAATGACATGAAAAGAAATTAAGCCATAAAAATGCTTTTATAATTTACCAGTCAAACACCACCAGCACAGCCAGAACAAAACAAATGTGCAAACCATTTTCTTCAGTTGTTCAGTGAAATCTTGTAAGACTATACATCAAAAACTCTCAAGCTAGTGTATGAATCCTCCCACAACAGAGTTTGACCCTCCCAGTACACGCTCTTTAT
>NC_056618.1:7678792-7681257 GCF_018340385.1 Cyprinus carpio | reverse complement strand
GGCAATTAGGACAAAGAGTTTATATTAATGAAATCAGTTGCAGTTTGCCTCTTAATGTTAAATGACTTTAAAAGATTTTAACACATAAAAAATGCTTGTATAATTTATCAGTAGAAACACCACCAGCACAACCAAGAACAAAACAAATGTATATACCATATTCTTCAGATGTTCAGTGAAATCTTGTGGGACTATACATCAAAACTCTCAAGCTAGTCTGAATCCTCCCACAACAGAGTTTGATCCTCCCAGTACCGCTCTTTATGCATGATGTATAGTTTCATATAAATGCTCTTCTGCCTCTTATTAGACTTTAACAATTTTAACACATTCTTGTTTATCATCTTATATGTTTATCCATATATTCAGAGATTCTAAATGGGTCGAGTTTTGTTTTGGTGCACGATGGCATGCCAGTCAGCTAATCAACTCAAAACACCTGCAAAGGTTCCTGAGCCTTCAGAATTGCCTCAGTTTGGTGCACTAAGTGCTTTAAACCTGTCCTGCAGAGCCCCTGCCTGCACCTTTTGTATTTCTCTCTTATCGAACACACCTGATGTCCACTCATCACCGGACCTCATTAGTAGAGACTGCGCAAACTAAATTAGGTGTGTCTGATTAGGGAGACATACAATATTTGCAGGAGCATGGGGTCCTCCAGGATAGGTTTGGGAAGCACTGCTACTAGGCTACCAATCATGGGGAAGACTGCTGAGCTGACAGTTGTACATATTTTTAAAACGGACCAAGTTTATATTTAATGTGAATTTAACATTGCAAGTTAATGTGAATAAAAAGCATTGCAAGGTTCACGTTATCAAAAGAACATTTTCACTTGACAGTCTAGTTTAGAGCACTCTCAAAAAGCTCCAATTAAAATCACTTGAAACTTTTTTTTCTCATGTTCACTGGAATTTGTAAATTGATTATTTGTCTGTTGTTTGTTGTTCTTTCTGCGTTTTATTCTGAATGAATTATATTAGGTTATTTGGTATATGTTAAAATAAGAAAAAGTTGACTAAAAAAAAATCACTGAAGCTGTTTTACCCCTGTGAAATTAATATCTTACAGAATTCGTAACACATATTTGCACTCTGTTGTTTCTGATGAGAGAATTCGCCAGAAAGAGGTATTCAGTCAGCGAGCGAGTGAGAAGAAGCTTACCCGGATGTTAGCGATGACTCATGCGGAACACCTCCTGATTGGTCACTTGCCCTTCATCAGTTCAACAGAATCTTGTGTGATTAGTTTATAATTCGCAACACCTGTAAAACGCGTCTGTCTCTGGCTCAGCGAACACAGATCTGAATTTAGCAGCGGATGATATATTTGGCTGAACCTTCTCACGCCGAGTGTGATTGTAATCGACTGTATTTAATACAGAAAATAAGTAATTCGGCATTTTCTTTCTTTTTTTTTTTTTGGTCTTTTGGAAGCTGCATTCCAAAATTCACCTTGGCTCAAACAAATCTGAGGGGGCACGTGCCCCCTTCACTCTAGAATGGGCTTGACACCCTCTGAGCGACAGCCTTAACTTTCAGTTAATTGTCTGTTTTTATATAGCTGTTATTTTCCCATTTAATTAACGTCCCTTTACCCTGTCCATTTTCTGTTCAGAGCCACCTGTAATTAAAAGGAATAATGCGTTTTTTGTGGAAGTAGCCTATAGTAGATGTTTTAATTCATCGACGAGTACGTCGTGCTTTATTGTTGTTACGATCTCTCTTCCGTTGTTTCACCCTGCTGAAAAAAACAATAGAAACATTATTACAGAGAAATGCCGAAGGTTTCCATTATAAGGCCGCCAGCAATTACCCCGTAGAAACCAGTTACCAAATGGTTTCCATTACCGTATTAATGTTTTGGGCATATTCCATTAGAGTTTATTGGTTTGTATAGGTTTTCCCATTACAAGTTTGTATTGGTCACGATTTGCATATTTAATGGTTTCCATCACAGTTATTTATTTATTGGTTCTGATGTGGTTTCCATTACAAGTTTTTTTATTGAGTCTTTTATTTGGACATATTTATTCGTTTCCATCCAGTTTGTAATGGTTCTGATTGTCCATACAATTTTGTTTGGTCTTATTTGTACATATTGAAAGGTTTCCGTCGCAGTTTTATGAATTTGGTTCTGATTTGTTTTACCTGATAGCTGGTAATTAGGCCATAATTAATTAATTAGATATTTAAAGTAGTAATACAACTATACACAGGTTTTGGCAATATATCATTTTGATTTATTTAAACTACACACCACATTTCCAATAGCTAACAGTTCATGTGTTTTGCACAGATTAAGAAAAAACAAACTATGCACCTAAAATCAAATTATTCACAGAATACTCAACAGAGCTTGACTTAACACACACCTTTACTTACTTTTTTTTTAAATATTGTATTACGTAATGCATATATAAATACGGAACGATGAACTGGTGATTTGTTGGCGTCATTGTATCT
>NC_056618.1:7666292-7673792 GCF_018340385.1 Cyprinus carpio | reverse complement strand
CATATGTCGAATCTCTTTTCTGCACTTGCTACATTTAGGTTCAGGTGCTAGATGTTAGGGTTCTAAGTATATAAATAAGCCGAAATAACGTGCCATCTGCTAAATTTGGAAACTAAATTACAGATAGACCAAACACAAAATCCCTAGGTTTCAACAATCTATTTGTGGTCTAAAATTGTACCAAATCCGACGAACCAAGCAAAGCACCAACTTTCAACGTCAAATTTTTTGATATCTAAAAGAAGGCCATGACGGGGCCCACGTTATTTGGCCCAAAAAAAACGATGTCCTCAATATGACATCTGGGTGCTGGGTGAGTACCACCATAAGTTTCCAAAGTGTGTTCTTTAGGTCCTTAATGGTAATCCAGATAGACCATACATGCCACCAACAGAAAAAGCCAATTACCAATAGAGACCAACAGAGACCATTACAGTGTCCATTAAAAACCAAACATAATGCCCATTATAACCATTAAAACCATTACAAATTCTGTAAGTGGTTTCTACTTGTTTTGTGTGTTTCATTTATTTATTTATTTATTTTCAGCAGTACCCACTAGGACCATTACAGTTTTCCAAGGAAACCACTAAGTTTATTGGAGTCAAAATGTTTCATACTGGTGTCCAGTAGATACCACCAGAAGTTTCCAAAGGTGTTCTATTGGTCCTTAATGGTACCCCCCATGGACAATAACATGCCCCCAATAGAGAAAGCAAATTACCAATAAGAGCCCATTGCAGTGTCCCCATTAAAACCAACAGAACTCCTCTTATCCCCATTAGAACCATTTAAAACCATTACAAATTCTTAATGGTTTCTATTGTTTTTTTTTCAGCAGGGGCACTTTTTATTGTCTGGCTCTAATTCACTTTATACTCGACAGAATTTGCAATATATATTTTAGTATTTCTTAAACTGATGATGATTTTATGTTGCTAACGGTTACTACCCAGAGCCGGCATTCAAACATTGATTCACACGTCGAAACAACCGTCAGTACCCTGTGCCTGCCGCGTTTCCACCCCGAACATTTTGCAGACCATTGTATGCTACCACGGGAAAAAAAAAAAAAAAACCCCCTTTTTTTCCCACTAAAGGAACTATTTCCCCCCCCCACGCTGTTGCTTGTTCTTCTGCGTTTCCACTCGCCGTCTAAAGTACTGGAAGATTAGGTAACTAACTCTGGTTACGTAGGTCGTGCGCGTGTTTTCTCAATTACAAAGTATGTGGCAACTTTCGGACTTGCATCCTCGGTAGTTCCTAACCTTTGCGCAATAGTCGACTCTGGAGTGTGATGCACCGCGTACTACGTTAAATCCAGTAAATTCTGCAAACAGCAGCGTAACTTGATACCAATCAGTCCACACGCCGTGGGCTCCTGCCAATTTCCCCGCACTGTAAGAGTTCAAAAGTAGACAAAATATGTAATGAACTACCACTTGCCTTCCTTTTCGTGTTCATTTAAGACCATAATAATTCAGCCGCGCAGAATACAGTACTTAGTTGCAGTGAAATTGTGTATATATACAGCCATTAGCAATGAAACACACTATGTATATCAGTTGCCCTCTGTTTATTTGAACAACAGATAATTTAAATACAGACACAAAGATTACTTACTGGTGCGTTCAACACCAAACGCGAAGAGAGCGCTCTGGCGCAGTGATTTCAATGTTCAGTCAATGCAAAGACGTGAATAGACAACCTGAATTGGAGCTATAATATACCTATTGAGTTGACGTGTTATTTCAGAGGAAGTGTGGCAGAAAGAAGTGGAAGAGTCCCGAAGGGCACCACATTTTAAAGAGAGGAGAACGGATACAGATAAGGGGATTGGGTCCCGCACCAGGGGCTAGGAGTCGGTCCAGGGAAAAAATGGAAGTACGCTGCGGTCCTGTTCGTTCCTCGGAGCCTTCTCTACGGCTCCCCACTGGAGACAAGCAGAAATGGAAGGGGGGGGATGAGGAGGATCAGGCCCGCAGGGTCGAGGACCCCGCTGACCAGGGTGAGACAGAAGCTGCAGCATCAGGGCACTACATAGACCGGATGTGTGGTTTGACAATTGACGCAACACAACATGGCATATATGTTGTTTTTTATGATGAAAAGTCTCAATTAATTTCTCGTCTGTCTGGTGTAATGTCGAATGTGGTGTAATGATATTAAATATTTATAATAATATTTATATTTAAATTTTGTCATGACCTAGCCTACCCTGGTTCTATATTGATTAGGCAGTGAGCCTGGGGTCCCCCTCTGCCATAGACTGCTGCGTCCCGTTAGCCCTGATGCTTCAGCTCCCACTTCCGGCCCCTTCAACATCGGCCGTGCTGTCCCCACAGGTGTGGACAGGCATAAGGACCATGTTTACATGCATATTACATTTACAGTAAGCACTCATAGCGCTCGACACAACACTGGACGGTTTGTTTAATGAGTTTAATCCTTTTCGTTCTGCCTTCATCATTGCACAATATGTTCTATCATTTTGAATACAGCGCCTCACCATACTCGTAACACAGACGTCGAACTCAGAGAAGACGTGACATGGTGAGCCCCCTGCGGAGGTGGAGTTTCAGCTCCTCTAGAAGCTCTCTGGAGACCGCCTTCGTCCTGTGAGCTCCGATCGTCTGCTTCACCGAGATCCTCCACCGCTCCATGGGCACATTGAGCTCTTGCCCTCTTCTGAGATTCCGGGTCCTCCCTACCCGACTCTCTCAAAAGTTGCCGGTCCTCAAATGAAAGAATTCGTCAAATTTCAAAAACCTAAATTAATTCTTATGAAAGGATGACACAGATTCTGGCTTACTCTGGACCACTTTGGAGTCTCAAGATTACGTATCTTTTAAAAAGAGGCAGCAATCTCCTGCATGCAATGAACCAGAGACTTTCTCATCCTTCTTCCCTCTCCTTCACTTTGGCGCTCCCTCTTTCCCCTCTTTGTCCAATGCGCGCAGATCCTTGTTCTAAGTCCTGCGCATGAGATCACATATGTAAGATGTTCTTTGTATTACTAAAGTGTATAAGCCATTCAATTGATCATCGCTATTCAGTTTTATTACTTTATTTAATTTTTGTATAAATAGATGTTCGATACAATGACCAAATGGTTTTGAGTGGGGTTTTTTGTGCACAACAATAGTAAAATCATAGTGTATTTGTTTAAATAAAAATATTATTTATATGTTCAGAACCTAAGAATACTTAGGGGGGCAAACATTGTGTACCTTCCATTCTAATGTACTATACGATTGCAAAATACACTCACAATAGAATAGTAAAATAGTTATTTGTGATTAGACAAGTGGTGTGTGGTATAGTGGTAATGAGGAATGCAGCACTAGACAGGGATTCCTTTTGGAGTCATAGCTCCATTTATCATTTGGAAATCAAGGAAAACTCGAACATACTCTAAAATTGAACAATATATATCAATAAAGTAAATAATAATTCTATATATGAAAGGAATCGAATGAAGCAAATACACCTCAAAATGTTCCAGTGTCCACTAACGCGTGAATAGCACCGATTTATTCGTGCAAGGTCGCGTCTTGTGTGAACACACATCATTTATATTTACCCAAACAAAATCTAATTACCCTTTGTTTATGTTTACCATTAAAGAGACATCACAGCGTCAGCGGTACAAATCTCAGAAGGACAAGCCGAAGCTTAGACAGCTCTAGGCGGATACATTATGAGCTCATGATCTCCCCGCTGATTGCATGGAGCTGACCGTGCTCCCAAATCAGCGACCACGCATTTTTTACAATATGCGCTGTCTCTGTAAAATAACCCCCGATTTGAGTTTTCAACAACAACAATTCCTCGACTGAAATACTGTTAAAAATTACATTTCATTACACAATAACAGTAATATTTAGAAAATGTATCTTGACTAAATGTGGTTTGAAATCACAATTGCTGCGTGAACTTCAACCAATCATCATGTTTTACCGCCCATCCGCCCGCCCCCGAAAGTCGTTCCCATGACTCCTTCCGAAAGCCATCGCCATACACCATTGGCCATCGTTCCAAGATGCCCACACAAAGCAGAACCCCTGTTATGGGAAATATGGAACATTTATCGTTGCCTAGTAATCAATCCCTTCAAACTTCCCCTTACCTTGACAACGGAAGAACTGTCCCATATCGTTAACAAGCCATGATCAACATCCGGAGCTGCAGTAAATTCATTCATTAGGATTATCGTCAGGAATTCAACTTCCCGTCCAACCATGTAACCCACCCATTAAGATCAAAGCCATCAACGACACCGCAATGAAACGGGAATAACGCAGCAACTCACCCGACCCTTACATTGCAAGTATGATTATTTCACCAGGATTCCATATCCCTCGATCGTCGGTAACTCCCCTAAGCATGAATGTACATCCTAGGATTCCGCAAACCCTGGCTTCTGTCACGTACACTTCCTATCCCTGTCATCAGGGTGAGTTGGACCAATTGGTCAGCCCTTTTGTGAAAGTCACTGTTTCTCGTCAGTTCCCCAGCCATGCGATACCCACTAGTATTGAGTCCCACAAGTACCAAGACTGTCAATATTCAGCCCCCTGTTCTTATGACCTGGCAGAGTCTTTAGCAAAACCTCAGGCACCACCTACCCCCTACCATCCCTTGGACTGTAGTATTGATTTACTACTCCCCAATGCCATGCTCCCAGAGCGTGTTTACCCACTGTCCCGACACTGAATCCCAAGCCATGGATGATTATGTGAGGACGCCCTGTTCCGGATTCATCCAACCCTTCTACTTTTCCAGCTGCAGCAGGGTTCTTCTTTTGTGGAGAAAAAGGACGGAGGACTCAGGCCTTGTATTGATTATAGAGGATTAAACAATGTCACAGTAAAATTCTGCTACCCTCTGCCATTGGTTCCTTCAGCTCTGGAAATAGCTCTGTGAAGCAAGGATATACACTAAACTCGAGCTACGAAGTGCATACAACCTGATTCGAATCAAGGAGAGCGACGAATGGAAGACTGCCTTCCCTCACCACTAGAGGGCACTACGAGTATCAGGTCATGCGCCGTAGCCTGGACTTGCTAACGCACACCAGCTGTTTTCCAGTCCTTCATAAATGAAATCTTCTGTGACTTGCTGAACCAGTAATGTAATTGCCTACATTGATGACATTCTCATCTACCTCCAAGTCTGAAGCAGAACATGTTAACCATGTCAAGACACGTTACTCACCTGTGACTCCTGAAGAGAATCACCTGTACGTCAGAGACAGAAAAATGTGAGTCTCCGTCAAACAGACATCGTTCCTGGGTTATCACATTAGTCATCAGGGTGTCAAAGTGGGTGAAGCAAGGTCAAGGCAATGATGGAATGGCCACAACCTTCCACCATCAAGGAACTTCAGAGATTACTGGGGATTTTGCTTCTTTACAGGCAGTTGTGTAGGAAACTACAGCATGGTTGCATCACCTCGGCATCACTCCTCAAGGGGAAACCTTCCAAACTCAGGTGGAGTAGGGGAGGCCCTCAAAGCGTTCATACTTTGAAAGTTAAGTTTACCACGGATCCCATCCTCAAGCACCCCTGACCCCAACTCACCCCTTCATGCGTGGGAAGTAGATGCCTCGGACTCAGGTGGAGCTGTGCTCTCCCAAGCGCCATAGTCAACGCGGGTAAACTGTACCCTTGTGCATTCTTCGAGGAAGTTAAAGCAGCAGGCAAAAACTATGATGTGGGAATAAGGAACTCTGTCGATGAAAGCAGCTATAGAGCAGTGGATGCACTGGCTAGAGGGAGCAGTCCACCCGTTCAGGTGATTACAGATTACAAAAACCTGGGTACATTAAAAGTACCAACATTTCAGCCGCGCCAAGCTTCGCTGGTCCCTATTCTTCTGGCAGCTTCAATTCACAGTGACTTGCTCGTAGAGTAAAAACAAAGCAGATGCTCTGTCCAGGCAATGAGCTTCTCATGAACAATCATACCCCAGTATACATTCTTCCTCCATCATAGAGAGTCACATGACCCACATTCACCACTGAACACAACAATGAACAATTCTGCTGTGATGAAGAACACTGTGAATAGTTACTAACGATGACAGGAACATATAGACAAGCTGAAAAACATGAGAGGATAGAGATAAATTTTACAATGTTTAGTTATTTGATAATGTAGCTAGTTAATAAAACAAGATGTGAAGGACAGGACAAATGATACTCACTGTAGACAGAAATATTGAATTTTTTTGATGACTGTTCTGCTCCATTTATCTGTAGTCTATAGCATCCAGCGTGTTCAGTTGTGATGTTTGTGATGGTCAGAGATCTAGTTTGATCTTCCAGCTTCAGTCTGTCTCTGAATCTCCCTTCATTACATGTGTTGATGATTCCATAAGCTCTATATATTTGAGCTATCAGAGACTTTTCAGCTCCAAATTTCCACAGAATGTCGTCTTCTTCAGGTATTTCAGTAATGGTAGTATTAAGAGTAACAGAATCTCCCTCCACTACCGACAGTGATTGCAATTCATTTGTCTCAGAACCAAACACACCTGGAGAGTAGATTGATGCTCTTTAAGTATACAAAGTTTTATTCACTGGCACCAGTTTTAGTTTGTTACCTTTAAATGTGAATTATAGAACAGCAAGAGACATAAAAACAAATGAAATGTGAGATTAAGAACAGACAGATGAGTGTGAACCAGTTTTCATTTAATGTTCATGCTTTGACCTAAATCTTAAGTATTTCTCACAATAATGATTAATGTGATACAGATAACAATAAATAATTTGAACAGTATCAGCAGCTTTGGAACTCTAAAATCAAAAGAATTTAAGTTGTAAAAATTCTTGTGTAACTTACCAGTCAGACGCCACCAAAACAAATAGCACAAAACACATGTGCAAACCATTTCCAATTGTTCTTCAGAGTCTGATCTAAAAACACTGTCCCCTGAGAAAACAGTGGTGACTCTTCCCCTGACAGTGTTTGACCCTCTTAGTTCCGCACACTCTCTTCTTCCTTCTCTCTGAGATGTGTGCCCATATATTGTTGGAAACTCAGAGGCGAGACCAGGAGACTCTTGGGTAATCTTCTTGGCATTCTTTGTGAGAGCGGCTCTGTAGGCTACAGTCATCAAGAATCCCCCAACCAAAGCCCGGTGTGTAAGACTGTGTGCGTCAGCGGCTGATTTTGGATTGTTCGTCAACTGAGTCTTCCCTCGGTCAGGAAAAGGAATAGGCAATCAGTAGTTGCGGTTGAGAATTTGGTAGGGAGGAGTCAGGTACATGGGAGATGATGAAGAGGTTTGCAGGTGTGTGTGACCAAATAGGTGTGGTGTGTGTGTAGGTGTGTGGTTATCTGAGCAAATTGCAATAAAATGTATTATTTACACAATGGTAATAAGTTGTTTACAAATCATTGATTCTCCTAAATTTCCTTATTTTTACCGTTTATATTTTTCATAATAAACCTGCCGTTTATATACGTTCATGATTCTTCAAGTTTTTCTGA
>NC_056618.1:7664342-7666193 GCF_018340385.1 Cyprinus carpio | reverse complement strand
TCTGTAATCAGTAACTGATTACAATTAATAAGTAATCTACCCAGCTCTGTATATATATATATAGTTACATATACACATTCTTCTGATTTTAATCAAGACTTTAAAATAAACATTTTTAAAATAGAAAAAAAAATTATTCAGTTGTATATTTATTTGTATTTTTTTATGTAGTTCTGACACTGTAGAACAGTGTGATATTGTCAGAATTAGTCAACATTAATTTTAAAGTTAAAGCTTATTTTAAAATGGCTTTTATAATTATTCAGTTGCAAACTGCAAACCCCCAAACCATCTTGGCTTCTCACATGGACAAATTTACTGAAATATACCCTGACACCAGTAGCTAATCCTCTGAGTCAAACCGAAACCTCCTGCAGTCTGATTTCCTCAGAAACATGGTTTGATCTGTTGGATGTACAAGCAGTGTGTAGACATTTAGTGTGTGTGTGTGTGTGTTTGTGTGTGTGTGTGTGTGTGTGTGTGTGTGTGAGAGAGAGAGAGAGAGAGAGAGAGAGAGAGAGAGAGAGTTTAGTTAGTAGGTGAAGATCTGCTTCCTGTTCTGCTATGAAACTCTCAGTTGATCTTCTCTACATAGAACAGATTAAAATTCAAAGAAAATACTGAATTCATCAAAAACGGTCGCCAGAGTCAATCAGAGTCAGAGGTCAAAGATCAAACCATTTTAATGTTGGAATAACTGTACAGTGTCTCAATTAATCATTTTATGTAATAATATTTCATTTTAATTCATTGATTATTAGTATTTAAAGGTATTTTTCAGTATAGCTGCTAATAATGAAACACCATTTTACATTATGATATAGTCAGCAATCATTCTAATGTCCTTATTTATTATAGATGTGTAATGTAAAAGTGTATTTTTCTTTAATGTTATATTAGTAGAACTGTACTGCACTGATTGATTATCTTTTTTATAAATCGTTCAAGCTGTTTTTAATATTATACCACTCTTACTATATTTGCGCTATTTTTTTGTAATATGGCAGTGATATGGAGAGTAGTATGTAGTATAATATTTTTCGAAGCCAGTGGCTTTCACCATCCTTTAAAATATAACCTTTTGTGTCTAACAGAAGGAAAAAACTCATAAAGGTTTGGAACAACTCGAGGGTGAGTAAATGATGAATGATGATTTTTATTTTTGGGTAAACAACACCTTTAAGTTCAGATCTATTCAACAGTGTGGGAATTTGTGTCATATATATATATATATATATATATATACACACACACACACACACACACACATGAAGACCACACAGGTTTATTATGTATTTATATATACATAATAAATATACACAGTACACATACATATAGTATGTAAACAAAAACTTTTATTTTGGATGCGATTAATCGCGATTAATCATTTGACAGCACTATTAAAAAGCTAAAAATGCTGTGCAGCCTTTACTATAATGCAGTTGTTTATTGTTAACTTGACTCACTATAATTGAATCAAGAGATGTTTACTGCAAGTTTAATCTGGACCAGTCAAATTCACAAATTAATCATTGGGACATTCAAAAGCATTTAACGTGAAAGTACGTGGACTTATGCATTAAAACGGTGTTTTAAAAAGACCAAACTCAGTAAACAAATTTTTAATAAAGCATTATATTCACAGACAAGCAGATATGAGCCCAGCTTACGAACGCAACACGATTAATTAGGCGTTAAGCATTTTCCTCCCATAACCTGCTTTTCTGTAAATAGAATGCTTTGTTAAAAATGTTTACTGAGTTAGGTCAGCTTTTTAAAACACGTTTTAATGCATTACGCCACATTAAGCATTTTCCTTTTAGTCTAATGGTTTTCTATGGGAGGAAAACG
>NC_056618.1:7662671-7662884 GCF_018340385.1 Cyprinus carpio | reverse complement strand
TGATACACTTTCTCAGTTTAAACATTTAATATGTCATCTATGTTGTATTCTGAATAAAATATAGAAATTTGAAACTTCCACATCATTGCTTTCTGTTTTTTTCACAATTTGTACAGTGTCCCAACTTTTGTGGAATCGGGTTTGTAGAATGTCCCGAATCATTCCAGCTGAATTAAAAGTATCGGCTCAATAATGGTCGTAAAATGGGTATCC
>NC_056618.1:7656986-7662372 GCF_018340385.1 Cyprinus carpio | reverse complement strand
TCGCAATCTTTTGTCTCCTCAGTCCCCAGACGTTTGCAGACTGTATAAAAAAAAGGGGATGCCCCACAGTGGGAAACAAGGCCTTGTCCCAACTTTTTGAGTTGTGATTTATTTTTCCAAATGTTGAACTTATTTTTCCTTAAATTATACACTTTCTCAGTTTAAACATTTTAATATGTCTTAGTTGTAATTCTGAATAATAGGAAATTTGAATCTCTTCCACCATTCGCTTTCCTGTTTTTTTATTCATAATTTGTACGTGTCCCAACTTTGTGATCTGGGTTTGTAGAATGTTCCCGAATCATTCATCTGATTGAAAAGAATCGGCTCAATAAGGTCGTAAAATGGGTAGCGGAGAAGATACCAATTTATAAGTAATTTAATATAATACATGATTACTTTATAAAGTTTATCTCATATTTGACTGCAATGGCTGTTGACACGCCGCACTAAATAGAGCATGATGAGCTGAAATTGTGTTCGTTTCTATAGCAACAATTTACAGGTTGTCTTTCAGCGCATCACGACCGGAGAATAAATAGTTTCTCGAGGTCTTCACTATAAATAATGAGACAGCATTTTTTTCCTGAAATAAGGGGAGAAAATTGCAATATAGTAAAAAAATTCAAGTTTCCTAAAACTTGAAATGGCACACAGACACATTTTGCAGCGTCATTATCAACTGCATACAGATTATGTATAGGTAAACTATGTCTGTATAATAAATTAAACATACTGATACTCCTTTTCATTTCCTTTCTCATACGTCTGTGATATTAAATATAAAATTTTCAAAATTATTTTTCATAATTCATTTTCTATGCTAAAGCCTGATCCTCCTGTGGATATAAACCCATTTAATTTACTAATGTGTTGGTTGTTCATCCTGTTAGCCTAAAAATCAGCTTAATTTAACAAAACAATCATTTCACAGACATGGAGAGTTACAGACTAATGTTTTTTTTTCTTCTGTGCATTATAATGAAGGCTTTATAAAACTGCACAGCATTTTTAGCTTTTTAATCATTTTACTCTGTCCTACACCAACTACACACACATTTCTTATCATGTATATCTATGAAAGACGATCGAACCAATCAGAGTAGGTATGGGGCGGGGCGACACGTGCAACCCCACCCCAAGTGCAGCCCCGCCTCAATCTGCAGGCTGCAGCCGGGTGCTTCTCAAAAACTTACAATCTGAATAAAAGTCAGTCTACTGAGTTTTAAAAAATTAGACAACCAAAGAATTTTAGCATTTTGCACTGCTAAACTTCTAAAATAATCCTATTTCTTTCAGATTTAAGTATATGTTCAGAGCCTTCTACATAGTATTTGCTTCTTAAAACTGAAGACAAGCATTTATGCTGACAGACAAATGCAATAAATAAATTGCAATGAGATGCACATACCTCAGCACATGATTCTCAACCATGGTGAGGATCAATACATTTTAAATCAGTAAAAATTTGAACTCTGATCCACATGACAGCTAACTGACAGTGACAACAGCAGAAAATTAAGTACAATTTAAAACAATTTAAGACTACATAAATAGTCAGATCATATCAAGTTGCAATGCATGCTGGGAACTTACAATATTGTTCCATGTAAAATTGTCTGTTCAGATGACTCAATTTGAAAAGCTGAGAGATTGTTGTGAACAAATACTTGAGTATCTAAGTAAGGTAAACAAAACAGTTTATGCTAGTGACATGTTTAGAATATTTTTTTAATATTGTAACATTAAACTGACTTCTACTAAACATTCTTTTTTCAGGCTACTTTTCTACATTGGTTAGTAGGACTTTTTGAAAGCTGGATTTTTTTTGTGTATATATAGTTCTCTGTTTATTTGTGCTTTTTTATATACAGGTATGGAAGATAAGTGGGAATCACTGTGTAATCTCCTGTCAGTGGGATCGTACCCATCAGGGTATGATAGATCCAAAAGGCAGAACCTTCGAAGATATGCGCTCAAATTCAACCTAAAGGGTAGTTATTTTAACTTTAAATATTAATTGTTTATTGTTGCTATCTTGATCTTTCTTTTCCAACAATGGAATACACTCTTTTAGTCTACTTCTGTCATGTTTCACTTTAATGTAGATGGAGAACTTTTTTATGGAAGTAGAAAAGTCATCGAAACATAAGAGAAAGCTAGAATGATTTTTGAAGAATTAATGTAGATGGTACAACACAGAAATACTGAAGTGCTAAAGTTTGGTTAAAACATTTGTAGACATATCTTGAATGACAGCACCACAAAAACACAACAAAGGGAAAGACTATTGCCTTATATAGTGGCTGTCTTATTGTTTGTGGGCTTTGTGTTAAAAAAAACCCCTGGCTTTTAACACTTTCGCTAGGTATTTGAGTAAATGAAAACAAGACTTACATTTCAATGTGAATTCCTCCACAGAACTCTCAACCATGTTCTTTGAATATAAACACCGTCGTCCGCGCAAGTGATTCTGGGATATGGTAGGGTGCGAAGTGTCCATCAGATGTGCACTTCATTTTCCCAGGAAACGGAGGGCGCATTTGACATCGCTTTCGAAATACGCCGGCCTTCGTCACACCACGGTGACGCAATCGGCCTTGGAATGCGGTCTTCGAAGGGTGCATTCTGACTTTGGGACAGTTTACGGCCCTGTCCCAAATGGCGCACGAGTCTGTAAGCCTTCCCATTCAGCATTTTAATGCTCTGTAGTGTGCTCAGCAGCGCCCCCCTGTACCCTTGAGCGGTCTTGTGAAGCATATAGATGCGGAGCTCAGCACACTTTAACTACCCAGGACTCCTTGCGAAATGCCAATCCAGACTAGCGGATGGGAATTTCGTTCAAGAGCAATTGATGACATAGTGAGAAGAAAATATTTAGTGTAGGTATGGCTGCTGGTTTTATGACCTTTCCCCGGTACCAGTTATTTACCTCACGGTTTGCTCCCACAAACATTATGGTCGCCGACCAGTGGTTGATATCTCGAACATAATAATGGCCAGCGTTGAGATGTCAGTCGCATTATGATTCATTAAATAAATAGTGGAGCGTAAAAATATGATTTCTCTGCATGGCAAGCCATCTCACAAACCTGATGGTAAAAGCAACAACATAAAAGCAACAGCAACAATAGGCAGCATATTTTGAACCTGCGGCTCACCGTCAAAAAACAGCCAGACGTTTATTTCGGCATGACGGTCGGGTCCAGAAGCCACCTCTCCAGTGGCGCCCTCGTGGACTTAGCGCCAAGGGCCTATAGGTCTGCACTTCATGGCGTCGCCGAAGTGTGGAGCCTGAGGAAGTCCACAAGTCAGGAGTGTGCCATTTGGGACAGGGCGTAC
This sequence comes from Cyprinus carpio, assembly GCF_018340385.1. Taxonomy (NCBI): domain Eukaryota; kingdom Metazoa; phylum Chordata; class Actinopteri; order Cypriniformes; family Cyprinidae; genus Cyprinus; species Cyprinus carpio. Next base: position 7,659,030 of record NC_056618.1, on the reverse strand, counting down.
GTTGTGACGCAAACGCACTTCAAATCCACACTTCGGAGGCCAAGCACTTCAGTTTGGGACACAGCTACAGTCTTTCCTTACTGAATGATTCATGTTTGAACGAGTCAATGATTCAGTGAGTCATTTATAAAAATGGTTACTGTGTCGCTCTTGTAATCGTCTCTTCTCTGCGACTCACCGTTAATCACACAGTCCCTAATCAGCACAGCATCTCCCCCTACTGTCCACTGAAATTACTACACATCACCATTAAACCTAATAACCGCAAACAATGTTATAAACAGAAATTAAATAATCAAACACATGGAGAAAAAAAAAAAAAAAAAAAAACTACTTATTCCTTTGACTACACATACAGGGTGTCACATTCACATAGCTTCAATGAACAGTGTAGATATCGTCCAAAGATTTACATGGAGATGTATAGATATATTTAGTCATGTTTACTTCACATTTCTTCAGACAGAATCATCATTTCTATTCATTTTCTATGCATTTTTTCTGCAGTGTTTAACCTTCTGATTTTCATATTGAGGTATGAAATTAAAAATAATCCCTGTGGTTTTGATCTGAGGAATTGAAATGCAACTATGTTTTTCAATCCCATGCCAGTGTTATTTATTATACATCACACTTTCAAGTGTCGGTTCAGATCTTTAGATGCGTGTGTGTTTGTATTTTGCAATTTTTTTCATCAATTGTCAGTTAATGTGTTGACAGCAAATTGCTTGTTCAATTTAAATGTAAATGAAAGTGTTGTCTCTAACATTAAATAAATTACATTTTTAAAAAAAAAAAGGGTTTTGTCATCTTTATTTAAAATTTTTTAAGGCAGTGGGGTAACATTTGTTTCTGATTATTGATCGACATAAAAAAATCCCGGATGGCATAGCATTTAGTTGAATGGACTAGAAAATAATAGTTAAGTCAACTTAAACTAATTTGTTAACTGGACTAATTCCACTCTAATGGGAAGTTGTTTCAACAAGAAATATTTTGTCAAGATAACAAAAATTTTAGGCAGCGGGGTAACAAAATATTTTTAGCTGACTCAACAAATTCTTTTTTACAGTGTAGAGGGGGGAAAAACAACATACAGTTGTTAATGTACAGATATGTTATTTACAGGTATTTACAAGTGTTCAGTTTACAATGTACAATGTTCCGATAAAGGCGTATAAATGCTAGTTATGAAAGTTTTATTATTATTTATATAGCCTGCAGGGAAGAAGAAAAAACTGTTCGGTGCTCTGTAATGCCGTAATTCAGGAGTCAATAGTTTGAAGAGAGAGCGAACTGTGTGTGGAGTCCTAAGGGATTTTGTGGCTCTTCTTTCCAAGGCGGATTCCAACATTCAACACAGTCTGTGTTACAGGTGTGAAACATAACTGTTCTCTCAGGAAAGTATTCCGTTAACTAATATTAAATAAATCAATGAATGGTTAATTCTAGTTTGATGCTGTTGTAAATATAAAAAGCTATGCTGTTCATATTCAACCTAACAGCCTTTCTTGCTGAAAAGCCATACAAAAAAAAAAAAAAAAAATGTTTTGAAAAGCTATAGACACTGGAAACATATGTGTAACAGTCCTGTAAAGTAACTGCAATGATACCAACAACACCTACATTATAAGCCGTTTTAAAAGTGGTGGCTCAACCCAAAATATTTTTCACATTTTTAGCTATTTACAATAAATTTGGATGCTAGGCAGGTTTACACATATCAACAGATAAATGATTTCACCAGTTACATAAGATTAAAAGAAAATTAGAACCCTTTAAATCACAACCAATAACAAGACTGGATGAAGTTCAGGGGAATATATTTTTTAAAATGCAGCATTGAGAAGAACTACTGAACTTGACAGGACTCTTCAGCAGAGAAAACAGCACTGATCTGCAGCTCGTCACAGAACCCAGTCCCGTATTCAGGTAATGCACACTCCTCTTTCCATATTTTATTTCCCTTTTATAATTTTCACCAATTTGTTTCCTATCCAGATATGGGCATGGAAGGGGTGGATTTTATAATTTTCACCAATTT
>NC_056618.1:7634073-7656848 GCF_018340385.1 Cyprinus carpio | reverse complement strand
CTCCAAGGGGTTAGGGATGATCACTTCCATTTTGGAATATACATTCAAATATCATAAATCCTTATCATATTGAGGCCATGACACGTGTCCTGTCCTATTAACAAAAAGGGCCGTTAAATATAGGAAGGTTCCCGGTTAATGACCCAGGGTAATCACAGCTAACTAAACTAAAACCATACCAAAAAAAAAAACAAAAAAAAAAAAACATTTGTATCTTGCGTCCAGAACAACAACTACTTGAAGACTCGGAATGAGGACATCACCCTTAAAATGAGTCCTTCATTCACTGGTTTTGGCAATTCTCTCGCTGGTCCTTGTGTCTTTGTGAAAAATTGCCAGTTCCCTTTATGATTCCATCACTTTTGTTGGTGGCCTCGATAGATGGCTTCCGCCGGACCTACTGGATATCCACCTCCTCACAAAACTTCCTAGGGCTCCAACCCTTGAGAGGACTTCAGATGAAATAAACCATACAAAACTGATATTTGCGTTGCTTGGTATCAACAGGACTTCAATTGTTTCCTGAAGCACATGGCATTACTTAACTGCATGATTTGTACAGCGCCAATTTTCAGAACATTTCTGCCATATATGAACATTACTTGTTGGCAAGCGTTTAGAGACTTTTACAGAACGCTTATGTGTGTGTAATAAACCTGTCATTTTCGGTAAAGCGTGCGTTGCACGACAGTGTATAACTAAAAGTACTTTACAATAGAGTGTGAAATTAACAAAGTTGATGGCCATTGTTTTTTCTCCTCTCCTAATCATTAGGAAAACCATACGGTCACCACTCCTTTCTGTGAGTGACTGGAGCACTCCCAAGCAGCACAGCAAACTACAGTGAAGACTGTTCTAGGACAACATGCTTTATAGTTCATTATATATGCATAAGTGATTGCTGTGCATAACGAAAGTCAACATAACATAAATATTTGATGTAAATGTCTAAAAACGGTTTTTTTTTTAATTTTGAGCTTGACTTACATGCAAGAACAAACATACATATTTAATTATATTTATATAGAGGCTGAAGTTACCTTGGTAGAAGACCACAATGTCGTTTCTATAGCAAACACAGACGTTTACCATGGTAACTTCAGCCTAAAATATGTTGACAAGGCAGGTAAATGAATGCTGACCCGCAGTACTCCTCAAATATTAGCGGATTTTATATTTTAAAAACAACATTGATATAACGACGTATGTATACTACGTATATATGTATACATTATTTTATAAATGATGTAAATAAATTATTTAGTCTCGTCTAATCACCAAAAATTACAGTTCTGTCTCTCTAACTCAATGTATTTCTATTAACTGCTATGAACTTCCTGGACTATTTGAGGTCTACGTGAATCACGTGACGATCGAGCGTTTTGGACTTCCGTTGACGCAATACTCTCGCTACTTTCTATGGTCTCTGGCCTGGCCGTCGTCACTCATACAAACAACAGGCCATCCGAATAGAGGCTGCATGAATATTAACTAGGCTAAAATCGACTTGTTCTAAGCAGAGCTCCTGTGTTAAGTGCTGTAAAAATATATATTTAGAGTGTTTTTGGTACTTATGCCGCAAATATATAATCTTAAGGACATCAAAACCTAAAATAAACTGCAGAAAGGTGTCTAATATGTTACCTTATACTTTTGTAATTTAGACCTCCTCAATCATTAAAATTGTTTGACCAGTTTGACTTTCGCACCGGCTTAATAATGTCAAATTTAAGACTTTAAACTGCAAGAAAACACGATTTAGAGCAAGTCTTGTTTTATCACAAAGTTTACCCTTAATGCGCAATGAATGTATGCGGCAAACTCATATAGGACCTGTACCTGATATAACCACGGATGGACTGCTGCCAATAGAGTAAAACTCTTTCTGATATTTTTAATAACAATTACAAAGGAGTAAATAATGGCATATCCCATTTACCTTATTGAAATGATGAGGGTTCAATTTGAGCCGACGTAGTCCTGTTGCGAATCTCAACCAATACTTCTCAAAACTAAATTTTCAGCGTCTTAAAAAGTAACATTTTTGACCGCTATATGTCACCACATTTCACCATCAAACGCATGACATTCCTTATATTTACTTGCTTGTTCTGCAGTAAATAAGATCAAGCCATTCAAGCCGATCTGTAATTATGTGTGAATTGTGAAACATCACATCGTCATTGTCTATAAAACAGTGCCACTCTGAGGAATGAAAGAGAATTGCATTTATTGAGTCATCAGATATTTAGTTAATTGTTCGCAGAAACCCCCCCCCCGCGCCCACCCTTACACTTTACCACTATTACATAGGCCTACCTCCGTTCGGCTAGGTCAACCTTGTTTACAAAACATCATTTATCAGAAAACATACATTTTTTTTTTATTATTATCAATTCGTAAAATATAATAAAAAATTAAAAATGTTTTCACTGTTCTATGAGTATTATTATAATATTTAACATTTAAAATAGTTTACATGTTAATCTTTCCGGCTGTCACGGAGCAGTCCAGCGACATGATAAATAGAAGTTGATCCTGATTGGTCCACTTGTGTGCATTCGAAGTGCTGATTGGTGCACAACTTTTTTCTTACTACCGTATCATTTCTAATTTTTACTTTAACTTCATTTACTAAAGTAACTAAAACTTAAATTCAAAAATAAAACTGTAGCAGCTAGGAGTTAACAACAAAACTAATTAAACATGAGTCATTTATTAAGACCCACACACATTTAACTGGTTAAGAGTAATAAAATTGCTAAAGACAACATAAAATAAAAAGTATTAAAAGTCAAATATACATAAAATCATTATAATATATTGAGCAGTGACACGTGTCCTGTGTGACAGTGTCACAAGCTCAACATCCAAACGCTTGAGTGTCTCACTGCTGGTATTCACATTTCCGTCACGGTGACGGCTCATCAGCAGCAGGCTCCGATCCATTTGTCAGCACGCTTAACAGAGGAGCATGTACCACAAAACTGTAAAATTAAAAAAAAAGATTCAAATGTTAAAAAGAAATGAACAAGATTGAAGTTTAAGTTACACAACGCAAAAGTACAAGAGACCTGGATTTTTAAAATCTACTTTTTCATAAACTATTAACAAAAAGGCCTTAAATGTAGGATGTTTCTGCTAATGACCAGATTAATTACAGCTAACTAAACTAAAACCATAAATAAAAATAATAATAAAAAAAAAACATTAGCAACTTTAAATAAATGTTACTAAAATAAAATAAGAAAAAAATATATATTTCAGGTAGTAGCTTATAGGGCATTTTTTCATTTTTATTTACTTTAACCGGATGAACTAAAGTAACTAAAACTTAAATTAAAAAAGAAAACTGTATAGACATATTTAAAAACAAAAACTAATAAACATGAAAGAAAAAACAATCACACAATAAAAACTGTAAGCTATGTAATAAAAACAACAAAAGCACAACTAAAATGAAAATGAAAAATAAAATAAAAATGATGGAAAGAAAACATACTAAAGGATACTAATAACACTGTACAACACGTCACTAATATGAAATTTATTTATACCACTGCTCCCGATATACCTTGCGAAACAGTTTTTTTGTCAGACAGACAGATTGAGTTCACACAGTTATCGCACCTGATCACTTGCGCTGAGATCCATGGTTCCCTGATCCTGGTAAGTCAAAAAACACACATTACGTTGGTTAGCTACAATAAAAACACACATTTTTCACATCTGTTAAGATTATTTTCACACAATCAAAACTCACAATTTTAGCATCTTAGTTAGAACATCTGTATGTTAATACTCACAATATCGCCTCCTGCTTGAAAGACTCTTGAGATAGTGTTAAATCACCACCCATGCAGGCAGCGCAACCCACTATTCAGCAGAACAACACCAACACATATCCCTGCTACAGCAGCTGAAGACAGACCTGAATCTGAAACTGATGAAGAGAGACACTCATTATTACTAGACAGTGAATGATAATCCAACCAGTATTTAACAATATTCCTCTACATCTTTCTACTTTGGTCATCAGTTGTATGATACTGATTTATTTCTCTACATCTTTCTATAGGTATTTAAAAAAAAAAATTTAAACAAAGGCTAAAACAGCACTGTGAGCTGAGAAAAATGTCAAATTTTATGCCTTTTTATATAGATAACATCTACTTAATCTCCCATCACTGTCTTTACATAGATACACTGTATCTGATCTCCAGTGATTTCAGCAGTTATTAAAATACCATGTTATTACTTTACCAGATTCTCTCTCCTTTTTTATATAGATAACATCTACTTTTTATCTCGTTCGCCAGCAGAACCAACTGAAACACAAACCAACAGCTGCTGAAACATCTGTCTGGAGAGAAAACTCTACATCAAGATCTGCTGATCATAATACAAGGAATATAAGTGAAAAATGACTTCACATGCTCTTTCTTTATTGAATTTGTCTAAAAAGTAACATTTATCTATATTTTCTACTTGCAAAACACTAACTTCAAGAAGAACTAATAATTCTTCATGATAGATGCATTTAATCAGATAGGAAAAGATGATCAGTCATTAAATTATGAGAAATTGTCATCTAATAAACCTAATGAATGACCAACTAAAAATGATAGATGCCTTTAAACAGATAAGAAAAGATGATCAAGAGAAAAAATGCCACTGCAACAATAAACAATGATGGGATTTAACACGTATAACCTGGTTTTAAACATTCATGAAATGACTCACCATGAACAGTGACATAGAAGAACTTTTCAGAGTCACTGTCAGTGTTGATGATATGCAGTGTATAATCTCCAGAGTCTGTGATTCTGGTGTCTCTGATGGTCAGAGATCCATTCTGATGATCCAGCTTCAGTCTGTCTCTGTATCTCTCAGTGCCTTCATTACACTGAACATCTGTACAGGTATATCTCGTAATGCCATTGATTTCAGCGATTCGAATGTCATTAAAAAACCATCTTATCTTTTCGTCTTGGTCTGCTTTAACATCAGTGGGTAGAGTGACTGAATCTCCCTCCGTCACATTCACTGACACTGACACTACATCTGCACCAACACTGTAAACGCCTGGAGAAGAAAATACCAAAACAATTATAATTCAAGCTGTGATAGTGGGACAAGAAGCACCGTGACCATGTTTGTTTTTGCTTTAGAGATGCAGGTCTGCACCTGACCTGACATATTTGTGACGTATTTATATGAAGTAGGCCTATACCCTAGTGAAAAAAAATATACTTTATTGTATTTGTAATATATTCCCTGTTTTAATAGAATATTGCAAATATACTAACAAATCTCTAAATATATAAAAAATATATTAACATCATGCTTTTGCCTATTTTCACAATACAAATTTTAACACACTTTTAAACAATTGTAATTTAGTATATTTTCTAAAAATGTATTTTACAAAAATATTCTTGAATTGAAAGTTCTGTTTATTTTTTGTAAGTATATTTATTTGCAGTTTACTTACATATATTTTATGATTTTATGAAGTAATAAAACAAATAAACAAAGTGAATGCATTATAAAGTGTAGTCAAGTAAACACTGTCTATATTGCATGCCCAAAAACTGAAGTTCAGTCACTCTGCATTTATATTATATCACTGCATTATTATAACATATCATTATAAATTTTATGGAGAAATAAAGCTGAAAAACAACAACTGGCATTGAGAAATAAAGCTGAAAAACAACAACTATAATCAGTTTTTAGTCTCTTTCAATATTGTTTGGAAGTGGAATGTCATACTTTTAACTAAATTAAACATTTCCATTTGAGTGATTGAGGGTGGACAGCAAATACATTATGAGACACTATATAAATGTTGAGGATATACTGTATTTAGCTGAACATCTCTAAAAAAAAAAAAAAAAAAGAGAGAAATCCTCCACACAAGCTCTTTAGTTAAAACACAGAGTCTGTTTGTGGTGGATGCAGAAGATTGCCCATCCTCATACTTGAAAGTCACCAGGGTCATAATTTCACAGAATGTTCCATCACTTAACTGTACAACAGAACTGTTTCTCTTTTTAAGTTATTACAGGAATAATACAAAGCACTGCTCACAAAAAAAAAAAAAGAAAGAAAAAAGGTTATTATATCTAATTAAGTTATTATAACTAAATTACGTCTTTTATATTAAGCCTAAATTAAGCTTTTTTTAATGTAATAACTTTTACTTATGGCAAAAATATATATATATTTTTAGTGTATTTCCTAAAAAGATTTAAAAAAACCCGCACCTGTTTTCTAGTCAGTCGTGTGACGTCTGCCCATCCAATCAGAGCTAAGCTGAGGTTTACTCAAAGAGTCATGAGAATCAAGAGGTAAGCATTTCAAGCTTCTTTATTCCTATTTAATGGCTGTTTTGCTAACGTCATTTACAATTTCAGACTGATATTTGCGCGCCACGTTTTTTTTTTTTTATTATTATAACAAATACAAGGTTTAAGGTTTCTCTTGCACAGTAAAAACCAAAAACCCATAACACCTGAATTATTCAAGCTAGATTTAACTGATTTCCAATAGTATAAAAAAATAATAATTCTTAAATCCAGAACCAACTACCAATTCAGTTATGAAGTTTGAAAACATATGTGACATATCTTGGAATAAAGATGGGACTATGGCCTTGATTTGCCTTTGATTACTGGATGTTGGTGTAACGTGTGATGGAGTGAACAGTGTAGTGTGACACAGTGATGACATTTTGTTTTTATTTTTGTACAAAACGTTGTGCCACAATAAAGCATTTCTTAGGTCAATATGTAAAACATTTATGACTTTTTCTGTTTGTTTGTTTTGAAGATTCTGGCATTTCACCACTCTTTAAATTTGAATGATCCTGAAAATTAGCCTTTGATCACGAGAATAAATTACATTCTAAAATATACAGAATATGCTGAAAATAGTTATTTATATTATTTAAAAAAATTTAACAATACTGTGGTTAAATATTAAACCATATTTAGACCACACCTTTTTATTTAAAATACCAATTAAACAGTAAATGAATCAAAAATGTATTTATTATTATAACATATTTTGTATCATACATTAAATATTAGTTTGAATAATGTTAATCTGTAAATCAACACACACACATATGGCTCTCAGTTGTATGCTGTCATCTGGTCCATATACCTCAATACAAATAATAATTCAAATATAACTTCCCTCCAATTCTAAAGCCATGGCAAAACAAACACCTATGCTGAAAGTAAAAGTCTGGACCATAATAAGTGCTCAGCCATATACAGTAATCCATTAAACAAGTTGTGATTTGGGGAGCATGCATTCATTTGCGCGTTGTCTCAAAAACACGCCACAAAATGTGAAACAGACTCCTCCCCCAACCACTGCACAACACCAGAGATACTCAGACCTTGTCGAAATTCAAAAGTAACACATTAAAATGATGTCATGTTCAAGACGTTCTGTATAAAGATTATTTAAACAATCTTAGTTGTCATAAACAGGCAAATCAAACTGTTGTATTATACTAAAATCATGTAAATAAGGATTTTACACTTCTACTAAAACAAAGGGGGCCAGTAACAGAAAACACTTTCCGTTTCTACAATTTCACATTGTGGCAAAAGCTAAGACAAAAAGCTAGTAACTATTAAACACTGAATGTGTCTTTTTATCTTAGTTGGTTAACAGTGACGATATGTAAAGGCTGTTCCCTGTAGCTGTGCGTAAGTTATAACTGAGTTTTGACATAAAGGGGCACTTAAAACGTCTCTAAACCCATAACAATGTGTCATCTTCACTCCTTAGTAACTTATTAGAGCAACGATTAAGAAATAATTTTAGGGTGGGGTTTTTGTCAAGCGTAAAAATGTTTCGAGACAAAACCGAAACAAAACAGAAAAAAAAATGTCTTACCAGTCACGTGCAAAATTACTGTCATCCAAAGATAATTCATTTTTACCGATGTCGCTTTAAAATAGTAATTCAATTTAAGAGGGAAAAAAAGCATTTGTTCAAATGCCACGAAAACATCTGAAAACCGAGCGCCTACAAATCTACACAACTTTCTGATTTCCGGAGCGCTCAGAAGCGGAAGTTAACTTTTTTCTTCTTCTTCTTCTTCTTCTTTCAGGTTTGATTGCGGTTGGGAACTCATCTCAAAGTTGCACTACCGCCACCTACTAGACTGGAGTGTAGTATTAAAATATCAAAGGAGAGGTGGAGAGAAAAATAAAATAAAATTCCATTTTGTATTAAATTCTTTCACTTAACCCAGAGTTTTTCAAAAATAAAATTAATAAATTGTGTATTCTATCAGATGTTTTCCCGAATGCTCAAGGTGTCATGTTTTTTTTCATTCATTTGTCTTTAATTCTGCGGCTGCCCTATCTCCTTCATATTTTTTTGCAGTCTAACAGTATATGCTTCTCTGTCTCTTGTACATTACAATAAGTGCATAATCCAGTGATGTTTTCCTATTCTGTGCAATGTTTTGTTTAAACCAGTGTGACTCATTCTAAGACAGAGACTAAGCTCTTCTCTCTTGGGCTTCTGTTCTTCCTCATGCTTGTGACTACTTGATTTTGTATACTGTATAAATGATGTGTTGTATCCGCTGTGTTCCAATATTCCTGACATATTTTAAGTGAATGTTGCTTAATGATGGTTTTGACTTCTGCTTTACTTATTGGTAACTGTACATCTACTGTTTCATGCTTTGTAGAGTTTTTTGCTTGCATATCCACAACTTCATTTCCTTCCACCCCTACATGCGCAAGAACCCAAAGGAAGGACTTTTTTTCTTTGTTTTTTGAATAACAACTATAATTTTTTGCCTTATTTCCCCAATAAAAATCGACGATTACGTTTCTACGACTTTCAAACAGAGAATAAAATGTGGGGGGCTGGTTAGTAAGAAGATATAGCCTGAAATAACTGTGACTCTTTCGCCGTTATATTTACTATAAAACACAAATTAGAGTATGTAGGCCTATATAAAATAAATAAATAAATAAAAAAAAAGAAAGAAAAAGAAAGAATGAAAAAACGTCCCACGCGTCTCTCACAGGTAATGGGACTCCACAGCGTGACTATCTACAGCAGATGGCGCTGTTGTGAATCTTTTCCGCTACGACCAGGGATTTATATAACATCATTTCATCAGAGCCACAGCTCTGGCCTGAAAAAAATAAAGACCAACGAAAATTGATCATTTAAAAAAAACCGCCCTTAATGCATTCACCGAATATGTCCAGGACTGACTGCTTCTTCATCAGGTCTATCAGATGACAGTTTGGCTAGGTTACTACAAGTTATTAATGGCAAACAGTAAAAGAGCATTATTTAAGTTAGCGATCATCTACATCTGTACATCTGGATATACACTATCCTGCTTATTACATGGCTCCTTGGCACATAAGTCAGTAATAAGATACAAAATATTGAGCCTGTCAGTTCTTAAACTGCTTTGAGCCTCGATGAAGTTCAGGCAAGATGGACAAGGCATAATGTTACGGTCAAGTAGACAGCTTTTCACGATGTACATCATTTTTCTATGGGGAAGTTGTTAGCCTGGGTGCCAGCCCGAACCCCGCCCACAACATTTTTTGGACAGTAAGTTCGGTCTGGACTCGATCCATTGAGGAGTAATTATGCTCGGCTCCCAGAAGGCCGAGCCAATCAAATTGCCAGGGGCGGGCTTTAATCAATGATGGACAGGCTATCGGTTACGTAAGATAGGGCGTCTTGGAAGGTAGGCTCACGATCTCTTTTCTCTGAAGCCTCAGATGAACACGCTTCTTCAGCCTTGTCTCTTTCGTCGTCTTTCCATTTTTTAAAGTTAGTCAAGTCGCGTTGCAACTGTGTAATAAAGTTGAGACAGGGCCGACAAATGCGATAAGATTTATTTTCATTATTGTCGAGATCTAATCCTAAACAGAGAACTTGTTCCTATATACATGCACCTTTTGTGTTTCTCTCAAAAATGTTATTCGTGCTTGTAAGTACTCCGCGAATTCTTAAAATCTTTTTACAACAGCGGCAAAGATCATTTACACTCATTACTTTCCTACTTCTTCCAGTTCCAGCGTGCGTGCGTGCAGTTGAACTCTGTTGACAACTATGCGTTGCTCAACATACGTCACTTACTGCGTTGTTCTGATTGGGTTGTAGGTCTATCCAATTGAGTGCAGAGTTTTTTTTTTCTGGTTCGGTTAAGACACCGCCCCATAATTCAAGTGCAATGGAGCAGTATCAGACTCACATTCTGCCTAGAATATGAGTATGACGAAGTCAGGCTAGGGCCCCATAATTCAAGTGCAATGGAGCAGTATCAGACTCACATTCTGCCTAGAATATGAGTATGACGAAGAATACCACGACTGAGGTGCCCTTGAGGAAACCCCAACTGCTCCCCAGGCGCTGCAGCATAAATGGCTGCCCACTGCGCCAGGTGTGTACACTACTGTGTGTGTGCACTTTGGATGGGTTAAATGCAGAGCACGAATTCTTGGCTGTATGTCACATCACTTTTTTTTTCTAACAACAAGATAAACACTTCAACAATATTGCAAAAGGCCTACTGTTAATACTGATGTCCTTCAGTTTCATTTTACAGTAAATACAGTCAATAAACTGTGTGTGTGTGTGTGTGGTGTGTGTGTGTGTGTGTGCGCGCACCTATTGTGAATGGCCACTCAAAAGTTATAAATGGTATTGTTTCAACTATTGGTTGTGAAACGAATATTTTGTATTGATATTATTTGTTTATTTGAGATATTAAGGAAGTGTTGATCTGTCATAATTGATTATTTGAAGTGATTGCATATTTCCCTCAAAGGGAAAAAAAAACACAAGACAAGTGTATGGTTTAATTTGAAGTTTATTGAACATTTGACATTTAAACATATATTTACACATTTATTTATTTTATTTTACTTTTGGATTTTATTTTTAGGTGTATGAATAAACCTAAAGGTTAATTTTGTTATACTTACCTATTTGTGTTGATTGAAGTCATTATACAGTGACATTTCCTAGCTGACATAGTGGAGGATAGCATTAGTGCATAGTCGAGAGACACGTTTTAAGAACCCGTTGCGCTGCTCTGGTTATAATCAGGGCATAGGGGGCGCTACACAATCAATATTAAGATTAAGTATTCAATAGAAAATAAAGGGGACTTACTGACTACTCTTTCCAAGATTCAAAATGGCGTTCAAGAGTGATTCACTTTTGTCTGTTGAACTTTCAAACTGGTGCAAGGAAGCTGTAATTGAGGAAAGCCATGCTATCATGTTAATGGGAGTACCTGCAACAACTGATGTGGCATGTTTTGAAGAGGCTGTCGAAACTATAAAAGCTGTAGGCAGAGTGAGAGTTAGAGACTCTAAAAAGGGACAGAGCACAAATACTGTGTCGATATTGTGTGAATGCCGTGAAGTTATAGATCCTACCCTCATTCCAGCTGAATTGCTGAGAGCCGAGGGGGAAAAGACGTGGAGGGTCATTGTAGAACCTGTTGATGTTCCTACATCCGGGTTTTCTGAGAAATTGGCAAAATTTGTGCATGAGGAAGGAAAATCCATGACTGACTTGGAATCCTTATTCCATTCATCTAGTTCCAGTGCTGGTTCACCCGAGTCCATTATACATGCAGTTGGGGACCTTCTGGAAAAAACAAAGCCCTCTGGAGACTCTAATGCATATAGGCGATTGTGTATGTTTTCTGGTACTATTCCCACCTAGTCGGGAGAAGAGAATCTTGAGAACTGGATGGAACAGGCCAGATTAATGACAGCTGAATGTGAGTGTTATGAAAAAGAAAAGCGGTGACGGATAATGGAGAGATTGAAAGGCCCTGCTCTTGACATTATGAAGGCGGTAAGGTTTTCAAGTTCTGAGGCTAGTGCTTCACAGTACCTTGAGGCTCTAGAAAATACCTTTGGAACCTCTGAATCAGGGGAAGACCTTTACTTTGCTTTCAGGTTACTAAGACAATTCCCTAGAGAATCTCTGTCTGACTTCCTGAGACGAATAGAGAAATTGTTGACAAAGGTGGTGCAGAAGAGCGGGTTGATGTCTCAGATGATAGATAAGGCGAGGATTGAACAGCTAATCAGGGGTGCTGCTTTCGACTCAGACCTGATGTTATTACAGCTGAGGCTAAGAGAACGGAAAGATCAACCTCTGACTTTCTTGGAGTTATTGAATGAGTTAAAGACAGCTGAAGAGAATGAACTTGCACGTCGTAGAATCGGAACGTCAGTGAAATCAATAAATCTGAAGACCGATGATAATCTGGAATCGGAAGTAGTTAAACAACTCCGAGCTGAACTTCAGGAGCTAAAAGCCAAGATGAGAGATGATTCAGCTAAAGTTCCTGTCGCATTCATGAGGATAGATCCTAAAGAAAAGCTGGAAAAGCAAAGAGTGGATACTCATGGAGAGTCTGAAGTGAAAGAGTTTAAGAAACAAATTCACAAGTTGAATAAACAGTTGGAGGTGATGAGTATCAGTTCAACTGCTAAGCCTGTTCAAACTAAAACCAGGCTGGACTACAGAGCAATGCCTTCGCGACACAATGAGAAACAGATGAAGCCTAAGGAGGATTTCTTCTGTTACCATTGCGGGGAAGACAGACATATAGCCACTAAGTGCAGAGCACCAGAGAATACTGGCAAAGTCATACAAAAGCTTGTGAGATCCCTCCGAAGGGCTAAAACAGAAGGGAGCAGAGTGAAGGGAGATCCTGCTGCTTCTCGTGGTCAAGATTGTTTCTCCAAGAAGGGACTAACTGATGTCAGAGAGAAGGAATGTGTGCCTATGGGTCTAGTGGGACCGGTCTCAACCATTTCAGTAGAATTGAATGGATGTCCATGCAGTGCTTTACTGGACAGTGGATCTCAAGTTACCATTGTTTTTGACCAGTGGCATGCCAAGTACTTACCACAGATTCCCATTCAACCTTTGACTGGATTGTCTATCTGGGGACTAAGTGCCTGTAACTATCCATATAAGGGATACATTCTAGTGGATGTGTCATTTACTGAGTCACTTACTGGAGTGAAAGAAGCAGTACCTGTCTTAGCATTGGTGTGTCCAGAACCACAAGGTCCTCAACAGGTTCCTGTAATCATTGGAACCAATGCAAGTTTTTTTCAAAGACTGATTTTACTTGGCCAGGAGTCAGGAGTGTCGGATGCTGCACATTCCCTAAGGATTCAGTCAACTGTTTCTATACCTTGTGTCCAGCGTATGCAATGGAAAGAGGAAGTGCCTGACTCAGGTGAACCTTAACAATACCTCAGAAGGGTGAAAAGTATGCTCAGTGTAAAGTTGAACTCAAGGAACAGGAGAGAGAATATATTCTCCTAGTGGAAGCCACTGATGAGAACTTATTACCTGCTGGAGTATTTGTCCCATCATCTGTCCTGTATTCATCTGATATAGACGTGGATAACTTCAAATTGCTGGTGTGCAATGAGTCTGCAAAAGATGTAAGCATTCCTCCAGGGACAGTGATGGCAAATGTTTTCCATACCGACACTGTTACAGTCATGCAGGGAGATCAGACCGCTGTCAGGAAGCTGAATCCGAATATCTTTAACTTTGACGATTCCACCTAATATACCACCTAATTAGGAGGAAAGATTAAGAAAGAAGCTGTCTGAGCAATGGCTGCTGAAGATTAGGAAAAGACGGCATTCATTTGTCCTCTTGGATTCTACCAATTTTGAGCGGATGCCGCAAGGGATATCGGAAGCTCCAGCAACGTTACAGAAGCCTTCCATACCATTATACATTGTCTTACCCATGCACCAGTACTAGCGTACGCAGATCCATCTAAGCAGTACATATTGCATGTGGACGCCAGCTTACAAGGTCTGGGTGCTGTATTAAATCAGGAATACCCTGAGGGGTTGAGACCAATTGTATTCGCGAGCAGGAAGTTGAGTACAGCTGAGCAACGATATCCCATTCATCAGTTGGAGTTCCTGGCTCTGAAATGGGCTGTCGTTGATAAATTCCATGACTACCTGTATGGAACAAAATTCACAGTAAGGACGGACAACAACCCCCTTACATATGTTCTATCAAGTGCAAAGCTCAATGCTACTGGACATAGGTGGTTGGCGGCCTTAGCCACTTATGATTTCAGCCTCCAGTATAAACCTGGTAGTCAGAATACGGATGCTGATGTACTGTCATTTTATCCTTTGGATACTGGTCAGACCGCAGAATGGATAGATATTCCTAGATCGGGAGTAAAAGCTATCTGTACACGTGCTACTAGTACTTGCCTGTCTGATGAGTCGAGTGACAGATTGGTAGACCAGCTGGGTGTTGATTCTGAAAGTATTCCTCATTTATATGCTTGCCCAATACGCTTGGGTACAGACAATCAACCTCCATTGTCTAACTCGGATTTGAGGTTAGCGCAAGAACAAGATCCCGTCATTGGTCCAGTGATCCTAGATGTGGAGAAAGGGAAACTTCTCAATGCTTCAAAGAGTTCTAATGTTTTGGAGACATTATTGAGGCAACAGGGTAAGAAGTTGGCCATTTGTCATCAGCTCTTGTACAGAGTAACAAAGAACCCTTTTGGGGGAAAGAGAAAGAGTAGTTAGTCTTGCCAGACAAATATCCAAAGGAGGTCTTGAATTCTCTTCACGATGAGTCAGGTCACCTAGGGATTGAACGAACCACTGAATTGTGTAAAGACAGATCTCTATTGGCCGCATATGACTAGGGAAGTGGAGAAATATGTGAAGAATTGTGGAAGATATATTGTGAGGAAAACTCGGCCACACAAAAATCAGCCTACCTGAATCATATTACAAGTAGTGGGCCAATGGACCTTGTTTGCATTGACTTCCTGTCAATTGAACCAGATTCAAAGGGAGTTGCCAATGTTCTTGTAGTGACCGACATGCGCAAGCATATCCTGCAAGAGATCAGAAGGCGTTAACGGTTGCAAAGATCTTAGTGGAGAAGTTCTTTGTACATTACGGTTTGCCTGCCGGAATTCATTCTGACCAGGGCCGTGATTTTGGTTGAGCAGACTAATCAAGGAGTTACTTGGAATCCTGGGGATCTGAAAGACGAGAACGTCACCCTACCATCCTCAAGGAGATCCCCAACCGGAACGCTTCAACCGCACTCTTCTATCAATGTTGGGTACACTGGATACTGCAAAGAAAGAAAGGTGGAGCCAGAGTGTGAGTCAGTTAGTACATGTATATAACTGTACTAAAAGTGAAGTAACGGGATACTCTCCTTACTATCTCATGTTTGGAAGAAAGAGAAGCTCGTTCTCCCGATAGATGTGCACTTTGATTAGAGGACTTAAGACATGCATATAAGTTATCTTTGCAAAATGCGCAGAAGACACAGCAAAGGAACAAAAGACTCTATGATCAGAGAGTGAAGTTTAGAGTGCTTGGAAAAGGAGATTGTGTGCTGGTCAAGAATCTTGCAACGACTGGGAAACAAAGGTTATAAGATTGATGGAATTCAGTACCTTACCTTGTCCTGGAGAAGCTGCAGAATCTGCCTGTGTGCAGGGTGAAGCCAAAGACAGGAACAGGAGGTGTGAGAACTCTGCAACGGGATCACTTGTTGCCAATTGGAGAAGAAGTTTTTTTTTCGGTGGGTTGGGTGATAGAATTAAATGAATACATTTATTTAGCAAGGATGCTTTAAATCGATCAAAAGTGATGATAAAGACATTTATAATATTACAAAAAAATTATATTTCAGATCAATACTGTTCTTCTGAACTTTCTATTTATCAAAAGAAGACCCGAAAAAGTTACTTCCTAACAATCTTCCTAACAATCTACTCAGCTGTTTAATAATAATAATAAAGGTTTTTGAACAGCAAATCAGAATATTAGAATGATTTCTAAATGATTGTGTGTCTGAAGTAATGATGCTAAAAAAAAAACAGCTTTGAAATCACAATAAATTACATTTTTTTCAATATATTCAAATAGAAAACAGTTATTTTAATTAGTAAAAATATTTCACAATATTACTGCTTTTGCTGTATTTTGGATCAAATAAATGCAGGCCTGGTGAGCAGAAGAGAATTCTTTAAAAAAACATAAAAAATCTTACTGTTCAAAAACTTTTGACTGTTTTATATATACAAACCCAATTCCAAAAAAGTTGGGACACTGTACAAATTGTGAGTAAAAAAGGAATGGAATAATTTACAAATCTCATAAACTTATATTTTATTCACAATAGAATATAGATAACATATCAAATGTTTAAAGTGAGACCTTTTGAAATGTCATGCCAAATATTGGCTCATTTTGGATTTCATGAATTCATACACATTCCAAAAAAAAGTTAAATATACATATAAGGAACAGCTGGAGGACCAATTTGCAAAGATTAGGACAATTGAAAACATTATTGGGTATAAAAAGAGCCTCTCAGAGTGGCAGTGTCTCTCAGAAGCCAAGATGGGCAGAGGATCACCAATTCCCCCAATGCTGCAGTGAAAAAATAGTGGAGCAATATCAGAAAGGAGTTTCTCAGAGAAAAATTGCAAAGAGTTTGAAGTTATCATCATATACAGTGCATAATATCATCCAAAGATTCAGAGAGTCTGGAAACAATCTCTGTGTGTAAGGGTCAAGGCCAGAAAACCATACTAGATGCCTGTGATCTTCGGCCCCTTAGACGCACTGCATCACATACATACAGGAATGCTACTGTAATGGAAATCACAACATGGGCTCAGGAATACTTCCAGAAAAACATTGTCGGTGAACACAATCCACTGTGCCATTCGCCGCTGCCGGCTAAAACTCTATAGGTCAAAAAAGAAGCCATATCTAAACATGATCCAGAGGCGCAGGCGTTTTCTCTGGGCCAAGGCTCATTTAAATTGGACTGTGGCAAAGTGGAAAACTATTCTGTGGTCAGACGGATCAAAAATTCGAAGTTCTTTTTGGAAAAACTGGGCGTCTCTTTCAGGGAAGACCTTGCATTTTCCAACATTACAATGCCAGACCAAATACTGCATCAATTACAACAACATGGCTGCGTAGAAGGAGGATCCGGGTACTGAAATGGCCAGCCTGCAGTCCAGCTCTTTCACCCATAGAAAACATTTGGCGCATCATAAAGAGGAAGATGCGACAAAGAAGACCTAAGACAGTTGAGCAACTAGAAGCCTGTATTAGACAAGAATGGGAAAACATTCCAATTCCTAAACTTGAGCAACTTGTCTCCTCAGTCCCCAGACATTTGCAGACTGTTATAAAAGGAAGAGGGGATGCCACACAGTGGTAAACATGGCCTTGTCCCAACTTTTTTGAGATGTGTTGATGCCATGAAATTTAAAATCAACTAATTTTCACCTTAAAATGATACATTTTCTCAGTTTAAACATTTCATATGTCATCTATGTTGTATTCTGAATAAAATATTGAAATTTGAAACTTCCACATCATTGCATTCTGTTTTTATTCACAATTTGTACAGTGTCCCAACTTTTTTGGAATCCGGTTTGTACCTTCGAGGATAACTTAGTTACACAGTCAACACTCTTAAAGGGTATTTTTGATGAAATGATGTATTTTCGTGGTTATTTTTTGTAATTTAAGTGTTGTTTTTGATGATATGATGAATTTTCATCATCATTATTCTTTAGTTTAATGATACAAATCATTATATTATGCTGTTTTGCTTTCTGTTACATTTTTACTACATTTAATACATGTCTACATTAATAATATACTACAATTTGATACGGATACCCATATTTCTGACATGGTGTTAAGAGCAATGAAAAGATGAGTAGGTGACTTTTTTATGATTAGTTGGATTAGTTTTTTGATTTCGTAAGGTTTGTGATGTGCTCACCCACAGATTCAGACACTATTTTATTTACACAACGCATTTCCCATTATGGGTTATGATCCGTGATGGTAAAAATGAAGCTTTTTGAAACTTTGAATCAGTTGTTTCAGATAATGATTCACATCAAATCCTGGTGACGTCTGCTGGTCAAAACTTTAGATTCGACACAATCTCAGGTCAAACATGCAAATAAAACACCTTTTACAAACCTATTGCAAATGTTTTATTAGAAGAATAATCTACTAAATGCTGTTTATGAATCATTAAATACCATATGCCTAAATGAACTGAACAATGGAAGAAAACTGCTGTGGGGATACTGTTACCTGATTGGTCTCCATCTCTAAAGCCCAGCCCCACACCTGATCAAAATCTCACCCCTCATAGGAGAAGCAGGCCAGACATGAGAAGTCTGGTTTTGATAGTCTACTGCACTTGTAAATGAATTCAAACTGGACATTTTTAAATCTAAAATGTTTTACAGACAGTGAAATATGTCTGAAACATGTTGACAGTGCTAAGGTGTTGTGTAATTGTTAGATTATATCATGATCTCTATCAGATATTTCTGTGAGTTTGCCTCTTTGCAATTCCTCCTCCCTTCTTACCCGCTCCTTTCCACAGATGTTTCCTATTATTGTTGGAGTGTGAGTGATTTTATCTTCTCTCTTACTCCTGCCCTCCCTTTCTTTCCCCTTGTTTTTCTCCCTCCTCCCATCTTTGTTCTCTCTCTCTCTATTCTCTATTCCTATATCTCTTTACCTCAATGTATACGCACATGCGCAGATGATACCTAGAGTTTAATCAGTGAAGAATGGTGGGAGACCTCTGTGGGCCCAAGTTACTGGGTATTAAAGGAGGGCTTTAATTTTTTTCTATTTAGTTTGTCCTTTACTGAAAGTTGATGTCCAGTAATTGCTGACTATATGCTTACCTCATCTTACTTGTTGTTTTGGCTCATATTCAACACATATGTAATCCATATCTCATTGGATAAACTAAAACACCACCCCTTGCAATGCAACTATATAATGTGTGAATGTAATAATAAACTTTGAAGAAGTTTGTGAGCAGACTAAATGGCTTCATGTTCATTTACTTCTTTCCATGGGCCCATGCAAGGACTGAGAATGGTCAGACGGCAATGAAAGATAAAGACAAAGAAACAAATGTTATTTAACAGTAATTTAGTCCCACTATCACAGATTGAATTAAATGTTCATTTGTTCTCCTCCAGGTGTGTCTGGTGTTGGTGCAGATGAAGAGTCAGTGTTTGTGAAGGAGGGAGATTCAGTCACTCTGTATACTAATATTGAAGCAAATCAGCAAGGAAAGATGAGATGGTATTTTAATGACATCCAAATCACTAAAATCACTGGAGATCAGAGAGAAATCTGTTCAGAGGATGAGTGTAAAGAGAGAGAGATTCAGAGACAGACTGAAGCTGGATCATCAGACTGGATCTCCTGATCATCACAAACTACCAGAGCTTACAGACACTGGAGATTTTAGACTGAAAGGTCATGCTTACCCGGCTTGGCGTCGTCAGTGACAAGATCTTTAATGTTTCTGTACATGGTGAGTCCTTTCATTAATATTTAGAAACAGATTATGTTTATTATAACAGTGATTTTAATATCTTCTTTTTTTATTTGACAGGACAGAATTAGTTCAATTTTTAATCTCTTTGAAAAAATTCTTGGTTCATTTTTTTTTTATATTCTGTTTATTTTGATTTTGTTTTTTTAAATTTTTTGTTTGTTGTTGTTGGTTTTTGTTTTTTTGATCTGATGCGATATCTTCAGAAAGCAGGGGCCAATATGCGATATAAAGAAGCGATATAATTTATTTTTTTCATTAATATTTAAGAAATTTGAAATCATTTGACAATGGATTAAAAATGAATGTGTAAAATAAACATAATTACACTTTAGAGGACAAAGTATTTTTCACAAATAAATATTTACTAAAAAATATAATTAAAAATGAAGTAAACACTGTAACCAACAGGTCACTCAGTATTCTGGGAAATTTGTGTGCATTGGGAATTATACTTTTCAAATAAAGCAAGGGTAATATCATTTTACAAGTAGCACACAGAGAAAGCGACATGAATATGATAGTGGGCAAATGCATAAAGTGCAGCATAATTTGAAATCACGAGTTTAAAGTGAAAGTCGTGACATTTGCCAAGTATGGTTACTCATACTCAGAATTGGTGCTCTGCATGTAACCCATCCAAGTGCACACACACAGCAGTGAGAAGTGAACACACTGTGAACAAACACCACGCCAGCAGTGGGACAGCTATATATATCAACACCGACCCGGGGGAGCAGCACAGGGGTTCAGTGCCTTTAGCAAAGGACTTCAAGGACACTTCAGCCATGGAGGGTGTTGAGAGGGTGGAGTGAGAGTTAAAGTAAGTTAAGTAAAGTAAAGTTGAGTTAAGATTCATTAAGTACCAACCGTCACACAGAAACACATGATCATGCTGGATAAAAATGCACACTTCACAAGATCTCTCAGCTGGATTCAATTAAGTTTGCAAGGTTTGTGAAATTAAATGTTCATTAGCCATACAAAGATTTGTTTAAATGATATAAAAGCATATTTGCTTAATGCTGACGGCAAACCTGAAAGTATTATAATTTTTGCCTTTCTATTACAAATAATGTAAAAGCAATCGTTATAATACTTTTTGTATACATGAATTCCTTTGTTTTTCTGTTCTATGTGATTTTAGACAGACTTCTATCTGTATTAGACAGAACTGTTTATTTTTTTTTCTGTTGTTTTTGTTTTTAGACAGACTTCTATCTGTATTGCACTGCCTTTCTCAGTGCCATCAAAATAAAAGTCCCACCTCAAACACATCGGCCAAGCAGAAAAACTTATCGGGCAATGCCGATATTTGAAAAATGTCAGATATCAGCCGATATATCGGCATTGGCGATATATCGGTCGGCCACTGATTATTGTGTTTTAGCTGTCCAGGATGTATGTTCAACTTAACCACAACATATAGAGAAATTTTGCATTTTAGTCAAAGTCTAGAAAGAGTATGTGAAGTACTTGGTTTTAACTAGTTTTTCTTATTATGATTAATCGGTTATCTTGTTGAGGATTTTTTTCCTTCAAGAAGATCCTTCAGCAGCGGTTGGTTTGTGTTTCAGGCGTTTCTGCTGCTGAACGAGATCAAATGAAGAGAAAGTCAGTGAAGGAGGGAGAATCAATCACTCTAGATCCTGGTGTAGTAAAAAACCCTAATGTAGTGAAGATGTGGTATTTTAATGACATTCCCATCGCTGAAATCACTGGAGATCAGTGTAAGGTCTGTACTGATGATGAGTGTAAAGAGAGATTCAGAGACAGACTGAAGCTGGATCATCAGACTGGATCTCTGACCATCATGAACATCAGAAACACAGACTCTGGAGTTTATCATCTACAGATCAGGAGCAGCAACTTCAGTATTAGCAGAATATCAACTGTATTAACAGTCAATTGTGAGTATAAATTAGTTATTCAATGCCTTTGCCCTCTAACTTTAGAATATAGACCAAAAATATTGTCATCTAAATGTTATTTTTAATTATTTAATAAATGATTTGGTTAATATAAATGTGTTTAATATTATTGTAGCCTGTTTGAAAATGAGCTATTGATCGGTGTTAAAATATTTTTATTGTATATTTTCTGTATCATCTTCACATGAAGTGACACTTTTTTAAGCTGTAAGCCAGAGACACATTGAAACATACTGCTGTTGAGCTCACAGTGCTGTGATGCTGCTTTAGTTGCTGTTCCTAACAAAAACACGTTAATATGAAATTTATCAGGTAGATGTCATTTATAATGTTGATATAATTAGAAAGATGTGAATATAAGTTAAAGATATTGTTAAATACTGGATGGATAATCAGTCTCTCTCTAGTAATAATGACTTCTGTCTTTATCTGTTCTAGATTCAGGTCTGTCTCCAGCTGCTGTAGCAGGGATTGTTACTGTTGTTGTTCTGCTCATTGCTGCAGCTGCTGCTGTGTTTCTCTATCTCAAAGCAAGAAGGAAAATTGAGTATTACATAGAGCATTGGATGTATGTGTGAAAATATTATTGTTATTGTTGTTGTTCTGCTCATTGCAGTTTTGTTCATGAAGCATGTTCAGCTGTGATGCATTTGTCAAGTCAGTGTGATTTGTTTTCATGTAATATTTGTGTTCTTTGTGTTTGTAGAATAGTGTCACAGCCAGCGAGGGAGACTGGGAGTGTGAATCCATTACATGAGTGAAGTTCACATGGTCTGAAATGTCAAAGATGTGATTTAAGAGAACCATTGATGTGTCGCAGATGCACAAGAATTTTTTAGCAGCCTATAGCAGGATAAAAACATGGACCTGCCTGCGATTCAGTGTCTAGCAGTGTGAAAAGTGTTTTAACATGTAATGACATCAGCAGTGCCTTCTAGCCGATGAGAGAGCATGAGACAGGACAAGAGAGAGTTCCAGTCTCACATGTGATCTTACATCATTTCATCATTTCACTTCTCACTCATGGCTTTTCTGCATCAGATGAGGATTTGTGGAGGATTCTTCCCAGTGAAATATTGTAATGTGTTACATCAGACACCAACACGTCATGTAGTGTAAACTGCAATAACTTTAAGAAACCCAAAAACTGTTGTGTAGTGTAAAAGGGACAGTGATCTGACAGCTTAGTGTATGGGTGGCATTATTCCCTTTTTCTACATGCAACCCTCAATGGACGCCTTGACGGTGTAATTGCCATTAGCTGGCTAGTAATTTTTTTAGGTGCAGTGATCTGTGGATTTCTTGACGGTGTAATTGCCATTAGCTGGCTAGTAATTTTTTTCATCTACTCACCAGTATTTTGTT
>NC_056618.1:7631204-7631278 GCF_018340385.1 Cyprinus carpio | reverse complement strand
GAAAAATGTAAAAGATTGGATGACCAATAATTTTCTCCTATTAAATTCAGATAAGACAGAGATTTAAAGCAAAA
>NC_056618.1:7630589-7630878 GCF_018340385.1 Cyprinus carpio | reverse complement strand
CAGAAACTTGTGAACGATGCTTGTTGTGGCGTCACCGTTTAGTGACATCAGTGAATGCTCCAGGAAAACGTATTGTCAGTGTCGGTCACAGCGCTTATTAATCGCTGTTTTGATTCCAGCAATTATTTATTTACAAATTATAAGATCTGGTTATGACAAGTGTGGTATAAAAGGTTTGTTTATTAGAGGAATAATAGGAAAATGTTAGATTGCGACCATGCCTCTGGATGCCATTCGAGCCCATAGCCTTCATTAACGCGGCTTTGTTCTGGTTTGCCGGTTGGTCATG
>NC_056618.1:7627371-7630354 GCF_018340385.1 Cyprinus carpio | reverse complement strand
GAAACATGGACAGTTGCCACAAAATTAATAAGTCACAGGAACGAATTAACAAGTTGTAGGAATAAATAACGTTACTATCTGTCCTGTCACTGTGTCCTGCAGCCCTGCAAAGCGCACGATATGAAACAATTATCTGATGAAATGACTTAGTTACTACATTTCTATTGCTTTTTATGTTGAAGAGCTTTTATGTTGTTTCTATTTTAATGTACTTTAAAGTTTAAATCACATTAAAAGCTTAATTTGTACATTGTGAATGAATGATGATGAATGAATGAACACAGCCGCTCGCATGTGTTCTGCGCATGAGCCGCACGCAGCCCAACATTAAATCGGTTAACCGACCATCGACAGCCTTAATCGATTGCATCTCTTATCGACAATTAATCGATCATCGATTAATCGTTGACATCCCTAAACCAGAAAAAGTATGGTCAGTTGAAGAATGTAAAAAGGTACTAGGATTATGTATTCGCAAGAAGAATATGAAAGGCATTATCTGCTGCCACAGAGAATTTGGTTTAGCTTTAGCTACGCAACATTCTCAGCGTAACTCAGAGCTAGAGAAACAGAAAAAAGAGCTCAGAGCTAGTGTATCCTCTTTGACTAAGAAATTGAACCGCAACAAAGCTGCAGCAAAAACTGATGTGGAAGAAGTTAGTCAGCCTGATAACAATTATCCTGACTTACAAGCTTTTTCTAAAAAACAGATGTAGCCATCCAGTCAGTAACTGATGTGTCTGTACATTCAGTGAAGGTATGTGGAGCTAGGAGAAGATCTCAGAGAATTGAGGGAACTGAAAGTGTTGCTTCCAACTCTTCTGTTGTCCAAGTGCAAACTGTTGCCAAAGTTCTAGGACCTAAAGATATAGAGAGACTATCCCAGAGCTTACCCTCAGCATGCACAAATTTTACTGATTTTAGAAGAGCACTGATCAGCAAAATGCGCGACTTTCTTTTTTGTGTACCACAAATGAAAGCATGTCATATAGGCAAGTCACAGCCCCTATGCGACCTGTATCTGATCTTTCATGACAGTCTGAACGCATAATAGATCCCATCTTTCAAATGTGACCCAGGCCACTTGGGTATGTGGTCCTGAATACCATACGCATCCCATCTTTTGGAAATGCACTCCTTCTGGAATGGCCAGGCCACATGTATCCAAACCCGTACATCATTGATACGCTACAAATGGGCGGTCATATTCTGCGTTGAAGTAGGACGGGAACAGAAGATAGAATCCACTCACATCAGTATCTCATTCACCACTCCTGTCGGCGACTGTTTCTCTACTCTTTACCGACAGCACATCCACTCTTTTCTCTTCTCTGGTACCCGACATTGCTAACACCTGCTGCCACAACAAACCACACAAAAGCCCATGGGTGCCCATTTCCAAAAACCCATTGCTCCTCCTCCTTCTATTTATTTTCTTCTTTCTTCTTATAAAAACGATAAGATTGTAATTGTGCTGCTTGGGGGTGGGCTGGCTTCGTTGGGAAAATAACCTTTAAAATTATAACTATTGCAAAAAGAGTCCTTGCTCTCCGCTGCTGTTGCCTACAACTGTTGTTTACATCCCATTTTTAAGTTAAGTAACTTAGCCCGACCTCTTTCGCAAACAACAGTGACGGACCACGTCGTTTGACCTATGGTACTCCTTCTCCTTCTTTCCTGCGCATGCGGTCACTTCTGGGTCATTTCACGTTCACGACGGAGATCACAAAGAAAGGTCGCAGGTAATTGAAATGTGGACAGGGGCGGCCTTGCAAAAAAAAAAAAAAAATCGATTTTTTTTTTTTTTTTTCTTTTTTTTTCAAAAAATCGGAATTGAGCATTAAGCCCTGCAGTGTGAACGTAGCCTATGATTTTCAAAAAATCGGAATTGAGCATTTGGTGTTGCAGTTTGTAAGTGGATTTTGACTCACTGTTACTGCCGCACGAGCGCTAGATCTTGCTTTCGTTTACCTTACTTAGATTTAATTAGTTATCTTTACTTGTTATACTTACTAGGTTTTATTAAGTTTCAGCTACTTTCTGTTTTGAGTGACACTTACTTAAAATATTCAAGTAGCCACAAAGGAACCAATGACATTAACCTTTTGAGCAGTACGGTCCCACATATGGGATTCTTATTTCCGTGCCCCTGAGAGTATGGTCCCACATATGGGATTGTAGAACGGTTCGGTGATCGTGCTTTATAACTGCCAAATTCAAACTGCGTTTTTCCGGCGCGTTGGCTGCTGAGCCAGAGACAGACGATGCACTGCTCTTGGTCATATTATCACAACTATGCAGTAATATTAACCACATAATGCATATTTTAGGTTTCAGACATTTAAATACACATAAATACTATAGTAAACAATACATTTAGAGTTTAAGAAAATACATGCATATGTCTATGGAAGCAACAATAATAATCAATCAAATTTAATTTGCAGACGTTTATTCATATCAGATACACATAGTGTGAAGTAACTATAAAGTTCACTCTATTCTTCACCCAGTTCACCGGCCACTCTATTACCTGTATTTCGGAGAAATTTTTATGAATTCACGTGCTGTAAATCAGAGCTGACAGGACTCTCTCTGAACAGCAGCGCGAAAAAACATGCATGGCGCCCGTCTCACATTACAGATCACAATCAAGATCATTTAGAAAGGCTTTAAACGACAAACACACTTCCATTTACACATATTTGTGAATCGAATATCAGATTGTTCATGACATGGTATGCAAGTTTGTGAATATTTTAAATTAAAAAGGAAAACTAAATAAAAGCTTATCCATCTGTGTCATACGAGTGTTGTGTGAACCAGACGCCGTGTCACGCGGACAAGCCTGACGCTGGCTTCGCCATGGAAACAGTAAGGGGAACGTTTTAAAATAACGGTCGAGTCTAAAAAAACTCACTCTGGGGGACGATGGAATATTTTAAACTCACCGCTGAAAAGGTTAATAAACCAGTGAGAGGCA
>NC_056618.1:7626409-7626476 GCF_018340385.1 Cyprinus carpio | reverse complement strand
CATTTGTGAGCCAGAAATGCTTGTGTGTGTGTGTCTGGAATGTTGTCGTGCTGTGAGTAAAAAAGCA
>NC_056618.1:7625944-7626021 GCF_018340385.1 Cyprinus carpio | reverse complement strand
GGTGTGGTACCTTCCCTCCGTGGTTTCCATCGGAGACCTCCAGTCAGGGTTGTCTTGAGTTTGCCTGCAGAGGTTTG
>NC_056618.1:7625758-7625842 GCF_018340385.1 Cyprinus carpio | reverse complement strand
AACAGGTGAGGTGTTCAGGATGGGTGATCGAGACAAGGCTTGGAGGGCTGCGTCGACGGGAGCGATGTCAATGAGCTGAGGCCC
>NC_056618.1:7625296-7625570 GCF_018340385.1 Cyprinus carpio | reverse complement strand
CTGGTCGTAGGTCAATGTAGCGGTACGTACTGGAGTGTTAACGAGCCATCTATCACCTACAATCTCAACTTGCGTCTCGGTGACTTGGCTGCGAGGCTGGGGCTCTGTGGTTTGGGTTTGCTGGTGTGAACTGGCAGCACACAAGACATTCTCTGACGTACTCTGCGACATCTTGCTGCTTGCCGGGCCAAAATGCCACCTGTGTCAGTGTGTCATACGTGGCTCTGGTACCGTGGTGTCCAGCACATGGTGTGTCGTGGGCGTACATTGGCAT
>NC_056618.1:7624298-7625233 GCF_018340385.1 Cyprinus carpio | reverse complement strand
TCCTGTACGCGCAGCATGTGTCTGGTGTTATATAGGTGTCGGAGGCACGAGTCATCAGTGAGCTCTGACTGAGTTAAAGGGTGGTTGGAGGGGTCAGAGAGCNAGCGGCGGCTCCGAGCAATGCTCCCAGGAAACGTTTGGAGCGGCGACAGGTCCACCTAATTCCGCCTGGGTAACAGCTCATCTTCTCAAGTTGGTTGAGATGTGCTTTACATCGGCCTCGGCGCGTGATAGAGGGAGTCCTCTGTCCAATGGGCAACCGGCCAGCAAGCTGTACTGGGCTAGCTACTGCGCGGGAATTGGTATGCCTGCATAGGCTGTTCGCGAGGTCGAGTGGCACGTATACTTTCTGGAGTAAGGTCCGACGAATTACGTGATCAGGAGTCCTGGTTGTTCTCTCAGTATACAATGCCCGAGGCCGGACCCGGTCATGGGATAATGTGTGATGGTGGCTGGCCTCTGGTTGTTCTGGAGGCACAGGATGACCAATCCATATAGCAGCATCCTGTTACAGGCCAGAGAGAGAGAGAGAGGTAAGGAGGAAAAGGGGAAGAGAGAGGGAACAGGTCAGTGAGGGTTGTCCCGGGTTGGATGGGACAGTCTTTCCGCTTCGATGGTGGCGGTTGAGTTTAGCTTGCATTGGCCCCTCCCTGTCTTTCTCTGCTGGTGGCCACATGTCTCTTAATCTGGTTACGGTGGACCCATTTGAGAACTGGTTCTCTCGATCTCCGGTTTAGCTGGATTTGGTACGCAACTGGGGAGAGTTTGTTCATAATCTCATGGGGTCCCGTCCAGTGTGGTAGGAATTTCTTTGACAGCCGCTGGGGGCCCGTCTGAGTTGGCGGGGTGAAGCTGTAATACAAGACCCTGTCGCCCACATTTAGTTCTTGGTGTGATGCTTTCCGGTCGTAATATGATTTCTGGCCTTCGGCGTT
>NC_056618.1:7621193-7623867 GCF_018340385.1 Cyprinus carpio | reverse complement strand
GTTCAGTTACGTATTGCTATTCGTCCTTGGAAACCATTAACCATGTGGCTATCGTGGTGGTGACCACACACCATCTCGGATTAGTTGAGAAACGGTGAGGAACATTACTGGCTGGTGTAAGTCTCTATGATAACTTTTGTGCTCCAGTGGTGGAGAATCGCTGAATAGCCCATATGCAGTGCAGAGCAGAGCTTTTCACAGTCTGAACTTACCTCTGGTGGAAGCAGTGTCTTGCTGGCAGGCAACTACTTTCTTGTCTTGGTCATGCCGTTGTTTGGAGCCAGCACTGGCATTGGTCAAAGCTCCCGGCTTCCGCGTAAAATTCCTTTTTGGATCGGGGTAAAAGCAAGACATGGAGCTGTGCATAAATGTCTTTTGAATTTCTTTCATGTAGCATGTTCTTGAGCCTTGACCAGGCGAAAGGGCAGTCTTTTTTTTTGTAAAACTTGTCAGAGATCTGGCAATGTCTGAAATGGTTCGATGAACCAGCCGAGTAATTGCATACCCCTAGAAAACTCCGCGCTCAGAGGCGTTAGTGGGGAAGCGATGTTTTGAATGGCATGAATCACGGTTGACTGTGAAGAGTTTCCAGTACCCTTGGGATCCGATGAGCAGGCCCGTAGTTAACCTTGGATTCGGCACCACTGTCATCGCTGTGGAGGCGATCTTGGCTCGGCGGTCTGGATAATTGGTTCAGAACATAGTTTATTTCTTTTAGGTGGTGGAAGCCACCGTTGTACTTTCATGAGAACATCCTCTACATAGATCAAGTTACCTCTCATTCTAGCTTCTGGGCAGGCCTTGTTCAGAAAGATGTTGAATTCAGCTGGTGGTTAGTAGCCAAGCGGACACCTGTTGAAAATTCCCGAGCTATGGTTCACTGAAATGACGCCAGCAGCGTGTTGGTCTTCCGGGTGCACGAGATGGTCAGAATCAGAGGCCACATCAAGTGTAGAAGGGTGTGGCTCCCTCTGGTCGTGGTATTTCTTGTTCTGCTTTGGGTCATGGGCCATCGTGACAGCGGCACCTGTTGATTCAGTTTCCTGTAGTCAATGGTGGGTCGCCCTTGCCGTTCAGAGTTTGAGGCTGGCCGAAGACAGGGGGCTGAGTAGGTGCTGTTGCATGTGGGCGGGATGACACCTTTTCTCAAGCATAAGATTCGATGATCTCCTGCACTGGATTTCATGTGAAGCGATGGGAATCTTGTACTGTTTGACAAAAGTGGGAGGAGCATCAGGGGTGCGTGGGATCGCGTGGCTGGAGCTGAGTGAGACCTGATCTAAGAGTCTTTGGCAAAGGATTCTTTAAACTTATACAGAACTTGTGTCCTGGGTCACTCGATGATCCGTATGGCTCTCAAGTGCATTAGCGTGTTGCTTAAGAATTTGCTGCACTTGAGATTCCAAACTCTGGGTAAGGCTCCTCAGCCGATTATTAATAAATAGTCGGTTTGGTGTAGAGGTGTAGTAGGTTCAATAGTCTCACCGGCGCTCTGGTGGGAGACTGTGTATACTGCAAGGTGTTGGTCCTCAGTCAGCTCCGTTCTGCACACCTGGTCTTTGGTCACTGACATGACAGATGTGATGGCGATGAATTTGAAGGGTGCAGTGAACAATGTGTTGTCTGTACTCCCTTCGGGTATCAGTGCAGGTGGGAATGGGCCCAATGACAGGTAGTAAAAGTTCAAAGTCATGAAAGTCATGGCTCACTAGCCATCAGCCGGTAGGCTTTAGGAATGTTGATGTCAGTTGCCGTGCAGTTGTTGAAAAGGATGTAGACAGCCGCGAGATGACTTGCTTCAGTGAGGGGTGCTTGAGAAGCCAATTATTGAGTCCGAGTTCCCACACATTCAGGTGAAGGTTGGAAGGAAGAAACCCGAAGTGATGTGGTTTTAAGGTTTAATACATCATGTTGAGCGAATAGTGATACTTTGGTGTAAGCTGGTACCACCGTTTCCTGTTTCGTTGACTAAGGTGCAGACCTCTGGGATGGTCTGCCCTGACATGAGTTGTCATGGTTGATGGAAGCGTGGCTGCAAGAAGTCAATGGGGCCCATACAGCTTCGTAAAGATGTCCCATGAGCCTTGAGGCGAATCCAAGATGTCTGCTCCAATGTAAACATCGTGGGGTGCGGGTCGGAGCGACCAGGAAATAATGAGTCAGGCACCGGTAATTCCATTTCACGTACAAAGCGCAGATTCCTCTGGCAGACACCATAGAGGATGGGTGTGGGTTCAAGGGGAAACGGGTGCGCCTGCTGGCATACGGAAGGTTCGGTGTCTTCTCAATGATTGCGTTGTATAGTGAGAGACTAATGGCTGAGTTGTCTGCCCATATGGCCAGAATAATGTCCGTTGTGGTTACATCATGCAGCTGCAGTTCGGTCTTGACCTTAGGGCTGTAGGTATCAGAGTCTTTGGTGGCCTTGAAGGTGCAGAGGAGCGAAGTTGAGCCTTGGCTTGTTTTTGAGGCTGCGTACCCATGGCTGACTGCTGGGGTTCCCGTGACCTCTGTGACCTGACAGTCTGGCTCTGTGGGAGTTCCCGTGACCTCTGTGACCTGACAGTCTGGCGCCGGCGACTCCCTTCTCGATCAGGTTCCCCAGGAGTTTGGGTGTTGGGGCTTGTGTGTTGATCGATAAGCAGTCATGGTATATCTTGTGTGTTTCGTTGTG
>NC_056618.1:7619145-7620193 GCF_018340385.1 Cyprinus carpio | reverse complement strand
CAAACGAGAGACACACATAACTCCACCCACATAGTGATCAACAGAGACGACGGTTCTACCAACCGGGACACCATGAATGTGTCGGGGAAATAGTAATGAGATATTTTAGTTGTTTATTGATAAACTAGTTAGTGTCGCAAAAATGAAGTTAGCGATCCTGACTCGCCATCTGCTCACTGGACAGGCTTTTTGAAAGAAATTAATCTTTACGGATTACATCATGCAAGAGATTTTGTTTTTGATAAGAATGATTTCATTTTAAAGTAGTAATTTAAAGCTTTCTATATATATATATTAGTCATGTCTGTGAGGAGGCATATATTAAACGACGATGGGTTAATTTTTGTAGGCGCTCCTGCTCAAGATATAGAGCGGCTGAAAGCGCATCCTGTTAAGTTTTCTTTTTATTTTATAAGAGCACAATGTTTTGTTGATATTGTAGTGCACACAAATAAAAAGCAGACCTTTTAAAGTTCGGGCATGATGATGTATTACTCTTATTTTTATGAGCTAAAAATTACCTTGCCACATACATTTATGTGCATTCGCAAATAAAGAGAGTATTTTTAAGCTGTTTCTGCTGGGTTAGAAAAAAATGGCATTGCTACTGGAGCGCTTCCCGTCCTTAAGTTCAAGTTCAAGTTCATTTATTTATATAGCACATTTAAAAACAGCTGTTATTGCACAAAAGTGCTTTACAGAACAAGCATATAAAAAAATAAAAGGGCAAAAACACACACATAAGCACATAGAGAACAACTGCTTAAGAGATTAATTGAAGTGAAACTCACGAAATAAATGTAAAATAATAAGAACAGTCTAAGAAAAGTAATCAATATGCTAACGAGAATAGATAAGTTTTGACCAGAGACTTAAAAACGGAGAGGTTGGGAGCCGTTCTGATCTCTAGAGGCATGGTGTTCCACAGACAAGGCCCTGTCACCGCAAAAGCACGCTCCCCTCTACGCTTAAGTCTGACATGAGGGACTACCAGCAGCGCCTGGTCGTGGGATCTGAGACTTCTGGACGGAATGTACGGATGAATAAA
>NC_056618.1:7614130-7614218 GCF_018340385.1 Cyprinus carpio | reverse complement strand
GTGGATATGCTCGGCCCTGGCAGTTTTTAGAGCCTGTCTATAGCTGGACATAATGTTTTTCCATGCAATTCTAAAAACTTCCAAGTTC
>NC_056618.1:7612217-7612340 GCF_018340385.1 Cyprinus carpio | reverse complement strand
GGAATAAAGTAAATAAATAACTTTATATGCATAATCTATTATATTTATGGTAACTACGTCAGCGTGAATTCCGAGAACTCTGAGGAGTCAAACAACTCGCTAATTTCCATAAAATAAAGCTGC
>NC_056618.1:7611962-7612119 GCF_018340385.1 Cyprinus carpio | reverse complement strand
ATCAGGAACTAAGGAACACGCATTCATTCTCTTACTCCGCTCGCTGACAGGAGAGGTGCCACCTATCGTCCTTTTCCAACGTCATCCATAAAGTGGTCCCTGATTGGTTAGATCTCCTTAACAGGTGCGATGGATAAAACTGAAGTATTAGACGCTT
>NC_056618.1:7611795-7611869 GCF_018340385.1 Cyprinus carpio | reverse complement strand
TATTTAGATCGGGTGGGGTCTGGTTATTTGTTAATCTAGCCACTGTGCTAAATAAAAACCTTGTTTTGGAATGT
>NC_056618.1:7611388-7611477 GCF_018340385.1 Cyprinus carpio | reverse complement strand
AGCGCCATCTGCTGTCAGAGAGTGAATGTGTTTTCATTCAGCGCGTCTCTTACGTGTTCCTCCACGTGCTTCTAGCGCCATCTGCTGTC
>NC_056618.1:7603496-7611193 GCF_018340385.1 Cyprinus carpio | reverse complement strand
AGTCATTTGTGTTTTGTGTTTTTTTTTTCTATATTTTCTAATGACAGTTTTAGAGTGGTTTATATAATTTTATATACTTATAAGTGATTTATGCACTTTTTCCTGTTTTAATAAGGAGGCCAGGGCAGAAAAATATATTTTCTATCGCTTAAAATACTATAATAAATCAATTAGCACTGCATTTTTCATTATAGTTGAAGATGAAGATGACACACACACACATAAACCATTTATTGTCACAATCGCAGGTTTGTTGTCTTCATGTTTCATCAATCTAAGCGCTTCTGTTTTTTATTCAGCTTAGCACGATGGCTGGATAGTTTCTGCTGGAAGGATACAAGCGCGCATCAATATTGCCTCATTTCTGTCTTCTTACCAACAATTAATTACTGTATTTGACTTTCTTACCGAGAGAGCACACTCCAGCTCTAGTATGAATGAAATATAAACTGCATGCGAGTGTTTAGCGCTCCATAATGTTCACATGCTTCATTTTGGATACAATTAAAGGTACAGGTTGTAGTGGACTCCGCCACTAGAGGGCTTAATTTACCAAAAACAATAACAATCAGCTGGGTTTGATGACACTAAGAAGGGCGTGGAATGATGTGGATTTGTTGTCTTCTTACCCAACCAATTGACGGGCATCAATCAGACAAAAAAGATAAATCATGGATTTAATTGATTAATGTTTAGTCAGATGATATGAAAGCGACTACCACTTGTTCAACAAATATATACATACATAGCATACATAGCAAACATAGCCAGTTCAAGCGACGGCGCTGAAAGTAGATTACATACAAAGTCAACGCAAAGACGCCGACCAGAGGACATGGACTTCAGAGCGCA
Source organism: Cyprinus carpio (assembly GCF_018340385.1). Classification (NCBI taxonomy): domain Eukaryota; kingdom Metazoa; phylum Chordata; class Actinopteri; order Cypriniformes; family Cyprinidae; genus Cyprinus; species Cyprinus carpio. The sequence goes on along the minus strand of NC_056618.1, from coordinate 7,610,341 downwards.
TCCTCGCGTGGGTCTAGAGATGTGATGCCCAGCGCTTGGCGTGCTATGCCCCATCATCCTAATCTTGTTGATGGCTATAATAGCATCACGTTTTCTGTAAAGATACAAAATCAAAACAACTCACCTGTCGAGAGTAAAGCCCACAAGCCAGATCGCATCTCTTTTCCTAGTTGAAGTCACGCGCGAGGGCTCTCTCCATCTACAGAAAATACCTTACCGACATTGATCCTCGCTCTTTCTCTCTCCTCTTGTCCCAAACTCTTCTGGGTCATTTGGCTGGCCCGCATGCGCTTGGGTCGCGGGAGCCGTCATGTTTATTGCGAACCAGGGGCAGGCGGTAAAACAGTAGTTGCGTTCCATAAATAAGCAACACAATCCACCATAAAACGTGCAAGAAGAAGTAAATAAGGAACTGCTTTGAGCAAGGTCAGTGGTTTATGGACACTAGACACTACTCTCCGCGATTTGTCCATGACACTGTTGTCATGTGGTTTCACGCCACTAAAGGTGGTAACAAAGAGTAACTGACGCTGCATTGACAGGCTGACTGCACTGCCCCTCGCGGTCACTGGTTAGAATGGGAATTTTCTCATGATTTACAAGTAGTTGAAAACATTAGAGATATTGTTAGTAATCAGCTGGACAAAATATATAACACTAGCCTAGTGGTCTTTGGGATATTTTACTGAAAAAATATCTTGGCAAAATTAATACCTTTAAGACACCGGGTCATGCATAAACTATTTTGTCTCTTTGAATTTAAATCTAGACTTTTTCACACTGGCCCTTGACAAACTCAACCTGAACACACTTGACCTAAAACACGCGCGAGGCAAATTTACATTTTAATAAAAGTATGGGGAGTCAGGGGACAGGTTCCCAGTGTATTCTAGACCCATGCTGTGATGTGATTGTGTGTTAAATGATGGAGAAAATCCACCATCGGTTCTCATGGAGCATCAAAACAGAGAAACACTTTCAGCTGAAACTCTAGACATGTTTCTGTGATCTGCATTGTGTTGAACGAATAGAAATGATTCATATCTGTTTCTTCTGCTTTTAGTGCTGATGTCCTTCATCCACTCTGGACTCACTCAAGGTATTGTGCTGTTTATTAAACAGATATGAATAGTGTTGTAGGAGTTTATTTGTCTACATGGATCACATGAGGATCACACATTTGTCACACATCACACATTTGCTGATAATTCATGTTCATATTTTGCTGTTGTTCATCTTCACCCATCATCATTTGTGTGTGTAGGTCCTCATGCTGCAAAAACACTGCTATTTCTGCAGTTTATGATGAAAGTTAAAAAAAAAAGTAAAAAAAAAAAAGTTAAAAAAAAATAATAACTAAATAAAAAAAATAAAATAAAAAGCTTATTGTAGTCATTTCTGAAGTTTATGTTGTAAGTTTAATACAAAAATTAAAATAATAAATATTCGATGCCAAATGACAAAATAAATAAATGTTCCCCTCATATAAATTACATCCAGATTCATGACTCTGTCGATCCCTGCTAGCTGTCTACAAAAAAAAAAAAAAAAAAAGGCACTCACACTCAGAATGCTCAGTGTCTCTTCAGACCTCACAATGGAAATCAATGCTTCATAAAACCAGTACTGTTTTTCAATTTGTCAAATGAAGTCAGTACATCAGCCACAAAGCAGAAAACAAATACAATCAAAATTGTGGAAACTATAAAAAATCCACAATGTGTAACTCTGGTGATCTTGATGATGGTTTATGAGGACACAAATATAATGACATGGAAATTGCTACATAAACGTGTAAACAAATAAAATATAAAATAAAATAAAATAAATAATAAAAAAAGATTCCTCTGTTACATAATTTGTCAGAATATTATAACATAACTGCAAAAAATGGTACTTTAGTATAAAGAAAGTTAAACTTTGAAAAAGAGTTATTGTTTTATTATAATGACGATGTTTCAGTTTCTCCACATCAATCTAATGAGTCACTGAGTGATCATTGCAGCCATCTAGTGGATGTAGTTGTAATTTCATGTTATTTTATGTAATTACAGGTGCTGGTCATATAATTAGAATATCATAAAAAAGTTGATTTATTTCACTAATTCCATTCAAAAAGTGAAACTTGTAGATGATATAAATTCATTCGCTGGGAACACAGACATCATATATTTACAAACGCAGTTATTGACTCCACACACGAACAGAAATAGTGTTTATATTGCTGCATTTTTGATTCGTGAAAATCCCAAACGGTCTTGACAGTATTTTTTCTTTGTAGAAATATTTATGGGCAATTGTACAAAAACTAAAAAAAAATTTTTACCGAGTAAAAATCTTACTGACAATTGATTTAGTATGCCTTATGCATTACAGCAAAAAGGAGCATGTTACTGTACTGCAATACTTAGTATGCGTTACTCCCCTTGCCTGAATTACTTATCAGTTATAAACCTTTCATGGAGTCCAAATAAATAAATGTTCCCCTCAAATAAACTTTTTGATGATATTCTGACTATATCGATCCTGCTATTTCTAGGGAAGCTATGTAAAGCACTCTCACAATCAGGGGATCGCTCAACCTTTTCTCATGACGTGCCATTGTGAAATTTTGGCTTCATAAAACCATTACTTTTTTTCAATTTGTCATTTTGCTTCAGAGATCAGCCACAAAGCAGAAAACTAATATGAAGAACATTCTGGAAGTGGAAACTATAAAGAAACATCCACACTGTGTAACTCCTATGATTGGATGATGGTCTTTATGAGAAAACAAATGTTCATCATGAAATGATAATACAAAGATTAAACTTGTAAAAAATTAAAAATTTTCAATGAATTACAATATTCCTCTATAACATAATTTGTCAGAATATTGAACATACTGCAGTCATCTATTTAAAAACAAAATAAAGTTAAAATTAAATGTAGACATTCAGTTATTATAAGGATGATGTTACAATGTTCCACATCAATCTTATGAGTCACTGGTGATAATAGCACTACTATGAGACCCCAAACATCCTGAGTGTTCATCCTATAGCTAGTTTTCTCAGAGTGCAGCACTGGAGGACTAAGACCCATGTTCATGACATCTATGACCGCTGATGAATAAATAAACAAATTTGGAAAAGCAAAATAAAATTTATTTCCAGTGTAAGAAATCACACTATAGATTTGTAATAAATTGTTAATACATTGTTTTGCTGAATTTGCACTAATTTATTATTATTATTAGCATCATTTTATTACCCAATTATCTTTTTAATAAAAAATTAAAAAGATAAATAAATAAATAAACAAATTGATTAGTGAAATGAAAGATATGATTTAATAAAAATGAGAATGGGTTCTTGTAATTGTCTCTCTACAGCGGCCCCTGGTTAGCTTAGCCCTCAAAACCTTTCTTATTTAGTGCGGATAAGTATTGCATGATTTCGTGCAGATTATATTTAATACACTTTGCATAAACGTTTGCAATTAGTTTTTAGAAGGTACCATTACAGTCTCAAGGCCTCTGAAGCGTTTTCATTTTTTTTTTAGGAACATAAATAAATTAACCATCCCATATATGGCAATATTTGACTCCTTAAAGATTTTTTTTTTTTTTATTACCATTTTTTTTACTGTTGTAATCCCATTTTTTAAAACTTTATTAAATGTACAGCTGATATTTTTTTATTAAATGTATGTCATATTGTAAAGTTGTATCAAAAATGTTAATTAAACAATACATTTTATTAAAATAATAAAATACAATTCAAGAAGAATAAGTTACCAGTCAAATGAAATCAGCATCAACATTTCATCTTTGCAAGGCACAGAACTCTTCTCACTGGATTTAGATTAGATACAGACTTTTGAGAAGACTCAGAGGTGGAGATTCAATGTATTTCATACTAAGGATGTTATGAAATGAATGTTTAAACATATAAAGTTTTGAATATGAGAAATATTAAACGATTTAAATGACTCAAGTTATAGGCTTTAAAATGAAAACTGGTAACTAAGAAACCGCCAGTAGGTGGCAGCATGTATACTGCCTTGTCAATGAATCATTCATTTAATCGATTCATTCATTCAAGAATCACAAGCAAGTGACTCTCTTTATGAATGGGTGATGGGTAAATCATTGACTCGCTATATTTGTTCAAAAACTGTATCTATAAACTATATCATTGCTCTTTTGTTGTTTTTGATTGCTTCAGTTCGTCTGATTTGGGAAAGCTAGCGTGTCTCTGACATAGTGCTAACACTCTTGCCTTCTCTAGTGCGTCTCAGACATAGTGCTAACACTCTTTGTTCGATGCAATGTGATATCATAAATCCCAGAAAATATTTAATTTAATGTAGGCTTTAGCTCTTCTCTGTAGTTTTTGAAAAGGTGTTTTGAGTGTTAAATAACATTGATCATGAAAAGCATGATAGCTGTTTCATCAATATCAGCAATCCTCATATGTGTATTAATACGAGTGAGACCAAGAAACTGTAGTGAAGGTGATCCTCGAGGATCATCACAGATCAGTGGAGATTGTAACGGTCGCTGATTCCAGGGCAGAAGAAATCAATGAGAGGAAAGTCAGGCAGGTCAGTTAGATAAGAAATGTCCAGAAAGTCTCTGATGGTCCTCGAAAGTGAAAGAGTTTTCTGATGAAGCTTTAGAATTAATAATGACTCAGATCTAATCAATGGTCTGTTGTTTTTGACACGCGGCTGTTTCACTAAAAACATAATGTTGATCCAATTCACATCTGTTTAAAACCGTTAAATCAATATTTGTGGCTCAACACTTCTCTTATACTCTTCTGTATCAGCCACAACTTTCATCTGCAGAGGACTGAAACAATTCACTTTTTAAGACCTGTTCACATCAAGAAAATAACAATAAGAAAATATCTGTATCAGTGTCCACATCAGAGAATAATTATGTTCTGTTTAATATGAGTGTGCGCTGCAGTTTAATCATCTGCCACTTTAAATGCTTTGCTGGAATCTGATTCTTTTTTTTTCACCAGATCTTCATCATTATTTTTAAATTATTTTCATTTTGTATTTTTATGATTTAATTAATAGACTTTCATCAGCTCACAAACTCCCTGCTAGTTCCCTGTTAGTGAAATCTGGTTTCTGCATTGCAATAACATTTCATTTAAGATGTTAGTAACACTTTTAATGTGGGCAAGCTTTAGTCTTAACTTTGTACAAAAACCAGCATACTCTAACAGAGAAAGAAGTTTTTTAAGCACTTTTGGGCTTTCTTTCTGTTCATTTGCTTAGTTCCCAAACAGAGTGTTTCTGTTCTCAGCAGTTCGGCTAACACTGAGCGTTTTTATGCTTAGAAGCTCAAACATGAGTTCATGAATTCATAAAAAACTAGTTACCTTCACCTGAATTATCTGGTTTTCTGCATTGCACATAACATTTCATTTAAGAGGTTAGAACATTTTTAAAATGTGGCAAGCTTTTATTCTTTAAATTTGTTACAAACCATTATACTCCTAACAGAGGGGGAAAGAGGTTTTCACAGCCCTTTGGGCTTTCCTTTCTGTTCATTTGCTTCGTTGCACTAACATAGTGTTTCTGTTCACAGAAAGCTAAACGGAGCGTTTTCTGCTTAGAAGCTCAACATGAGTTTCATGATCATAAAACTAGTAACTCACTGAAATCTGGTTTCTGCATTGCAATAACATTTCATTTGAGATGTTAGAAACACCTTTAATGTGGGCAAAGCTTTAGTCTTAACTTTGGGAAACTTGTCTCTCCCTTTGAAGAATCAGAGATGCCAAAATTAAACGTTATTGGTGGAGACAAACCAAAAATGCGGCAGGACATCTGACTCTCTCACAGTTTATACTTGAATTACACTTGGTCCTCAAAGCGATCATTGTTCTCAGTTATCTAATTTGCAGGTGTTCTCCTCCTTTCTTCATGGGTCACTCTCTTGTTCTCTTTGTAAAGGTGGGGGACTGGATTATTCAGTGTGTTTGCTTTATTATTTTTATCTAAAGACCATGTTTAAAAGGCCATGCAGCATAAAAGAGCCCTTGGTATGGCCAGTGTGGAACCCAAGCTCAAGCGGAAATGTGTTAAAAAGTGTTAAATCACAGACTCCTAAAATAACTGCTTCATTCAGACTATTCTACAGACATATATTGTAAAATATACTGATAAAAAATATAGGCTGACTTACAGATAATGATGTTAAATAGAGTTGATGGAAGTCTTCAAGACAGTCTGTTGAAGTTGATTGAGATTCAGTAGTTGCTCCTCGCCTTGAGGTTGTAGTTGGAGGGAGTCTTCCAGCTCTCTCTCCTTCAGCAGGAGCTTCATTCTGCTTTCTATGACGAGAGTCAGAGGTGTTTGTCTGAGGGCTGAAGCCCAGACCAGAAGCCTCCAGAAAGAAAACACTCCGATCAGAAAACTAACCACAGAGACCAATAAATGTTATAAAATATAGGTTAAATGGCCGAATATATAGTGTTTATTAAGAAAAAACCTGTTCTTTTTTTTTTTTTTTTTTTTTAACAGATTCACCCAGATCTAAACTGACTGTGACTCCAGACAGTTCTGTATTCACTGGAGAGAGAGTGATTCTGAAGTGTGTGATACCTTATTACAGTAACTGGAGATATGAGTGGTGTAAAGACAGAACTAAAGTGTCTAAACGTCACACTGTAAAAGGAAACACTCTCACTATTGAACGAGCTGAAACATCTGATGCGGGTTGGTACAGGTGTGAAGGAGAGAGAGAAGGAGGACAGGAGTCATCACGATCAAGCTCTGTTTATCTCTCAGTGAAGGGTGAGTTTAATATCATTGTCCTCATGAATAAACCTATTTGACAT
>NC_056618.1:7602349-7603378 GCF_018340385.1 Cyprinus carpio | reverse complement strand
AATAATCAACACCAACGACGAGCAAACCAGATATTTAATTTAGTGCAGTATTTTTCTCATAAGGAGATTTTGAGTTCATAACAGTGATCATGATACTGTAATGATGTTTCAATCAAAATTAAATTATGTGTGTAATTAATACATAGAGCAGAGGTCGGCAACATACGGCACGCGTGCCAACAGTGGCGCACAGAGAGATAATCGCTGGCACGCGAGCAATAGGGAAAACTGCATACTGACGTACATTTTGAGGTAATAACTTCTCTTAGTCACACAGCCTGTTAGGAGCTATAAACACTATTAAAGTGTGAGAATTAACTTGCGCTAGTCCTCGGATGTGCGCGATCGCTGCACATACTAGGCGCTTCAGATCAAAGCCTCAGCGGTCTAACAGCGCTCATCAATGTCAGAATGACTGAGATGGCCAATCAAATCAAAGTAGGCGGGGTTTACTGTTCACTGATCAAACAAGCGTCAGTTTAAGGTTAAAGAGAGCGAGGTAAGATGAAGCTGCAAATCATTTAATTTTAGTTAATATTAACTTTTAACGTTTTATGTTTTACAATATAAATATTAAATGATCGACAGCTATATCCAGTGATTCAAACTACTTTTTTTTTTCTTCTCAAATATGGCCATTTTGAGAGAGAGAGACAGAGAGAGAGATTTTTACCAAAAATTTATTTATTTTTTAAGCGGATTTTTTACCAAATTACCATACATCTGATCACATCTATAGATTACATACTCTAATTGAAAAACATGTTAACCAAGATAAAGGTAAAATATATGCATGCTTTATTGACTTAAAAAAAAGCTTTTGACTCAATTTGGCACCAAGGACTATTCTACAAACTTATTGAAAGTGGAATATGAAGTAAAACCTGTGACCTCATCAAATCAATGTACACTGACAGTAAATGTGGCATAAAAATCAGCAGCAAACGTACGAGGTATGTTTCACAGGAGCGTGGAGAGAGACAGGGCTGCTGCTTAAGCCCAACATTATTTAACATTTACATCAATGAA
>NC_056618.1:7600885-7601311 GCF_018340385.1 Cyprinus carpio | reverse complement strand
ATGCAGGCAGCTGCTTACCAATGCTTAAAAACATCCCAAGCTAATGTTTGATGCACAGAATTTCTTGTGTGGTTTTCCTAACCCCCATTTGTTAAATAGATTATCACGGTGGAATAGTATAGCATGCTATTTGCTATGCCACTTTCATCAAAACCTATTACAAAGCTACAGCAATGTCATGTCATTAAATACGATAAACAGTGATTCTGGAAAAGATCTGCTTCTTCCTTATCCCGTTTAAAACATATTACAGTAACCATATTCTGTCCGTTCGAAAAAAAAAGTTGCAATAACTGTTGTTACAAGCAGCATTTGCCGTCAGGCAGGTAGCTAACATAAACATATTTTTGCTAGCCTACCTGATGCAAAATTACACCATTTGTACAAGACTGACAAGTAGAGCTATTTTATCCAGTGTAATTTATC
>NC_056618.1:7598506-7598604 GCF_018340385.1 Cyprinus carpio | reverse complement strand
GACACTTTCACTATTGAACGATCTGAAACATCTCATGCGGGTCTGTACACGTGTAAAGGAGAGAGAAAAGGAAGACCAAACTCATCACAATCAAGCTC
>NC_056618.1:7467806-7598306 GCF_018340385.1 Cyprinus carpio | reverse complement strand
GCCTGTAGGAGAAAAAAAAAAATCAATCCGTGGCGACGGTTTTGCAATCCGTCCCCTCAGTTTATAAACCATGCTCACGAAATCTTAAACTGTTCCCGTCGGTTTAACAAATAGTGCCCACGGATTAATAAACCGTACCCACGACATTTCCAATCCGTGCGCTGCAATGCATTTTGTAACAACAATAAACAACCCTCGGTTTTTGAATCCGTACCCACGAATTCATAATCTGTGCGCACGCTTTCGCAATCCGTCCCCTCGGATTTGTAAAGCTCAGCGGATTTTGTTGGCTCCGCCCCCCCGGCGCAGCTTTCATTTGTGTTATTAAACATTATGTTTCATAGTAGCCCATGAGACCAATTCTTTTGTCTCCCAAATGCATAATACAGTAAACATGTTTTTAGTCCTGGTGGTCCTCTACAGTCGACATGTGTAAAATGATGTCCACATTTTGAGTTTGAAGCCCCATAAACATTTTCCTGATATGTTGATTATGACAAACAATTTTGAAAGTTAATCAGATTTAAATTATTCATTACAAAATATTATCATATTTCTATAAGGATGTACATCAGGTACAGGTAAAAAAACCAAGGAGAGGGAGTGGGTCATGGTGAAACAGTCCAATCATTTGGTATTTTCTGGAAAGCCCTATTGATGTGCTCTGTACATGACATCCCAGGCTGAAAAAAATGTTTGGCATGTACAGTCTCAGAGAAATTAGCTAAAATAAAAAGTCCACTACAGAGGCAAAAACCTTCATAGCTGGGTCTCAGGAGGATTTATAGTATATGTTTTTTTTTTCTCTCCATAATATTTGAGGGTGTTTTACTTAGCTAAATGGGGGGACTCTCCATAGGCAATGGTTTTTACATACTGTACAAACTGTATAGTTCTATCGCCCTACACCAAAACCCTACACCTAACCCTTGTCCTCACAGGTAAACTTTGGTGCTATCTTTATATATATAAAAAAAAAAAAAAATTTAAAAATTTTTTTTTTAAAAAAAAAATTTTACAAATGAGGATGGTCCCCAAAGGGAGGTTTTTTGGAGATTTTGTCAGGTTTTGGCTCACTTTCGGGTATAGAATTTGGCCCCAAAATATGGTTAAGTAGGCACACACACACACACACAGAGAGGAGAGAGAAGAGAGAGGAGAGAGTAGGCTTTTATTTGTGCACATGAAACATTACAACTAGGGATGGGGCAATGAAGCCCCATGGAAGCACTGAGGCTTTCCCCTGACTGTGTTCCGGGAAATCGTCATAGCTTTGAGAGTGTGGAAACAGCGCCATCTGGTGTTTAGTAAAATATTAAAGCAGCCTTAGGCTTGTGATAGAAGCTTGTTTGATAAAGCACCATCCATCCCACGCAGCTACTCCATATAAGATATCAATTTTATGTGCACAAATAAAAATGCCTTCATTTAATCCTTCAGAAGCTGCTATGCTAAGGAACAGTTTCTCACCCAGCTCTTGACTCTGAAAGTTCTTGTGTCTGCCTCTGCTAGTAGCTACTGTTTATTTAGGAACTGATTCTCATTGCCAATTGTGAGTTGAATAGAATACATTATATCCCTGATGAGGCAACTAAAAACGTATTGTGACAATCATTCTTTTCATGACAAGCCACTCAGATGTTTTTTCTGTAGCTGATGGATATTTTTATGGGTAATGGTCATTCACCCTTGGCCGATATGTGTGCCGATGTTTTAGGGACGAATATCTTGAGTTTTCCCCCTCATTTTGCATGCTAAAATGTCACACAATAATAAAGTGGATTGCACGAACATTTCTAAACTTATCATCATTTATTGAGCACTGACTTGGAACCATCTCTCGAATATATATATGATATATATATATATATATATATATATATTGATATATATATCTATAAGTCATCATTTACATAAAAGTTTTAAGCATTTATGAAGCAGACATTTTTCAAGTTTGTTGGAACATAAATGGGTAAACTTAAAATATACATTTTAATAAAAGAAATACAATTTTTTATAAATAAAAAATCAATTAAACTGGAAAAATATATAAAAAATAATATATATAAAAATAAATAATAGTATGCTGCAAACACACTAGCAACCAGCGACATTTGTGTTTGGTATAAATGACACAGAACATCTCAAAGTGGCCATTTCTAACTTTCAAACTTACATCGCAGTCTGTTCATTATTAAGATTAAGACAGTCAGCCAAACATATAAAAGGTTACACTGGTCCAGTTTAAATAGGACCGTAGTATACCGTTCCACTCTGCTGTTATGACAAGGACGTTTTTTGCTCATGTGAAGAGGATGGATCTTTTCCTGTTTTTCTACAAAAATTATTATAGTTAGACATTCAGAACATTGCGATACAAAATTGAGCAATCGAACGTTTCAGCCAAACCTGCGCAGCGCTCGTCCTCGTCTGCACAATCAACCCACTGTCACGATCTTTTTTTTTTTTTTTTTTTTTGAGCATTTATTACCATACAAAAAATCATTTCGAAGTTACATTTACACAAACCTGATACATATTCACATCAGCAGGCAAGAAAAGTTGAAGCCTAGGTGAAAATAAAACTAAAAGAAAAAGAAAAATTTTAAATAAAATACAAATAAAGATTAAATGAACAAATAAATATATAAAGTAGGGGAGTTGGACAATATTCAATTTATAAAATCAAAGTCTTCCAATAAGGAGTACAAATACACTGCTTTAGGACTTTTCATCCTTCTCACGGTCTCCAATATACTTTAAACTCCTCCTTAAAAACCACTAATTTTGGAGGGATTTTGGAAAAATTTACATTTGTGTATATAAAATTTCAGCAAAAGCAACACATTATTCATTACATAGGATACCTTTTTATCCTTTATTAATAGCCCAAATTTAATAAATTCCCACGACAGTATCAACCTTACAGGTATTCTTTGTTGCATCCACCTCTCAATACATCATTCCAAAATTTGTTTACCAAACTGCATTGAAAAAAAACAAGTGTTCAACCGTTTCTATCTCTACCTTACATATTTGACATAAATTTGAATCCCTCAACATTAAATCTCGTTCTTAAAAATTCTTTTGTTGGATATATATGATTCAGAATTTTAAAGTGCACCTCTTTACATTTAGGATTAACAGGAAATGAAAGAAAATTGGTCCTAATTTTACACACTTCTTTCTTCTCATAATGACGAAAAATGTAATTTCTTAATACCGGTCCTGGGAAACATTGATGTATTAAACAGTCTCTTAAGAATTTGTTTGAACATTTTCTGTCAACAAAGCTTACATTTTCTATAATAAGTTCTTGTACTTTAGGTATTATCCTTGAATGTTTCAGATGTTCACTTACTAATTTAAGCATCTGTAATGGAATATTCTTGATAATTTTTTCATACATTTTAGAAGAGCAACTTATATTGTATTTACCACAAAAAGCAACATGGCTTAGTATATTTCCCACATTGTCCACTAAATGTGTTAGTGACCATATGCCCTTCTGCCACCACTCATCAATAAACAAAGATTTTCTGTTCACAGTTATACATCTGTTGTTCCAGATTGACATATTATGAGGGCTAAAATTATGCTTGAAAATCAATTTCCAGTATAATAATACTTGTTGATGGAAAGCAGAAAGTTTTACAGGGAGTTTCGAAAGTTCAAAATCACATTGCAGCAGAAAACTTATGCCACCACATTTATTAAATACGATAGTAGGAATCTCAAACCAGAAAGAGGACTTATCATTAATGAAAGCCTGCAACCATCTAAGTTTAATGACCCCATTCATAATATCAAAGTCAATCGTTTTAAGACCTCCTTCTTCATAATCTTTAATGATGTCACTTTTACGTATATAATGACTATTCATTTTCCATATAAAATCAAAGTTTAATTTGTTAACTGCCTTTATCCTTTTTGCAGAAACTGATAAAGAGAAACATGGATAGATGAATCTAGAAAGATTCTCTATTTTTGTCAATAAAATTCTTCCAAAAATTGTTATGTCTCTCTGCAGCCAAGTATTCATTATTAATTTACAATTATCCAAAGTTTTATCAAAATTTAAATGTTCTAAATTATCCATCCTCTTAGATAACCAGATACCTAAATATTTGACTTCATTTTTCACTGGGATATTGTATAATGTTACATTAGGATGATCATGAATGGCCAATAACTCACATTTTGACATATTTAGCTTTAAACCTGAAGCTTCTGAAAAAAACTTAATTAACTGAAGTGCTAGGGGTATTTGCTGTTCATTTCTTTAAAAAAAGAGTAGTGTCATCAGCAAATTGACTGACAATAAAATTATTACCTTCAAAATCATGCCTAATATGGTTCCCATTTTGAGTAAAATAGACAACATTTCTGCTACCATAATAAATAATAAAGGAGAACATCCACAACCTTGCCTGATGCCTCTTCTAACCTCAAATCTTGGACATGTACCTTGAGTAAGAGCTACAGAACTGTTTATGTCTTTATAAAGCATTCCAACAATACTAATAAATTTAGAACCAAAACCAAAGTGTTTAAGAGTTTGAAAAATAAAAGAATGCTCCACCATGTCAAAGGCCTTATAGAAATCCAGAAATAAAATTAAACCATCCTCTTCAATTAAATGACCATATTCAACCAAATCAAAAACTAACCTGATATTATTATGAATTGACCTATCCTTTAAGAATCCTGATTGGGTCACACTAATAATTTGTGATATTCCTGTTTTTTAATCTGGAAGCCAGTGCTTTAGTAAACAGTTTGTAATCAGTATTAAGTAGTGTTATGGGGCGTAAATTATCTAATATCCTTTTATCTTTTCCTGGCTTTGGTATCAAAATTATAAGCCCTTGTTTCATAGTTGGCAATAATTCAATATTATTTATACACTCTTGTAAGGCTTCAAATAAAAGATATTTTAGGTCATCCCAAAAAAAATTATAAAAATCTGTGGTTAACCCATCAGGACCCGGTGATTTACCAGGTTTACTCTGTTTAATCGCCGCATCAAGCTCTTGTAAGGTTAGGTCTGAATCGCATAGTTCTTTAAATACACTATCAATAGATGGTATATTATTTTTTATCATCTGAAAAAAAGATATTTGAATTAACAGAGGAAAAAGAAGAGGAATACAAATTGGAGTAAAATTTAAACACCTCTTTTACTATCAAGTTGTGATTTAATTGTTCTACTTTGTTCACAAATTAAACTACTGATCGAATTTTTTTCTTGTCGTCTTTTCTCCAAATTAATGAAGTATGAGCTATTTTTTTTCCCCCTCTTCCAGCCACTTAGCTCTGGATCTCACATATGCCCCTTTTGCCTTTTTAATATAGAATTCATCTAGAATGGAATGAAGCTTAATAAGTTTTTCTTTATCTTCATCTGACATGTTAGGTTGACAACAGCATTTATTAATATCTTGTATTAACTGGAATTCTTTTTTACGTTTCTTTTTCATCAGATTTTTGCTAAAGGTCATTGAATATTCTCTTAATTTATGTTTTAAATACTCCCATTTAATACCACTTGGCATCTTTTTTACTTTAAATTCAGCAATTATTTTTTTTAATATATGTACAAAAATCAGTATGATTTAAACAAATCTGCATTAAATTTCCAATAGCCTCTAGTATTACAAGGTTTATTTCTTTGTTCTAAGATTAAGTTGATCACACAATGATCTGTTAAGGGGGCACCTGAAATATTACACTTAGTCGCATTACTTGAAAGAGATTCAGATCCAAGCCAATAATCAATTCTTGACTTTGAAGTGGCATTCGGTTTGAACCACGAAAAGTGTCTGGCAGTGGGGTTTAAGTTTCTCCAAATATCAATTAATCCATTGGATAAGCAGAAATTTTGAATAATACTGTTAGCATGAGAAATATCAAATTTAGACGGTTGTCTATCCATGTATTCATCTGGTGACATGTTAAAATCGCCACCGATTAAAATATAATCTGTAGGGTAACTAGTTTTTAGGTCACTTATGACATTTGTTATTGTCTCTAACAGGCCTTTATTCTGGGTTTGAACATTATACCCATACACATTAACTAAAATGAAAAATATTTCGTCTAAGTATAGGACCACTGCAAGCCAATGGCCATTAACATCAGCCCTGTGTGTAATAATCTTGCCTGGGCATTTATTCATGCATATAGCGACCCCTGCAGACCGATTTGAACCATGACTAAATAACATAACATCCCCCCACTGCTTTTTCCAAAGGTAACATCTGCCAACTCTGAATGTGTTTCTTGTAGAAAAAAACAATGTGATTTTTGACTTTTGCAAAATAAGAAAATTGCCTTTCTCTTAACTGAGTCCTTTAAACCCCTACAATTTAAAGAAGAAAATGAGATATCAGATTTTAACACGAACATGAACAATTAAACAGATAAAACAAAAAATTTAATACAAAAATTACAAATTTAAATCCAAATAAAGATGTAAACTACGTTTAGCGTTTGTGGAATAGAAAAAAACTGAATCCCATTTCTTTTATCACCCCACCTCACCTCATATCAAAGAGAAGCAGTCAATACCCTTTTTAAGTGATACGTTTTACCCTCTATATACCCAAATGGACCTCTAAACCCAGCCGCCTTGCCTTCCTTTCTGGCTTGTGCGATTCTTGGCCATAATTCACTTCTCAACAGTCTATCTTCTTTCGTCAGGTCTTCGGCAAAACGGATGCCAGCTTCTTTGCACACTGCTGACGACTTGGTTCTCTTCCATACTTCGTCCCGCACCAATCTGCGGGTAAAAAGAATGATCACCTCTCTCGAACGACCGGTCTCCTTTCTTCCCACCCGATGCACGACATCCACAGCCTCCTCCATAGTAGAAGCAAACTCAGGCGTTATCTTGCCCAGAAGTTGAATCACATCCTCTCTTATGCGCTCGTTTGAGTTCTCCTTGAGACCTTTTATGCGAAGATACCATCTCCTCTTGTATCTTTCCTCTTCCAGCACACGAATTTTCAGATCATTATTGACTTCGGATAGATTTTCAATTTGTTTCTCCATCATTTTAATTTTGTCTTTGCATTCTCGTAACTCCTGCGCATTTATTTGGACGGACTTAGCAACGCTTGCAATCATCGCACTGTCCCTGCTAACACACGACGTAAACAGTTACGTAACGTCTTGGTAATTTTTGGTAATTCCGTGCCTTACCAATTGACAACGTAACTACGACGTCGCATGCCCCGTAATTTTATTACCATTACATTACCAACTCACAACGTCGTCAGTACGTCCTTCCAACCTGACCAGATAACCAAGAACGTCCCAGATAGGTTCTCTATTCGTAATATATTGGTAACTTCATGACTTACTGGCAACGTAACTACGACGTCGTTTGCACGTAATTTCATTACCATAACTTTTGTTCTTTATATGCTTTCTGAGTATAGTGATATTTAAAAAGTGTAATTAAACTTCAGACACAAGATTAAACGTTCCTTAAAGATAAAATGTGTTTCTTTTCTTCACCAAGTCAGAATATGGACATGCTTTTAATATATAATGACGTGACATACCGCGCGCACAGTATACTGACAAGAAAGGAAATACATTTTTTCGGAGTTGTGAAACTTTCTATTTCGTAAGGAGTTATGAACGTGAAATAATGACACAGACTGGCTACACTAGCTCATCTGCCGCAGATACTGTATCAGGAGGACAGCGCGTTTGTTTGAGGCACTTTCACTTCAACTGTGTCTGACCGGAGAATTAGCTTTTCTGAGGTGAGTCTTACAATTTATAATAAATAAATAGGTTGATAAAATGTATAAAACAAAGTAAAAACAAACGTCTTGAACTCTGTAAAGACGCTAAAACCCTTTTTTAATAATATTGTTTTTTATTAGCCTATTAGCCGTTGAGAGTTACCATGGCAACCGCGGACACATCAGATCTGCTGGAGAGGAGAGGACGCGTCTGACACTTTCTCTGTTTCTCGTCAGTTATACCAAGAAAAGTTCACAACACCTGCGACAGATTGGTTAAGTAACACTGTTAATAATCATCCACAGTCTACTTTAAGTACTTTTTTTTAATATTTATACCTCTGTGATTATGGTATATTTCCTTAATTATCTGAAATGTCTGCTAGCAAATATTCGCTAGCGTAGAAACATAATTATAGCATAACGTACTAGATTTGAGCTCTTATTAATGAAAGTTTGGGCTTTTAATCACATCTTATGTGTAAAGGGGCGGTTTTGATAGCTTTGTAAATGTTTTTGCTGATAATTTGTCAATAGATAAATGGAAGTAAGCTAATTAATTTAACCTGAAAGTCTGCACTGTAGAGTCTGTCAGTGACGTCACTTGCACGCAGTCTAAAATGGGCTGAAACTATTTCAAACACGTTTTGATTTTTCATTGTAAACAAATTCAGGTATCTTAACATTTTTTTGTATTGTTTTTTTTTTTCCATATTACTATTGTGCTTTTATGCATTTCTCTAGTTTGTTTATTTCTAATAAGGAGCTGGAGGCCGTGGAGAAGCAGGCTCAGCTGAGAGAGCCGGAGAGCCGTGATGGAAACATTCAGGGGTTGACGCTCATAAGTCTGGGGTAAGTATACAGCACGCTGCTAACTCTCCCACCCCCTCTACTCTGTGTGGTTCTTTGCACAGGCCCGGTGTACCCAGAACGCAATCTTTCCAGATGTCCTTCACCCTGTGCCACAGCGGAAGAAATGAGCCAGGTCCTGGGGGACAAACCTCTCTCCCCCCCGTCGCCTCCGGTCTTCGGGAACTCCACTGGAAACCGATTTGCTCCACTTCACGAGACAGAACACGACTCTGTGTTCGTCGGAGACTCCATCATCCGGCATATTCGTGCTATGTTAGCTGAAGGTAATGTGCACACTCACTGTTTCCCTGGGGGCTCGTGTTCTTGATATTTCTGCGCAGATACCCGTGATCCTGAAGGGTGAAGAGAGCATCGGAGCGGTCGGTGCTTCACGCCGGGGTTACAACACCAACAAGCTGCGGCAGACGCAGACACTAAAGAGGATCTTCAGGAGCCTGATCGAGACGGTGTGCAGCATATCGCCTGCACGATGATCGTCATCTCAGCACCTCTTCTCATGTATAGATGAGGACACGAAAGGTTCAGTAGACTTTTTGCTCTAAATGAATGGTTATTGTCATGGTGTGAAAGAACAGAAACTGCTCTTTGTTAATAATTGGAATCTTTTCTGGGGAGCGACCTAGGCTTTTTCGCGCTGATGGCCTGCACACCAGCAGAGTCGGAGCAGAACTCCTGTCGGACAACATCTCCAGGACTCTACGCTCCATTTGACTAGTAAGCCAATTCTCAAATAACTGCTATGATGGCTTTTGTTCTACCCGCTTAAATAGAAGTACTTGCGCTGTCCAATCTATTAAGACTGTGTCTGTTCCAGTGTTCATTTTTGATTTAGCATTAGTCTTTATCTTGAGACGAAAATGATTAATAGTCTTAGTCACATTTTAGTCTTTTGAGTCTTTCATAGTTTTAGTCTATGAAAAGTCATTGCATTTTTTTCAACTTTTTAGTCATTATATGTAGTCTTCAAAACAAAATAGTAATTAATTCTTCTCTCTTTAGACCTAATCAATTAAGCTTATGAGAAAATTTGAATCAAGGATTGAATTTGGAAAAACTTGGAAAAACTGATGACAATTTTCATTTTTGGGTGAACTATACCTTTAACAGTAGTGAAAAGGGAGCAACTTATAAAAAACTATAGTTGTTCATATATAATATATATAATTTATCATTTTTGAAAGATGCAGAATAAGACAATAAGACAAATACGAAAAGAGATATAAACTCTAATACAAATTAAACTCATTTTTCAGATACAGTAGGTTCACTTTACATATTTATTTAACATCTTTTGTTGTTTACATTAATGACTCGGGTGGGTACTTTATTAAGAAAGTGATAAAAAGTATGGTGACCCATACTCAGAATTCGTGCTCTGCATTTAACCCATCCAAAGTGCACACACACAGCAGTGAACACACACACACACACCGTGAACACACAACCGGAGCAGTGAGCAGCCATTTTTTGCAGTTGGGGGTTCGGTGCCTTGCTCAAGAGGAACCTCAGTCGTGGTATTGAAGTTTGGAGAAAGCGCTGTACATTCACTCCCCCACCTACAATCCCTGCCAGTATGAGACTTGAACCTGCAACCTTTTTGTGTTACGAGTCCGACTGTGTATTTGAATATCCGGTAGACCTCAAATACATTATAGTCCCATCTCGTCTTATTAACGAAGACGCAGCGTAAATTTCGTCATAGTTTTTTATCATGAGATATTAGTTTAAGCTCGTCAACGTCTCATCTTAGTTACAGAAAAATTGTTCATTAACGAATATTTTTCAGTTTTTTTTTTAAATCACACTGGTCTGTTCCCAAATAGTGAGGTCAAAATATAAATTTAATGCATGTTCTAGAAAAAAAATCTAATTGTGATTAAACCAGAAAAATTAATAAACAAACAAACAAAAAAAATAATAAGTTTGGGCTCATAATCATTAGATCACTCACAACCAAAGCAGTTATTGTAAATGAAATGATCACAGATAATAGTTTTGATGTACTCTGCTTGACTGAAACCTGGCTAAAACCAAATGATTATATTGGTCTAAATGAGGTTAGCTTATTTTTTTTTTTTAATTATAAGTTTGTTATTATTAGTTTTTTAGATTATTTATTTTTAGTTTCTAAGACGATAAATGTACAAATGTTACCCAGAAAACAGGATACAGGTTTAAATCATTTGAAATACTTATGCTTAATGTTACACTGTCAGATATGCAAAAGAAATCTATTGTATCTCTTTCTCTGGCTACTAGGGGTGTGACGAGACACTTATCCCAGGAGACGAGACGCGAGACTGGGTTCATGAGAACGAGAGGAGACGAGATTTTTAAACTTTTTTTTTAAAGAAATCCTCAATGATGAAATATAAAGGGAAAATTTGTCTTTTATTCAACTGAAAAACACAAAATGCAAAAAAATGTAGCATTTTGAAATAAAATTGTACTTTATGTAATTAAACCTCTATTTTAATACATTTTATGCAGGTATAAACAGCATGTAAACACTGCAAAAGGTTTTGCCACAAACTCAACTGACTAGCAAGTAATTGCACAAAATAATATAGTATACATAAAAATAATAATAAACAACACAAATGATATCCCTTTAAAGTAGCAGTCAGTCAAGTTTTTTATTTAGTAATATTTTTATTTTATTTCCACTTTTAATAAAAAAAAAGTTTTTTTTTTCCCATTTTAATTTTTCTCAACTCCTTTTTAATAGTATATACATTTCACATTAATTTATTAAAAGTTTAAAAAAAAAATTTTTTTATACGTTTAGGGCCTATGAAATGTTTTATTTTTTCTCACCATTTTTTTTTTAATTATTATTATTGTTACCAAATTCTGTTTTAGCATGTTTAACTATTTGAATGCATACCACAACTTAATTTATTCATTTATTTTTTCTTAAAGTAGCCTTACTGATATTATCATATATAATATATATATATATATATATATATATATATATATATATATATATATATATATATATATATATCAATCACTGATATAATACCTCGAAGTGACGATGTTACTGACCACTTCCTTGTATTGAGCATGCTGCATATTACTGATATTATCTATATTTCCAAAATGAGCTGTAGAGGCCAAAATGAGCATTATGATTGTAAGAGACTTACGTTAAATTTTATAACAATCATTGTTAATGTTTGAATGTATTTCAGGGCAGTTTTGTGAAGACAGATAATCAAGAGATGTGACAAACTGTACAGAACTCAGTTCCAGATCCACCATCCACACCAGACCTCTCTCTCATATGGACTGCTGTCTACTAGCATACTTCAGTGGATGCAGATATTACTCAGGGACATGAACACTTGAATATTGCAAGCATAGAGAAAGTAAGAATTACTGAAGATGTTAAGAATTTAATGTTAATTGCTTAAACATTATATATACTGTTTTAGCAATTAACATTAATAGTTTTTTTTTTTGTTTGTTTTTTTTGGTGTCCAAAGCACCTAAAAGCCAATTCACACCACCATACTCCAGCAGTTCAAACAAAATAAGCATGTTTTTTAAATAGTTTTTTTGGCAGTGTGAACTGGCCATAATGCTGTATGTTAGGTGTGAGATTCATTAAACCTGATTTGCTATAATACATCTGTTTCCTAAGATATTGCATATGATTTTCAGTTAATTATTTGTAGTGGTTTGGTTAAGGGGTGTGATTAGCTGATGTATTTTGTGGGAGCATGTGATTAGTTGATGTGTGCGTGGTTAATGATGGCTCTCTTAAATATTTAAATGCAATGTGCTGAGTGCCTACTAAGACTTGCATATTTGTGCATAATGTTTTAAACCTGGATGCTTACAGATAGATATAGATATTTAAATATATGGACATTTATTTATTATTAATAAATTTAAATCTATGTGCTTCTGTATGGGCTGAATGCTTTCATTCATATTTCGCTGTATATCCTATGTTTTTATTAATAATTTGGGTGTATTACTGGTCATATTTTGTTTGTTAATAAATGAACTGAATTCATTTCGATTCTGTATTCATCATTCACAGCTGCTGAAACAGCCTTTAAATTAGTTTGGGCATATGAGGACATAAATTAGATTAAACTACTGCATGTCCGCCCATAAAAAATAAATAATTATCAAAAATTACCAACTGATTACCAGCACACAACTACCGATTCGCGACGTTGCCACGACGTCGCAGTTACTTACTGGCAACGTCACAAAGTTACGTTGTGGCGACGTATACGCACCTTTCACTTTTCCGGTTGCCACGACGTAACTAGTTACGTCGCCACGACGAAACTTTGGTCACCAGATTACGTTGCAGTTACGTAACAGTTACGTACTTTTGTTAGCTGGGGTGCTGCTTCATCTGCGTGCTTAATTCTTCGTGCTGTAAAATCTACCTTAGTTCCAAGGGCTTTAATTGCATCCAAAATAGCCGAATTGGGCACCTCGTTTTCCCCTCACACTCTGTTGGTTTTTTAGCCTTTTTTCCTTTTTGGGGTTTACTCGGTGTGGGTGGATCAGAATCAGTTCCTCTCTCCCTTTTTTGCTCGAACCTATCGCTATTTCCATTTCATGATCTTCCATATCGGCACCACAACTTCGGGTATGTGTATTAGCAGGTGGAGGTGGAAAAAAACTTATCAAGTTAAACTAACTTGGGAAATTTTGTGAGAGCACGAAACAACTTGACTACTCAACCCGCCATCTTGCAGCCTCCCACGTGGGAAGAGGGCTGCTGTTGTAGTTATATGCGATTGTTGTTGCTTCTACGTTGGTCAATACTGATTGGCTGCCACAGAGTGGCAGGGCCCCGCCTACCTGCCGGCTGCCGATTTTTTACCTGAACCCTTGCTGGGAGAATTGTCATAGGAAGTTAAAGGAATTGGAAAAGGGGACGGGATTTTGGAACTCATGAGACAAGTGAAGCCCATTTTTAGCGATTTTTAGCACTTCCGTTTTCTGACTCAAACTAAGCTTGATGACGTCAGCAACCTGTCTGACAGATGTAAATCTTCTAGTAGCTGTGCGTGCAAACTGCCATCGTTAATCTTGCAGAGACGGCGAGCTTGAGCGGGGAGTTCTTTGGCGTGAGTGAGCAGGAGTAAGTATTCTGATTAATTATTTTTGTATAGTATTGTAAAATGGAACGCCAGTACGCCATTGTCTTGACGTCTCCCCCGATTGCCTGCGAGCTTCTCCTCCTGTCTGTATGGTAATTTCTCTACTGTGCGACAGAGAGTCGAGTGGTTATGACGCAATCGTTAGCCTATTTTTACAAAAAACTGTTTCTACGGGGCCATAATGTAACATAGAAGGTAATGGAGCCCTTTATACATTGTCGTGTATCTTTAGAAATAAATGATGGACAAATGGAGTCTTTAAACGCCTCAGATGTAAAGTTATTCGCTGTCAAAGTGACGCCAAAATGAATGGGAGTCAATGGGATGCTAACGCAAGTGAAGTCTCTGCTACAAGATGGCGGCACGCGGCCGACTTCAACTTCCGGTCGACTTCCTTCCCGCCTGGGAGAAGTTTCACTCTCACTACACTTCCGGCTTCTGAACTGGTTGCAGTTCCACTCTGATTCCATATGAGGGCGCTCACAGGACGAGTGCAGAATGAATGGGGCGGTATACCCCTCAAAATCCACTTTTCTCAGGATATAATTTTTTTGTCTAGTAATTTGAATGTTGTATTCGAAAGGAGATGCAAAGAAATTACACATTGCTGGGTGTTAGATTTTTTTAGAGTCACTTATTTGCTTTAAAAAGTCTTTTAAAATGTCAATGACATCATACGTTATACGTTCATTAGCAGAATGCTAGCGTGTTATGGGCAACAACAACTCAACCTGTAAGAAATCGAAAGGACATAAGTACTCGTTCCTTCAACTTTCAACCTATAACCCATGTTGAACTTGCAAAACCTACAATCAGATCTGAGATTTCTCAACGGCAATCGGGTGAAAGGGACAAATTTAGCCGTCTAGCCCATGGTCTAGCCCCATAGACTCCCATTCATTTTGCACTCATGGCGATCGCCCCCAGTGATACTCTGGTGGAACTGCAACCAAAATTCGGTACAATAGGACTTAATAGAGAGTGGGAAGGGCTCTCCGTAGACGGGCTCTGGGTATACGTTCTTCGTACGTCGCTTACCACATCCAAGATGATAACATCGCGTTCATGGGTTCTTCTTCTTCTTCTTCTTGTATTTATAATGGCGGGTTACCAATGAATAAATTAATACAATAAACCCCAAGCAGTTAAATTCTTTTCATTAAACCAGTTTCTTTCAAAAAAGTAAACAAAGCTTTATATATCTGATCTCCAACTTGAAATTTAAATAGGTTTTTAAGATTTAATGTGTTCACTCCATATTTTCTTTAATTCATATCTTAATTTTATCCTTTGATTTTCATATTTGACACATTGGCTAATCTCATGTTCCGCTGATTCTTCTTCTATTCCACACTCACACATACCTGATGGATGTTTTTTCAATAAATGCATTGTTTTATTCAACCCAGTATGCCCCAATCGCAACCTCGAAATAATTATATGTTCTCTTGTATGTCTACCTATTGATTTCATTCTCCCTACTTCTTGTCTAATATTGTATAAATTGTGTCCCTTATTCCCTTCATCCCATTGTTTTTGCCAGCCCTTCATAATATTAGACCTTATTTTTGCTTTACTAAATGATATTTCCATAATTCTGTCTTACTTCAGAGCTTGCTTAGCCAACGTGTCTGCAGCTTCATTCCCCTCAATCCCCCTATGAGCTGGAATCCACATAATTCTGATTTCTGTTTTTATATGAAGTCTGAACATAATTTCAAACATTTCATATACAATATCAAGTCTGTTATTAGATGATAAAGACTGTAGAGACATCAGTGAAGATAAACTATCTGAACATATCACAACCTTGCCAATTTTATTTTGTTCTACCCACTGTAATGCCGTTAAAATAGCTGACAACCCAACCGTAAACACTGTTAGATGATCAGAAGTTCTTTCTTTAATACTTATCTTCAACTCTGAAATAGTGAATGCAAAACCAGTAAGACCACTCTTAGGATCCCTTGACCCATCGGTGAATACTGCTATAAAAGATTTATATACAGACCTTAGTCTGCCATCTACTATCTCTGCCCAGTTGCCCTTCCCTTTATGTCTTTTTATTTCCTCTTGTAAATGTAGATCAATAATTAGTGGTGGATACAGCCAAGGTGCATTCATGGGTTGATTTAAAAGGGGCTATATATCGATACTGGAAACCACGATCAGCATTGCAGCGATTGGCTGGCGGCAACACAGCAACATTATGACGTCACATAATTAAAAAAGACACCTGATGAAAAACTTGACAAGTTTCTGGACTTTTATAAGGAAACAGTCAAGAGAACAAAACTACATACATGTTATAATAGAGAAATTAAATGTGCAGGTGTGTTTTTTTTTTTTTTTTTTTACATGATTCCCAATTATATATTTATGATTTCTAATATTTGTACAGGCTTTACATTTTTATTTCAATGTAGCAATTAGCAATTCATTTAATTTTATCTTTGAAACAGGTTTGTTATGTGACAGCATTAATTCAAGTTTCTTAAGGGTGAAGATCATGTTATCTGCATCTCCTGCGCTCCATCAAGCCACTCGCATAATAGCGGTCATCAGTTGCGTACGGGACACCCCCGCAGCCCCTGTGGTGCTTGGGGGCCCCGGCCTTTTGCGTGGCACCATCGCAGGACATTCTAAAATGGAGTGCCTTCGAGACACTGCAAAAGATTCGAAATTTGAGCGCAAAGGTAGTGCAGTGGAGCGGGCTTAAAGTTCTAAAACAACAAACGGGGGAAAATCTTTTTTTTCTCACACTTCACTGGTCATAAACTTCTAAAACAACCGCACATTAATCGAAGTGGATATTTTTACACTTAAAGTGGCTCATGTACGGAGCCCCACATTTGGCATGCAGGAAAAAAAAGTATAGCGTGCGCACAATATAATTCGTTACCTCGTTTTACTAAATCGTGCACACAACTTATCTTGTTCCCCTCATTTTAAGTAAATTGTGCGCACGATATAATAATTCGTTTGTTGATTTAATTCAACTAAATTCTGGCCAAGATTTAGAAATATCGTGCACACAGTTTAGTAAAACGATTAAACAAATTCGTGCTCACGATTTTATTTTTTTCCTGCATGTGTGGGGCTCAGTATGCTTTAAGCAGGGCTTAAAATCGAGAGAGAGAGAAAAAATCGGTTCACTCCGAGTCTGAGCAGAATCGGTATTTTACCGGTTTCTGTTCATGCATTTCTCTGTATACCGTTCAGAAACCGGTTTGAGTAGGAAAAAATGGTTAGCATCATTTCGTCATAGCGTCAAAAAAAACACGAAGAGAGTCTTAGCCTAAATTTCGCTTAGTCATAACCAGCATAATATTTTCTAGATTTTGGCCAGATGTTTAAAAAAATGGTAAAAGCTGTAAAGAGATTAAAGCATTTTTATAAGATATTTAAAATGTTTGCTGAATGGTTAAAAAAAAAAAGCTACTTGTACACAATTGTGTTTTTGAGAGGAAAAAAATATATGTCGCATTTGATTATTACATTCAGAAATTATGTAGGCTATAATACCGGAAAATCAATGTTTACAAACATTAGAAACATGGGCTATTTTATTCCCTTACCTCCACAACAAATCCTCCGTATTTACCTTCATATAGTTAGGCTATATAAATGTCAAGCCAAACACAAATTATTTTAAAGGCAACTAAAGCATATCCAAATGTTTCCATATTCACAACATATTTGGATGCTAAAATAATATTTATTACATATAGGTTTCTGCAAAGGTCTCCTGAGCCTTCAAAATGGTCTCAGTTTGGTTCACTAGGCTACACAATCATGGTGATGACTGCTGATCTGACAGTTGTCCAGAAAAATGGTGACATGCCAATCAGCTAATCATCTCAAAACACCTGCGAAGGTTTCCTGAGCCTTCACAATTCACAGAGTGCTGTATCCAAGCATGTTAACAGAAAGTTGAGTGGAAGGAAAAAGTGTGGAAGAAAAAGATGCACAACCAACCGAGAGAACCGCAGCCTTATGAGGATTGTCAAGCAAAATCAATTCAAGAATTTGAGTAAACTTCACAAGGAATTGACTGAGGTTGGGGTCAAGACATACAGACGTGTCAAGGAGTTTGGCTACAGTTGTCGTATTCCTCTTGTTAAGCCACTCCTGAACCAAAGACAACGTCAGAAGCGTCTTACCTGGGCTAAGGAGAATAAGAACTGGACTGTTGCCCAGTGGTCCAAAGTCCTTTTTTCAGATGAGAGCAAGTTTTGTATTTCATTTGGAAAGCAAGGTCCTAGAGTCTGGAGGAAGGGTGGAGTTGCTTGAAGTCCAGTGTTAAGTTTCCACAGTCTGTGATGATCTGGGGTGCAATGTCATCTGCTGGTGTTGGTGCATTGTGTTTTTTTTGAAAACCACAGTCACTCTACCCGTTTACCAATAAATTTTGGAGCATTCCATGCTTCCTTCTGCTGACCAGCTTTTTGAAGATGCTGATTTCATTTTCCAGCAGGATTTGGCACCTGGCCACACTGCCAAATGCACCAAAAGTTGGTTAAATGACCATGGTGTTGGTGTGCTTGACTGGCCAGCAAACTCACCAGACCTGAACCCCCCAGAGAATCTATGTGTATTGTCAAGAGGAAAATGAGAAACAAGAGACCAAAAAATGCAGATGAGCTGAAGTTGTAGTGTCGTCTGCCTCAGCACTGAAGAATCACACTCAGTCTGGGGTTTTGCTTTCAGAAGAAAATACTTTATTTCAAGGAGAATAAAGCAGAGAGTTCCTTGCAAGGAGATCTCTCGAATGTTATGTGGTATCTCCTTATACACCGTATACAGGGTGTTCCAAATATTCCATCATTTTCCTTAGGCTTACAATTCGATCCCCAGAGAGAAGGGGCCCCCTATTTGGTCTGGTAAGGAGAAAGACCCTTTTCCCAGATGTTTCTCATCTGGGTCTGGACATCCTGGCCATCTGTCTTCCTATACTAAATCCATAGGATTATAATGGAATAAGAACTATAGACATAAACTATAGACATATGTGGCTAAATTCACCTTGATTATACTTGATTAATAGAAAATCTTATTAATAAAAATCTTCGACATTTTAATCCCTTTGAGACTTAGTAAGTCTCATATTTGATTATTTTTATTCAGTGTGCTACTCCATAATCCAGTCTTATTAGTTAACACTACCTAGTGACTAAATAAGTCACGCTGTATTATCACCAATGACTAGATTTCACTCTGGGGAGCAACAGGACCAAACCTCTCCCTCCACACTTGACTAGGAGGGAGTAAAAGATCCAGCCTCTCTAAACCCTTTCTTTAATAGAAAACAATGTTATAAGCGTGAGCGTGTAATTGGTTCAGCACTTGCTTGTGGTTGTCACAGTTGTGTATAAAAGACATAAAAATACATACAAAACATAACCCATTGAATATCACAAGATTATAATAATTGATCTTCAGCCCAGATACCCTATGCATCATAGAGGGCTACCCTGGGCAGAAGTTAGGCTAGCATTTACACCCAGGGTATGGTTCATCTTTAGACCTCTTCATCGTCCTCGTTAGAGTCACTTGAACTATCATCAAAAGTTTGTTCATTTAAATTTAGTTTGTTTTAGCCATCCTTCATAATATTCCTTTAGGCTCCTTTCTGTGATAATTTGTTTATTATTTGGGACTTCTATCACTTCCATTTGCTTAGCCGTAGCGTTGACGATTAATGTTCTTAATATAGGTAATGTGTGACCACCCTACATATAGTTTGGGTCACATATTAAATTATTTATATATATTTCCTTTTATTTTTACAAATGTTCATTTCTATTTACATGTATATATAAGTTTTATTTTAATTGCTTAAAATATATGATGAGTTTGCACTGAATAGTTCAGCTGCATTTTCTGAACTCTGGGTGGCAGTTGAGAGAGTAGAGTTACCATGACGACTGCAGCGCATCCTCAGACAACAAAGAGGACCGTTAAGGAAACAACTAACTCTTGTCTCTCTCTCTCATTTAATGTCAAGGTTAGTTAAATTAATTAAAATTCATACCAAACTGTAATTTACATGTTTAAATGTCCAAATAATTTGTTTCAATTGATTATTTATTTTATTAATAATTTTGTGACACTTACAGTATGTCATAGAAAAGTTTGCTCATGTAACACTATCACTTACCTGAAATAAGTTACTCACTTGAGTTGTTTACTTAAGATACTTAACATTACCTGAATTCAGGCCAGTTGTAAGAATTAGGGCATTCCTGTACATTTGGTTAAGGTTGTTATCATTTATTTATTTATTTATTGTTTATTTGATCTATACAGTGTGTATTATTTTGTACCAACATGTTTATGAATCATTTTGTGATTCAAAGTGTCTTACTGACTCTGAAATGCAAATTTGTATGTGTATTAAAAGACAACAAA
The DNA here is from genome assembly GCF_018340385.1 of Cyprinus carpio. Lineage (NCBI taxonomy): Eukaryota > Metazoa > Chordata > Actinopteri > Cypriniformes > Cyprinidae > Cyprinus > Cyprinus carpio. The sequence goes on along the minus strand of NC_056618.1, from coordinate 7,578,127 downwards.
GAGGACCATTAAGGAAACAACTAACTCTTGTCTCTCTCTCTCATTTAATGTCAAGTTGATTACTGCTTACAGTCTTCCCGACTGCCCGAGACCTGTAACAAATACACAACAAAATAATAATCCTCCTACCAGTATGGCAACTCCCAAAAACATTCCCAGTTTAGCAAACCATGCTCCCCATGCTCCAAATTTCAAAATCAATCCAATCCCAAATTTGTTTGTCTCTTCTGGCATTTGCTGTAACTTCAGTTCTTAATTTTTTAATTTTAGTCATAACTTCACTAAAAGCTCCCCCAGCAGCAGTATTATTTGGTATAAAAGTACAACATTGATCTCCGAACATAACACAGACTCCTCCCTTGTCCGCCAAAAGCCAGTTAAGAGCCTGTCTGTTTTGCCATGTCATTCTGCTTGTTGCGTGTACTTGGTCTCCTAACAAGGTTAACGTATCATCAGTATAATTAATGAATCTTTGTTGATTATAATAAATCTAATTAATCCACTCTGCATTTTTGTTTGGTGTGATCCAAACAAAATATTGACTCAAAACCTGTTTTTATTTCATCTCTTGCCTTGAATTCATAAGGAATTCCTCTCGGTTGTCCAATTGAGTCTAAATATACATTGGGGGTCTGGCTCGTAACCTCTTTTAATTTTGTTGTCTTCCTTACTTGTGCTTGGTTCTGTTCCCCATTGTGCCATGTTTACTTCTTGAAGTAATCGTACTCTTACACATATACCTTTCCATCCTACTGGTAAAGAAGGCAGTAATATCTCACCTCCACATATCCAAAAGAAATCTTCTATTATTAATGATTGGTCTTTATAAATTTCTATTGAAGGTAATGCAATAGTTTGATTTTCACATTCTTCAGGCGTTATTTTACTTCCGTTAGTTGTTCCGAGTGCTAAAAGTTCTGGAGCTCTAGAGGGAATTCCTGATTTCCAAGAATTTTTCTTATCTATGTATCAAATAATAGCACATTTTCCTTTAAATTTGCCCACATCTTGTGTTTCTTTTGGTTTATGGAAACACTCATATTCTTGTTTATAATCTATGCTATACCATTTTGGAATCTCTACTTTCCATTTTCAATTTTTATATTTTGGCTGACATCTTAATACTGACACCAAGATCCCCAGAGTGGTCTAAAAAAATAATCTGTTAATTTAGGATTTCCCAAAAATCCTTGACTTTCAGCAAAACAATATGGTCTGGTAAAATCTGTTAAATGACAAAAGTCTCTCCCAAATTTGGCACATTTTTGGTAGTCATATGGATTTGGTATGGCTATAACTTTGTTTAACGGAGATTTGGAGCACAGCAAGCAATTTTCTTTTCCTGTTTCTCTAGCAGTAAAGGCTGCCATTTTTACCATTCATTATTTTGGGCTGTATCCCACAATGCCTCAGTATGATTAATGTCTTCATCACCTTGAACATCATAATCAGTGTTTCTATATCATTATCACTTTTGTTCAAAGGATGAAAAGTCAGTTGAAGGGAAGTCAGGTTGCTTTCTATTGGTTGAGTTTGGGTTTGCATTATTAGATGCATTAGGGATAGGATGATCTTCAGATATGTTGTCAAACTTATTCTCTGTCCTCTCCAGTTCGTCTGACAGGAGGAAAGGAGCTCCTTGTGGATCTTTCTTTGTGCTCTCGTCAGTTTGCACTTCATCATGTGTCTCTGGTTTTTCCTCGTTGCTTTCTCCTGCATTGTCTGGTTGTCTGTTTTCTTTTCTTTCTGTTTTTCCCGTGGGAACTCTAGTACAGTGGTTTAGATGATACCAGGTCGTGCTTCCCTCCACTTGGACTGCTGTTGGAGTAGCACTCAACACTTTGTAGGGTCCTTCTCTCCTGGGCTCATTCCACTTTCTCCTTTCTGTAGGTGCAACAATGTGTCCTTCATGTGTACGCCAGATCTCCTATGTGTCTTTTTTAGCTCCTCTTTGGAGCCACATTGATTGTTCATAGGGGTCTGCTTGTTGTTGAATTCGAATAATATCATCCAATTGAGGCTGAGGTTCGGTAAGTACTACAGGTGCTAATACTGCTACCTGACACCCTGAAGCTTTTTTTAGCTTCTAAGTCCGCTACATTGTTTCCCTTAATGACATAATCATTTCCTTTCTTGTGTGCCTGACATTTGATTATTGCTAGTCTTTTTGGTAGCATCATAGCAGAAATCAGTTGCCCTATTTGTTCACTATGTTGGATGGGAGTCCCATCACTTTTTTTTTGAAACCTCGTTGTTTCCACACTGCTCCGAATAGATGTAATACACCATTAGCATATGCTGAAGTCTGTGAAAATGTTATCAGTTTGTCCTTTCGCTAACTGACATGCTGTTGTAAGAGAATTAAAAATTCTGCTAATTGAGCAGAGCAAGGCTGTACACAGTGTTGTGATATCACAGATTCAAATTCTTTTTTGTTTTTCTTTACTAATGTATATCCTGTATGATTTCCTACATGAGCTCTAAAGTTAGAACCATCTGCGAAGTACGTGACGTATTATTGTATATCCTGTATGATTTCCTACATGAGCTCTAAAGTTGTAAATGCCAATGACTCATTCACACCATCATGTGGTTCTCCTTCAAAAGCCAAAGGAATTAATTCAGCTGGATTAACTGTATGGCATTGTTTAATGGTAACATCTGGACATGTGAGTGATGAGGAATAGGCTAGAATTCGAGCTTGTGTCAGGACAAATTTCCCTTGTTTTATTAATTCCACAATTTTGTGATGTGTATATATTGTTACTGGGTACCCCATAGTTATTGTGGATGCTTTTTCATAAGCATAATATACTGCTGCTAAACCTTGTTGGTAACATGGTTGGTATCTCTGGGCTACATTGTCTAACTTTGTGCTGTAATATGCTATAGGCTGTTTTTTTCCTCCCACTACAAGTCTCTTGCATCAGTACAGCCGATGCATAACCATCAGCTCTATTTGCCACATATAGATGAAACATTTTGTCATATTCTGCCGTTCCCAGGGCAGGGGCTTGTTGTAATTCTTTTTTTATTGTTTCAAATGCTAGTAATGCATCTTGTGTTCCATTTTAATGGATTTCTTAAATGTTGTAATCCTGCTTGTTTCATGATCTCTCTCAGTGGCCCTGTCTTTATAGCATAGTCTTCTATCCAGTTGGCACTAAAGCCTGTCATTCCTAAAAAAGTCATAATTTGTCCTACTATCTGAGGTAATGGTGTTTTACTTATGCCTTCTGATTGGGCTGGAGCTATAGCTCGCGTGCCAAATGCAATCAATCTTCCCAAGTATTCAACTTGAGGCTGGCAATTTTGTCAATACCTTAATTGAATCTTTGTGACATTGTTCTAATGAAGTAGAACAGATAATTAAATCATCCATATATTGTAATAGTGTACTGTCTATTATGAGATCTTCTAAATCAGCCTTAAAAATTGTATTAAATAAATGTGGCGAATGTTTATATCCCTGAGGAATTCTGGTGTATGTATACTGTTTACCTGCATATGTAAAGGCAAACAGATACCTACTCTCTTCTGCAAGAGCAAAGATCAATTATGGTAAAGTATTTGGCGTCAGGAGGGACATTTGTCAGTAACGTGTGCGGGTTTGGTACCTCAGTTGGCATATCTTCTGTTATTTCATTTATTGCTCGTAAATCATGAACAAGTCACCATCTGTTTTTTGTCTGATTTAATTACAGGCATAATTGGAGTGTTACAGTAACTTGTAGTTTCTATTAATACTCCTGCCTTCACTAAACCTTCAATAGTGTTCTTTATTCCTGCTTCAGCATCTGAACGTAATGGATATTGTGCTTTTCTAGGCAGACATGCATCTGGCTTAAGTTGAACTCTTACTGGATTTGCTGATTTTATTAATCCAATATCTGTGTCATGTCGAGACCATAGTTCAGTTGGTACCTGACACTCCATTTCCTTAAATATTTCAGTCTCAGTTGGGTTTATTACTTCAGATGTTGTAGTCATCTGTGTCACTTTCTTTTGACCGATAACTACTTCCTGTGGAATTCCCAGCAAACTGGTTGCACACAGAATTTTGATGTAATTTTTGTCAGCTGAATGAAAAATCAATGGGTTTTCTGTTGATTCCCATTTGCTTTGTTCTGCCCTTTTCATCATTGGTCCTAAATCTTTCGCTTCCCAATTTCTTCCTACATATACTGCAATATGCGGGACAGAGTTATTTACATTGAACCATTTTTTAACAAATTCATCATCTGGTATATTTAAGGGACAGAATTATTTACCTATTACCCACATAGCAAACGGACTTGGCCCAAATGTGGCCTCAAGCTGGCACTGCTGGCCTCCTGTCGGCAATGGCATGTACCCTTTCAGCCAGAGCTGGGCCATGTGTGGCAATGGCGGCAGGGCGGTGATCCGGCAAACAATATGAGGGCCGATTGTTGGTGGGAGGAGTGTGGCCTAGATCAGTCAGGTGATATGTGGCCCAAATCAGGCTATGATCTGGCAGCATATTATGTGACCCATGATAAACAAGATGCATGATAATGGTTAAATGATCACATACATTTTTAACGAAGTGTAGTATTGTTAATATGTAGTCTTTGAAATGGCGAGTCAAAACAGAATGAAACATTATCATTTCAAAATTAAGCAAATCAGTCAACTGCATTAAACTGCACTTAATTATAATTTTATTAAATTTTATATTATTATTCTTGGTACAAATAATCTTAGAATCCTTACATGAAAAGAGAGAGTGAGAGTGGGAGAGAGATCCATGAGGCACATCATTATTATTAGTATGCTGTCATGCACAAGCATTAAATAAAATGATCATGAAAGTATTTTATTTTTTATTTAAATCCTCTGTATCCATGTGATGCTTGGTGTGAGGAACAGAACAGATCCAAATTCAAACCGCATTCGTCGGCGATATGTATCTCCTTCCTCTGTAACTATAGTAACAATTTAAAAATGTGCCTTAATAAGTTTTACAACAAGTTTTAGGGCAGCGATATCAAACGCTCATTGGCTCTCGCCGGTTTCGTCATAGATTGCGACATGCCGTGTTTCCGGTGATGCGTGTTTTGAATGTGGAACGCGCGTCTTAACAGAGTGGATCGGGATAGTATTTTCATCGTTTAACAATTTAGATTATTCCCTGCTCCTCGCACTACTATTATATTCTGCCAGAGAGGACTGCAACTGCAATGTATCGTCATTTGGACTACTGTGGTACTGCTCTTTGACACACCTGTAATAAATTATTATGATTAAGTTACATGTGTCAATCACGTTTCTCTTATAGAATGCATTCTTTATATAATCACTCTTTATTGGTTGATTTGTTCTTTATAAAAATAAATAGAAAAATCAATGCAAAAGGTTTTTTTTTAATTATTTATTTATTTTTTTAATTGCACAATTACATGATGTGTGAGTTTTAAGTCTGATTTTCTATTCAGTTTAATGTACTTTATTGGCATAGTTTGTGTGTACATTAATGTACAGATGTGGGCCGGATCTGGGCCAACATTATGTTGCTGTCTGGTTTACCAAAGCATGTCACAAAATGAATAATTGTGATTATAGTAATATACAAGTCAATAATCTGAAATATTAAGATTCTGTATTCCCAGACAGCAATATAGTGTTGGTCCAGATCAGGCCCACATCGTGGCCCGCATGAAATCCAACAAACTGCTTGCTGTCTGGGTTGGGTCTGGGCTATATAAGGCTCAGGTGTGGCTCAGATAAGGAGATTCTGGTTTACTTAAGGCTGAGAATTGGCACCAATAATAAAACCTGTTTTGGCCCAGTTCAGGGACAGTTCAGGGTGATTAACTGGCTGAGATTCGGCCCGGTTATGGCCCATGTGTGGCCCTTGTCTGTAATCCAGTTCTGGGCCACTTCAGGGCCGTCATTCTTTGCGGCACTTGGGCCGAGGGAAAAGTGATTGTGTGGCCCGGATCTGGGCCAGAAGACATTTGCTATGTGGGTAAGTTAATTGGGGTGATTGTTTGGTGATTTTGTGGCGAGGGTATGGTGATTGTGTGATTTGCTTTCTAATTTTTCATCCCTGTCCTGATCATATATCATTGTGCAATGAAATGGGTGTGGTTTTTCCTTCTATTTTAATCTGCATAATAGGCTCTTGATCAGCTTTAGTTGTTAAAATTGGAAGCTGACTCTCCCTTTTAGGATTCTCTGGGCACCCCTAATAGCCTGGATTGGGACCTCCCCAAGGGTTTACTGGACCCTGTACTGGACCTCCTACCCTAGATCTCAGCTCTTTATTCTCTTTTTTGAGATTAGAAAGTTCCAACTCCAGTTCAGCTGCCTTCTGTTTGTGAGCTTTCATCTCTTCCTTGACTTCGGAGATGATGCTACAGTTCTCTTCCATTTTTTTTGTCAACTCCTCCAACTTCTCTTCCTGCTTGTCAAATCTTTTACAGAGGGAGTAAATAGCCTCGAGGATATCTGCATTAGAGTTGTCTTCCTTAAAATCAGGACGCACTTTCTTCATAATATGCACTTTGCTGGGAGTAACAGGTAGATTCTCAGCACTACAATCCTCCAAGAGATACTTATTAGCTTCAACACACACTTCCATCATATCAGCGTAATCATGATCAATTCTGTTACTGATCACGATCTTATCTTCAGCTTTTCTTCCTCTACCCGCCATCTTTAGATGATGAAAATCAAATTCGTTAAACAACAATTAGGGAAAATTCTAATAACACAAAAATAACCTTTAAAACTCCGCTAGCTGTAACACTATGCTGCTATCTAGTACGCCATCTTTGGCCGACCTAGCCAGACCCTCTTGCACAGTTGTGCTGCTTTGGAGTCGCTCTTGTAATCGTCTCTTCTCTGCGACTCACCGTTAATCACACAGTCCCTAATCATTGAATTCCACTGAAATTACTACACATCACCATTAAACCTAATAACAGCAAACAATGTCATAAACAGAAAAGAAATAATCAAACACATGGAAAAAAAAAAAAAACAAAAAACTAATTATTCCTGTGAACACATACAGGGTGTCACAGCATAGATAAGGGCTTATAGTCCAAAGATGCATTTACATGGAGATGTATAGATATATTTAGTCATGTTTACTTCATATTTCTTCAGACAGAATCATCATTTCTATTCATTTTCTACTGATTTATGAGATCTGATGATAATTAGGTAATATTATTTATTTAATATTAAATTATAATTAACATAATATTTTACCCCATGACTGGTTGGACAATTTCAAGACAAACTTGGACGTTGTCCGTTCAAAACTGCTGAAAATTATATGATTTTAAGTTGAGTAATATTAATATCTCCCCTATTGCAATACTCTGTTTTTTTTTTTTTTTTTTTTTTTTTTTATATATATTTTGAGATAAAAACAAATCTATGTTTCTTTTATGTGTGTCACATGATAGGACATTACATCACACCATAGGACATCACGTAACACTAAAGGACAGAAATGGTAGTTATTACATAATTTTTATTTAATTTTGAACCTGTCAAAGGAAAAGGAAAGTTTAATTTTGATACCAACAATATCAACATGTTTTTTAAAATAATTTTTCATCAACAAAATTCAGTCTTTTAGTCAATCAGTATGTTACTGAAACTCGTCAAGCCCCCCTGCTTCATGTGTGGCACAGCTAAATATGACTGATATTCAAACTATATTGTTTAAGATGTGAATGGATTTTTTTTAAAACTATATGGCTACTCTTTTTAAGGCATCATTTTGATTCTTTTTAACTTTCTGCATTGTTCTGTTAGGATCTCCTCGCTTCTGGGGATCCCTATTAATTTTCTGTCTATATTTCCGTGTCTTTTATCTTCCGCTAATTTCTCTCCCTCAATTCTTTCTGTTTCAAAAACAAAGTATTACATTTTATACTTTTTCATGACACTTTATAACAGTACAAAAAAACAAAAAAAGTTGTAATTTATTGAACCATGCTTGTGAGTCACACCATAGGACAATTTTGAGATTTGGCTCAAAAATTTAATAACACTGAACTAATGTTGGTTAACTAAAGTGTCAGCTGGATCTCTAAAATCTCAGCTGGTGTGTCCCATGCTCCATTTCAACTGGTTTTTAATCCGTTACTAACCTGACGCAGATTTGCTGCAACAAGGATACAACATGATCTGCTACAATCAATCATTTCAGAGTAAACAGAGTAAAAATAAAATAACAATTAACTATATTTGCCATACTTAGAAAAAATCTAAATATATTTGAGCTGTACTTGTGCCCCTAGAATCTGTGCTTTCATTGTTATATGGTAGGGGGGCGCTAGTACACATCTACTGTACAGAATTTCCTAAAAAAAAAAAAAAAAACACACAAAAGTGAAGAAGAAACCAAACCGACAGATGGTTCCGCAACAGGTCATCAGACATAAAACAGCATCAAAACTGTGTAATGTTATGGAATAGAATGTCACCAATGAAGTGGTAATAATTACAGTCAAGCTTTGAGGTGTTGATTGACTGCATCTACATTTTTATTCTCATTCTGGTCTTTTTTCAGCTTTTTGTTCAAAATATGTCTTTATTTTTATATTTATGAAACTTACCCACATTCAAGTGTTTAAAAAAAGAATGCATGAATCTAGAATAAAATTTTCTATTTACAAGCAGCTACCCTGTTCTTTCTTTTGATGTCTTGTATGTTCAGATATTCATATAACAAACTATATACAAATAATACCTAATAGGGACATTGTAGTATACTTAATGTATTATGAAAAGTTTACTTTTTTCAGTATAAAACTACTAAACTAGAAGTTTTTCAAGACTATACTTCAAAGTGTACTAAAAATACTACTACAAGTATTTAATTAGTAAACTAGTATACCTATAATTTCACTTTTAGTATAATTGCAGTACAAACTGCAAACATTTTTATGTAAACTAGCTGTGTACTCAAAGTTTACTACTGTTATAAAGAAAACGTAAAAGTATAATTTTATATACTAGAAAGTGGGCCAATTTAGTATGTCCAAATTAGTATTGAAATAGTACACTTACTAGTATACTACCAGTACACACTGATATTTCTATACTTACTACATAAAGTATACTTTAGAATATACCTGAACTTTACTTAAGTATAATAAAAAATAAACTTGAAATATACTACTTTTTTGGTAAGGGAGATCAAAATGTCTGAGGTTCTTCCGGCTTTACAAATATCTGCATTTCTAAGTTCTAATTTACTGTATGTATAGGTGCTCGTCATATAATTAGAATATCATCAAAAAGTTGATTTAGTTCACGAATTCCATTCAAAAAGTGAAACTTGTATATTATATTCATTCATTACACACAGACTGCTATATTTCAAATATTTATTTCTTTTAATTTTGATGATTATAACTCACAACTAAGGAAAAATCCCAAATTCAGTATCTCAGAAAATTAGAATATTACTTAAGACTAATACAGAGAAGGGATTTTTAGAAATCTTGGCCAACTGAAAAGTATGAACATGAAAAGTATGAGCATGTACAGCACTCAATAGTTGGAGCTCCTTTTGCCTGAATTACTGCAGCAATGCGGCGTGGCATGGGGTCGATCAGTCTGTGGCACTGCTCAGGTGTTATGAGAGCCCAGGTTGCTCTGATAGTGGCCTTCAGCTCTTCTGCATGTGTGGGGTCTGGCATATCGCATCTTCCCCTTCACAATACCCCATAAATCTTCTATGGGGATAAGGTCAGGCGAGTTTGCTAGCCAATTAAGAACAGGGATACCATGGTCCTTAAACCAGGTACTGGTAGCTTTGGCACTGTGTGCGGGTGCCAAGTCCTGTTGGAAAATGAAATCTGCATCTCCATAAAGTTGGTCAGCAGCAGGAAGCATGAAGTGCTCTAAAACTTCCATTTCCATTCCATTTTTATAATAATATAAATGAACCGTTTAATCTTAAAGTTTTAGTAGTCAGATTCAGACTCGATGCAGAGCAGAGATCACAGAGATGATAGCAAATAGCAGCCATGGCACTGAAGGAGCAGTCGTTATTATAGTTCAAAAGGGCAAACAGTCGAAGTTATTATGCGAGTTAACTCGAGTCAGAATGTAATTTTACATGTGCACAGTTGCATTTTTTCATCTGTCACCGTGACATCAAGTGGACTTTTGAAGCTGAAATAATGAGTGGATTAAGCTTGGACTTGGAATAACGAGAGGAATAACATGGATAACTTGCTTGTCGGAGGATTGTAATGCATCACAGGCAGTCAGGTACAAGAAAGAGAGACTACAGCTCCTTAAATTAGGTAAGACAAAAATGTTATTTTTCGCAACAGGTTTATTGACTTGTAAGCAATTGAAGGTGGAATATGTGACAAACGGGTCCAGTCTGGTCTGTGTCTTCTGTCCCGGTTCGGGTCCAGCTTTCAAATAATAGACGGGTCCAGGTCGGGTCCGGGTAGGCATTTCTCGGATCTACACGGGTCCGGGTCCAGCTTTTAAATAATAGGCGGGTCCGGGTCAGTTCGGTTTAGTACATTACGGGTCTCTTTCGGGTTCGGGCACTAATTTTTGGACCCATGAAGACCTCTAGCGTTACGGGTCTCTTTCGGGTACACTTTTTTCTACCACATCTTTCCTTCCCTTCTTCTCTCTATTAATGTGCTTGGACACAGAGCTCTGTGAACAGCCAGCCTCTTTTGCAATGACCTTTTGTGTCTTGCCCTCCTTGTGCAAGGTGTCAATGGTCGTCTTTTGGAAACTGTTAAGTCAGCAGTCTTCCCCATGATTGTGTAGCCTACAGAACTAGACTGAGAGACCATTAAAAAGGCCTTTGCGGGTGTTTTGAGTTAATTAGCTGATTAGAGTGTGGCACCAGGTGTCTTCAATATTGAACCTTTTCACAATATTCTAATTTTCTGAGATACAGAATTTGGGATTTTCCTAAGTTGTCAGTTATAATCATCAAAATTAAAAGAAATTGTAACGAAGACTGACGCGGTTGTGGGTTTTGAATCCATGTGCAGAGTTTTATTAAGCACCACAGCACAAACAGAGGCAAATGGAGCGCAGATATCGTGGTCAATAAGCAGGCAAAGGGTCACAAAACAATAGCGGCAGTCGAGATAGCAAACACATCCAAATCGGTAGTCCAAAAGACGAGGTCAAAGGCAGGCAAAGGACATACACAAGCAAACAATCCGTGACTATGAAATACGCTTGGTAGAGACAGGGTAAACTGGCAATACTTCGCAACATAATGCACAACCAACATGGCTTATAACATGTGCCGGCAGGAAGTGATGAGAGAAGAAGCGGCAGTGTTCAGTATTCGGGAGATGGCTCCCTCTGGCGGTTGGATGAATGAATGGCGGATGCAGATGTTACAGGGCTCCCTCTGGCGGTTGGATGAATGAATGGTCTCCGAGGGCCGTCCCCTTGGTCTGGGTGCAGGATGATTAGGGTGTGCCTGGTGGAACTCCTGGGTCAACGACGGGTCTAGAATGTCCTTGGCAGCCACCCATGATCTCTCCTCTGGGCCATAGCCTTCCCAGTCCACCAGGTATTGCAAACAGCCCCCATGACGCCTAGAATCCAGAATCTCCTTTACCAAGTAAGCTGGGGCTCCATCAATGTCAAGTGGCGGAGGAGGTTCTCTCTCCTCAGTAGTGGGGCCGGAAGCAGGGTGGACCGGTTTCAACAGAGATACATGAAAAGAGGGAGAGATACGGTAATGAGCAGGAAGCTCTAGCCTGTAAGTTACTGGATTAATCTGTCGTAAGATACGAAATGGGCCTACATACCGTGGGCTGAGCTTCCTGCTGGGGAGCCGCAACCGTAGGTCCCGAGTCGACAACCAGACCTTCTGGCCCGGCTGATAGTTGGGATGGGGACGCCTCCTGCGGTCTGTCTTGATCCTCTGGGCTCTGATCGCCCTTTGCAGCCTCACATGGGTACTGTCCCACACACGTTCACTTCTTCTGACCCAGTCGTCCACCGCAGGCACTTCAGAAGGTTCCCCAGACCAAGGGAACATGGGAGGCTGATAACCTAGAACACACTTGAAGGGGGTGAGTCCTGTAGATGAATGAGTGAGTGAGTTCTGTGCATATTCCGCCCAAGGTAAAAAGTCACTCCAACGCTGTTGTTCCCGACTACAATAAGATCTGAGATAACGCCCCAATTCCTGATTTAATCTCTCAACCTGTCCATTAGCCTGAGGGTGATAGCCAGATGTTAAGCTTACGTTAATGTCCAGTTGCTTGCAGAAAGCTTGCCACACTCGAGATGTAAATTGTGAACCCCTATCAGAAACTATATCCTCTGGTATTCCATATACACGGAAAACATGGTGAAACAATGCTTGTGCAGTTTCCATAGCAGTGGGTAGGCCCCTTAGCGGGATAAGACGGCATGACTTCGAGAAACGATCAATAATTACCAGGATTGTGGTGTAGCCATTGGAGCTGAGCAGATCTGTAACAAAGTCCACGGCCAGGTGTGACCAGGGGCGCTGAGGAATTGGTAGGGGTTCAAGAAGACCAGCTGGTAGTTCTCGTGGTGTCTTGGACTGAGCACACACACTGCAAGACTTGACATACAAAGAAACACTTAATTAAATAGATTAGGCCACCAAAAGGAGTTACGCACCATTTCTACTGTCCGTTGAATGCCCGGATGCCCGGAGCTCAACGATGTATGCACCCATTGTATAATTCATTGGCGGAGAGACCCAGGGACATAATGACGGTCAGGGGGACAATCTGGTGGCGTGGGTTCTGTTTGCCTTTCACGTTGCAGTTCTTCCATTATATCCCAGCGAATGGGTGCCACAATCACCGAAGGAGGTATAATAGGCCCTTGGCAGCAAGAAGTATCATTCGAATCAAATCTTCGTGAAAGAGCGTCAGCCTTGCCGTTCTTGCTTCCTGGATGGTAAGTGACTGTGAACTGAAACCTAGTGAAAAATAATGACCAACGGGCTTGTCTAGGGTTGAGACGTTTAGCACCCTTGATGTACTCCAAATTCTTGTGGTCAGTAATAACCTGGAAAGGATGGCGAGCTCCCTCCAACCAGTGTCTCCACTCTGCCAGTGCTGCTTTAATTGACAACAGTTCCTTATTACCCACATCATAGTTCTTTTCTGCGGTTGTTAGCTTTCTGGAAAAAAAAGCACAGGGAAATACTTTTCCAGGGTTTCCATGTCTCTGCGACAGAACTGCTCCAATGCCGAAGCCGGAAGCATCTACTTCTACAATGAATGGTAATTCAGGATCCGGATGTTTCAAAATTGGGGCTGTAGTAAAACTGGTTTTCAGTGTCTCAAAGGCTGTCTGGGCAGACTGAGTCCAAGATAATTTCTTTGGTTTTTCATTAAGCAATGAGGTTGGTTGGGTTGTGATGGTTTTGATTTTTTCGATAAACCTCCTATAGAAGTTAGCAAATCCAAAAATCTTTGTAGCTCCTTTAGCGTGGTAGGACGTGGCCACTCTGTGACTGCCTCAACCTTTCCATTGTCCATCTCTACTCCTTTATGACTTATCTTATAACCCAGAAAGGTGGTACTAGAAACGTGAAACGCACACTTCTCTGCCTTGACATATAGATTGTTAGCCAGCAGTCGGGACAGAACATTTCTACATGATGGATGTGCTGCTCACGTGTCTTTGAATAGATCAGAATATCATCAATGTAAGCAATAACATAGTGATTCAGAATGTCACGGAAAATCTCATTAATGAATGATTGGAACACAGATGGAGCATTGGCCAGGCCATACGGCATAACGGTGTATTCATAGTGCCCCCTGGTGGTGATAAATGCGGTCTTCCACTCATCACCCTCTCTGATTCTGATTAAATTATAGGCACTGCGCAGATCCAATTTAGTGAAAATAGTGGCTTCACGTAACTGTTCTAATGCAGGAGGAACTAATGGAAGTGGATACCTGTTTTTGACAGTCACTGTGTTGAGACCGCGGTAATCTATGCAGGGACGTAGACCTCCATCCTTTTTTTCAACAAAGAAGAAACCTGATGCTGCTGGCGACGTGGAAGGACGGATGAAACCGGATGCTAGAGCCTCCTCAATGTATTTTTTCCATGGCCTGCGTTTCCGGAATGATTAATGGATATACCTTGCTCTTGGGGGGTGCAGTGTACGGTAACAGTTCAATTGCACAGTCCAGGGGCGGTGCGGAGGTAACTGGGTGGCCTTGGTTTTGCTGAAGACCTCGTTGTAGTCAGAATATTCTGGGGGAATAACAACTGATTTGTTAGATGCAGGGCTTTCAATGCTGGTGGTTAAACAGGGAAGTCGTAACGGGAGTTGAAGGCAATGGCTGTTACTGTTTGGGTACCATTTAGTAAGCTCCTTGGAGCTCCAGGAAATCTGTGGATCATGGATAGTTAGCCATGGATTCCCCAAGACTACCGGATGTTGTGGTGTAGATGTGATATACAAAGACATGGTTTCTGAGTGGAACAGGCCAATCTTGACAGTAATGGGCACAGTTTGATGGGTAATTCCTCCACCAATAGGTTGGCTATTGATGGCAGTGATGTTAATAGGTGGTATGCACTGGATAACAGGTATGTTGAGTTTATGGACCAAATCATGATGAATCAAATTCAATGCAGAACCGGAGTCAATTAGCGCTGGGAACACAATGAGCAGAATTAGCATGGTTGATTGTGAGGAGAAGAGTAAAAACAACTGGTCAGCATAGTAGTTAGGGAAGTATTCACTTGGATCTGAGAGGGCTTGTTAGGGCATGAACGACATTGATGACCTGATTGACCACAGTAGAAAACACAGACGGTTAATTCGGCGTCGTTCCTTTTCTTCCACAGAAACTTTAGTGAAACCAATCTGCATGGGCTCAGCGGTTTCCTGATAATTAGTGGCTGGGGTGGACATTGAAGTAGCAAGCAAACTCGGAGGGTTATTACGTAGAAGATTATCAATCTTGATAGCCATTGAAATCAGTTGGTGGAGATCCGAGCCAACATCCTTGCAGTCCAGTTCAGCCTGTAGTGTCTGATTGAGGCCCTGCTTAAACACTGGTTTCAATGCTACCTCATTCCAACCACTCTGCGCCGCTAGGGTGTGAATTTCAACTGCATAATCAGCAGCGGTGCGATTCCCTTAAAGTAACTGTAGTAGCTGCACTGAAACGTCTCTCCCACCCGCTGGGTACTCAAATACTTCAAGTATTTGTTTGGCGAAGTAATCAAATGAGGTTCTTATACAATCATTCTGGTCCCAAACAGCTGATGCCCACTCGAGCGCTCTTCCCGTTAACAATGACATCGTAAACGAGCACTTAGTCGAGTCTCTAAGAAACGCCTCGGGCTGGTTATCAAAATAGATTGTGCACTGACGCAAAAATCCCCTGCATTTTTCAGGTGAACCATCAAACTTATCTGGTAGAGGAATCTTACCGGATCAGGCCTGGTTGGTGGGAGGGATTGAATGTAGCGTGTTAGGTGTTCGTTTGTAGCTTGCAGAGAAGAGAGTTGGCCCTGGAACTCCTTTATCATTTTGTTCTGATAAGCGAACGCGGCCTGTAGTTGCGTCAACTCTGCTGGATTCTGGTCAGGCGAAGTATTCTGTAACGAAGACTGACGCGGTTGTGGGTTTGAATCCATGTGCAGAGTTTTATTAAGCACCACAGCACAAACAGAGGCAAACGGAGAGCAGAGATCGTGGTCAATAAGCAGGCAGAGGGTCACAAACAATAGCGGCAGTCGAGATAGCAAACACATCCAAATCGGTAGTCCAAAAGACGAGGTCAAAGGCAGGCAAAAGACATACACAAGCAAACAATCCGTGACTATGAAATACGCTTAGTAGAGACAGGGTAAACTGGCAATACTTCGCAACATAATGCACAACCAACATGGCTTATAACATGTGCCGGCAGGAAGTGATGAGAGAAGAAGCGGCAGTGTTCAGTATTCGGGAGATGGCTCCCTCTGGTGGTTGGATGAATGAATGGCGGATGCAGATGTTACAGAAATAAACATTTGAAATATATCAGTCTGTGTGTAGTGAATGAATATAATATACAAGTTTCACTTTTTGAATGGAATTAGTGAAATCAACTTTTTGATGATATTCTAATTATATGATCAACACCTGTAGGTTTGTGTTTTGTGAGTGTGTGTGTTATACAAGTTTCACTTTTTAAATATATAATTAATTTTTAATCAATACAAATAAGATTGTCCTAGTAAACAACTATCTGCATCTTAATTCATTCCATTCTCTTTTTCTGCCTATAGCGTATTATTACAAATAGACAAATTTAACAGAACATGACTTGACTTGGTACATGAAGTTGGCAGTCAGAGAGAGCTTTATTACCAAGTATGTTTACACACACAAGGAATTTGATTTCCAGTGCAAAAGAAAGTACGAACATAGTGCAAACATAAATGATAGTGCAGACATACATAGGAATTACACAGTAGAGGTGGAATATAACACTAATATAAGAAAACAGAAAATTAAATAATGCACTATATACATAAGTAGAGATATAGAGGGGCGAAAAAACAACATGAAATTGTTTAATGTACAGATATGTTATTTACAAGTGTTCAGTTTTTTAGCAAATATATATATATATGAAGAGTTCAGATGCAAAACCTCTAAAAGCCATCTGAAATTTTCTTCTGAAATTAGCATTTTTATCAAGCTACAGGGTTTATGTTAAGTTATTTCACTTTAATGGCAATGAGAAGAAAACTATTCAATGACATTAAAGTGAATTTACTGAACATAAACACAGCAGCCGAATAAAAATGCTAATTTTAAAGGAACTTTTCAGATGGTTTTTAGAGGGTTTTGCATCTGAACTCTTCATATATAACTTTTAAAAAAATGTATATATACACGTGCTCTGCTCACTCCAAAGTCCACACTCCAAGGGGTTAAGGATAATCACTTCCATTTGGAATATACATTCAAATATACATAAAATCATTATAATATATTGAGCAGTGACACATGTCCTGTGTGACAGTATCACAAACTTAAACTTCTACAAACTACATGCTGGTATTCACATTTCCATCACGGGACAGCTCAGCAGCAGCAGGCTCCGATCCATTGTCAGCAAGATTAACAGAGGAGTATGTAACACTATTCACCTGTAATAAAAAAACAAAAAACGATTCAAATGTTCAAAAGAAATGAACAGGATTGAAGTTTAAGTTACACAATACAAAAGTACAAGAGACCTGGATTTTTTTTAAATCTGTTCATAAACTATTAACAAATAGTGTAGAATGTAGAATGTTTCTGTTAATGACCAGGGTAATTACAGCTAACTAAACTAAAACCCATAAAAAAAAAAAAAAAACATTTGCAACCTAAAATAAATGTTACTAAAAAAAAAATAGAAAAAATATATATATTTCAGGTAGTAGCTCATACGGCAACACTCATTTTTATTTACTTTAACTGGAAGAACTAAAGTAACTAAAACTTAAATTAAAAAAGAAAACTGTATAGACATATTTAAAAACAAAAACTAATAAACATCCCCACCCCCCCCCCCCCCCCCACCACCAAAAAAAAACTAAACAATCACACAATCAAAACTCTAAGCTATATGATAAAAACAACAAAAGCACTAAAAGTAAAATGATTGAAGATAATATTATAGATGTTAATAATGTCGCTGTTATTAAAATGTATTTATACCACTGACAATTTTTTTAGATTATGTTGTTAATTCTGTGTTTTTTGTAGATAGTATGATTGTGTTTTTATAGTATTTCTCCTGATCACTGCGCTGAGTCCTGGTTCCTGATCCTGTAATTCAAATAAACACACATTACATTGGTTAGCTACAATAAAAACACACATTTCACATCTGTTAAGATTATTTTCACACAATAAATCACAATTTAGCTTCTTATTAAAACATCTGTATGTAATACTCACAATATCGTCCTGCTTGAGGACGCTTGCGATAGTAAATCACAGCTGCAGTCACTATCAGCAGAACAACACTAACACCAGCACATATCCCTGTTACAGCAGCTGAAGACAGACCTGAATCTGAAACAGACAAAGACAGACACTCATTATTACTTGACAGTGAATGATAATCCAACCAGTATTTAACAATATTTCTCTACATCTTTCTACTTTGGTCATCAGCATGATACTGATTTAACTAAAATAGGTCACCTTGTAGGTGTTTTTTTTTAGAAACAAAGGCTAAAACAGCACTGTGAGCTGAGAAAAATGTCTACATAATCTCCCTTTGCTATCCTTACATCGATATACTGTATCTGGGATCTCCTGTGATTTCAGCAGTTATTAAAATACTGTTATTACTTTACCAGATTCTTCCTCCTTCTCTGACGTTCCCTTCCTTTCATCTCGTTCAGCAACAGAAACACCTGAAACACAAACCAACAGCTGCTGAAACATCTGTCTGGAGAGAAAACTCTACATCAAGATAACATCTGCTGATCATAATACAAGAAATATAAGTGAAAAATAACTTCACATGCTCTTTCTTTATTGAATTTGTCTAAAAAGTAACATGTATCTATATTTTCTACTTGCAAAAACACAAACCTCTAGGAGAACTTATAATTATTTATGATAGATGCATTTTAAACAGATGTCATCTTATTAAACCTAATGAATGACCAACTAAAAATATTAGTTTAAATTATTCTGTTGTGTTCAGTGATGCACGTAAAGAGAAAAAAATGCCACTGCAACAATAAACACAATGATGTGATTTAACACATATAACCTGGTTTAAACATTCATGAAATGACTCACCATGAACAGTGACAATGAAGATCTTTTCAGTCATGAAACCAGTGTTGATGATGTCTAGATGTGATGATTTTGATGTTTGATTTGATGATGTTGATATTTGATTTATAAACTGAAGCTTTTAATAATACTGATTTTGTTGCTGCTGTTGATATTTACTTTTACACTGAACATCTGTACAGATAAATCTGAGATCTCCACTGATTTGTGCGATACGAGTGTCATTAAAATACCATTTTATCGTTTCATGTTGGATTGTTGTAACATCAGTGGGTAGAGTGACTGAATCTCCCTCCATCACAGACACAAACACTTCATCTACACCAACACAGAAAACACCTGGAGAAGAAAATACCAAAATAATTATAATTCAAGCTGTGATAGTGGGACAAGAAGCACCGTGACCATGTTTGTGTTTGTTTTAGAGAAGCAGGTCTGCACCTGACCTGACATATTTGTGACGTATTTATATGAAGTAGGCCTACTGCATTTCGACTAGAATATAATGTTTACATTTCTTTCACTATTAAAATCAAATAAGAAATCAAATCACATGTTTCCAAAGTCTACGAGATAATAATGATAAAAACAATGGGGAAATAATGTTATTAGGCAACATTCATCAAACAAGACATCAGCTAGTCTCTGAAAAAATGTAGGTCACATGTTTTTACTATAGTAACAGTATGTTATATACTGTTCCTTTAATAAATACATAGTTAATTTTCATAATAGGAAAAGAAAGGTAACAGGTTAATAAGGGCATATTTCATCGATTCATGCCAGCTGCGCATTGTCACAAAATCCTGACTTCCATCAAAAAAAAAAAAAAAAACTGCGGTCGATAGTTACAAAAACTATCCATTGAGTGCATAACTGAACATAATTATTTGAAGGTTGACTTTTTTTGTATTAAAAAACACTTTTCTTTTATTGGTCGGATGAAATATGCTAATTTTTGAGATAGGATAGATATTATAGATAGATAGATAGATATTCAAATAATTATGTTCAGTTATGCACTCAATACTTGGTCGGTAATCCTTTTGCAGAAATGACTGCTTCAGTGCGGCCGGCGTGGCATGGAGGCAATCAGTCTGTGGCACTGCTGAGGTGTTATGGAGGCCCAGGATGCTTCGATAGCGGCCTTAAGCTCATCCAGAGTGTTGGGTCTTGTGTCTCTCAACTTTCTCTTCACAATATCCCACAGATTCTCTATGGGGTTCAGGTCAGGAGAGTTGGCAGGCCAATTTGAGCACAGTAATACCATGGTCAGTAAACCATTTACCAGTGGTTTTGGCACTGTGAGCAGGTGCCAGGTCGTGCTGAAAAACGAAATCTTCATCTCCATAAAGCTTTTCAGCAGATGGAAGCATGAAGTGCTCCAAAATCTCCTGATAGCTAGCTGCATTGACCCTGCCCTTGATAAAACACAGTGGACCAACACCAGCAGCTGACATGGCACCCCAGACCATCACTGACTGTGGGTACTTGACACTGGACTTCAGGCATTTTGGCATTTCCTTCTCCCCAGTCTTCCTCCAGACTCTGGCACCTTGATTTCCGAATGACATGCAAAATTTGCTTTCATCCCAAAAAAGTACTTTGGACCACTGAGCAACAGTCCAGTGCTGCTAGCCTGTGGGGAATGCGGCACCTGTAGCCCATTTCCTGCACAGGCCTGTGCACGGTGGCTCTGGATGTTTCTACTCCAGACTCAGTCCACTTTAATGCTGGGTCCCCCAAGGTCTGGAATCGGTCCTTCTCCACAATCTTCCTCAGGGTCCGGTCACCTCTTTCTCGTTGTGCAGCGTTTTTTGCCACACTTTTTCCTTCCCACAGACTTCCAATGAGGTGCCTTGATACAGCACTCTGGGAACAGCCTATTCGTTCAGAAATTTCTTTCTGTGTCTTACCCTCTCGCTTGAGGGTGTCAATGATGGCCTTCTGGACAGCAGTCAGGTCGGCAGTCTTACCCATGTTTGCGGTTTTGAGTAATGAACCAGGCTGGGAGTTTTTAAAAAGCCTCAGGAATCTTTTGCAGGTGTTTAGAGTTAATTAGTTGATTCAGATGATTAGGTTAATAGCTCGTTTAGAGAACCTTTTCATGATATGCTAATTTTTTGAGATAGGAATTTTGGGTTTTCATGAGCTGTATGCCAAAATCATCAGTATTAAAACAATAAAAGACCTGAAATATTTCAGTTGGTGTGCAATGAATCTAAAATATATGAAAGTTTTAATTTTTATCATTACATTATGGAAAATAATGAACTTTTATCACAATATGCTAATTTTTTTGAGAAGGACCTATATATATATATATATATATATATATATATATATATATATATATATATATATTAAACAGACATTATAATCGCTTGAACTACATGTGCATGCTCACTTAAAAGAATAACGTTTGATGCTGACAGTATTGACATGCATCGAAGCTATCACTTGCCATTTACAATAATTTGTGTTAACAAGAACTGAAATGTTTTATTCTTTTGCTAAATACTAACTTGTTTATTCTGATGATTGAATCACTGGACGAGGTGAACTTGAGCAGTGAGCACTGTATTGAGGGACGGGAAAGAGATGAGGGCGCTGAAAATGTTTTGAACATGATTGGTTTCTGAGCGGAAGTGGGTGTTTCCTGGAGCAGAGAAGGACTAAATCACATTAAGGCCAATATGTACCCTTTTTTTTATTTATTCATTTATTATTACTATTATTAGTTAATACTTCCTAACATTCCAAATACAATCACAAACAAAGAAATAAAAAATGACAAAAGTAGAGAGCAGAATAAATAAAGCAGACAGATATATAACTAGCATAAATTATTCACATTGAGTTATTGAAAATTCTGCAAACATTTTGTTTGCCGGAAATGGATTAAAACAATAAACTGTAAAAACAATCCTCTGACTATTAATGAGCAAGCGTGTAATATTAGATGTAGTAACAACATTCGCCCCCATTAGAGATTATGAGTTATGTTTCTGTCAAAAAAAAAAAAAAACTCCACAAAAAAACAAAACAAAATAAAACCACGTATTTCTGCATCCACCTTCGGCACCTGCACGAGATGAAATCGTGAATCTTTGTATGATTAAGGGTCGGGACGATGACGTTTCTACTATAATACATTTCTGCATGCAATTCATACGCATTTTCCATCAATAGAAGTTTAACGGGAGGGTTTTGCGTACCATATGAACGCAAAATTTGATTTTGCCGTGTAAATACTACGCCAAATGAAAAAGAAAACTTGTGGTATAGATATGCAGTAGTAAGAGACTGGGTTGAGTTATCCGTGGTCTCAGCACAGACTCACTCTGTGCTCCTCCTATCACAGATTTTAGTTAGGCTAACAGAATCAAACTGAATTTTTATGATGACAGGACAGTGCAATAGCTACAATAACAGTTAACGTCTTTATTGTATTTGGTGTTGGAAAATAAATAAATAGGCCTACTTCAAATGTTGCGTTTCCAAATGAGAAAGCACGTCCATTGAGTGAGATCTGTTCTCTGTCATTGAAACGGGTATCCGTGTGTGGACCACGGAAGATGAGTGTCATTGACTTGCGTTGGAATTATCCATGGTGTCAGCACAGACTCACTCCGTGCTCCTATCACAGATTTTAGTTCTGACTATAGATGAAGAAACAATATTGGATGGCCTGAGTCGAAATTAACACTTGTGAATAAAATATTAGCATTTTTTGAAAGTATACTTTTAGTTTACTTTTTATGTACTTCTCAGAAATGGGCTTTATGTACTTCTAAGATATATACTTATAATGACAATTAAGTATACTTGACTTATACTTACAAAAAGTAAAAATATACTTGAACTTTACTTAAGTATACTTAATAAAATAAACTTGAAGTATACTACTTTTTGGTAAGGGAAGCGAAGCGAGCAATAGACTATGTGTAAAAACACCATCAAACTGGATTTTATGATGACAGGACGATACAAAATGTCAAGTTAATTACATGCCATTGCAACACAGTCGACCTAAAGCTTATAAGTTCCTAAACAAGCCAGCAACATTACAACGTCCATGAGTGAGGTCAGGTTGTTGAGGTCTGTGGTGCCATCACGGGACTTTGGTTAGGCTAACTGAAACAAACTGAATTTTTATGATGACAGGACAATGCAATAGCTACAATAACAGTCAGGTTAACGTCATTATGGCATTTGATGTTGGAAAAGAAACAAATACTTCAAATGTTGCGATTTCCAAATGAGAAAGCATGTCCGTTGAGTGAGTTCTGTACTCCGTCATTGAAACGGGTATCCGTGTGTGGACCACGGAAGGTCAGTGTCATTGACTTGCGTTGGAGTTATATCCGTGGCCACATCACAGAATTTGGGGGCGATTCCGTGATGGCTCCATGGATTTTGAGTTAAGGGCCCGTGGACATTTCATGGAATCCTGTGAGACCAGGTTGACCCTGTCATAGAGGAACCACTAAAGACCCAATAATGACACCGAAATTAGCAAGTAAGTGTCAGAACTGGAGTGGAATTTTGCCTAATGGTGTTTCCTGATGGCAGTGACCTCTTTTAATCCAATAATGAGCACTTGCAATGTGCATATGATTTTCAGGAATGGTTTTGGGGATGTGGCTTGCAGTTTATACAACACGAAGCACCTCCAAATTCCCCAGATCTCAACTAGACCAATCCAATCCATGGAGGACCTACCTCGCAACTTACAGAACTCACTGAGTCTGCTGTTAATATCTTGGTGCCAGAGACCCTAGGACAGATTCAGATGTCTTGTGGAGCCCAAGCTTCAGGTTTAATGCATTAGAGCTGTTTTGGCAGCACAAGGGAATCTACAAGATATTAGGAAGATGGTTTTTTAATGTTGATCAGTAAGGACCTGAAACTGTAAAAGACAGTCAGGTATTATTATTAGAGATTGACTGACAATTTATTTTACCAATGTCTTTGACTCATATTTAGCCATTTCTACTCTGGTGTTTTGTATGATAGCATCACAGCACTATGCAACAGCACACCAACAGGAAACATTAGTGTATACAGGAAAAGGCTAGTTTTACACATTTTTCATGTTTTTATGGTTAGTTTTTTGTGTATAATGTATACATAAAATACATGCAAGTGTGTAAGTTACTATTTATGGATCATGTATTGGATATAAGAGTTAAAAACATTTAAATGTTTCGATCACAACATGACTTTCTTCAGTCCCTGAGCTCATCAAGACACAAATAATACAAACAAACAGCAGAAGAAGAACATCTCTGATTTAAACGTTCACATCATCAGCAAACATACATGAGTCTCAAGGATGATCTTGTACATCTTAAAGAACGTCACACAAACCACATCCTGATTCATATACACCCTCCTTCTTATTCACACACAACCAAATAATGCTCACTATATCAAATGAACAAAGGGAAGATAATTAATTTAACACTATTACGTTTTGTTAAAAATAATTATGTGAATATATCAGTGTCTTTACAGTCAATGGAATGGTGAAAAGTTTGACATCAAATATGTATTCTGGGCAATGGATGAAAAATTCAAAAAAGTGATTCTAAACTTGTTATATGATTGTTTAGTTGTTATTGTTTCTCTGCCTCTGTGTCAGACACAGTTTCTCATGTTTTTTGTTTCTGTAGATTAAAGGGTCTAAAAAAGCTCACATAAGCAGGAAGACACTCTTCAGCTACAAACTGAACACAGATGCTCTGAATGTCCACTCTCACCTACATGAGGTTTGTCCACCAACAGATCCAACCACATTTCTACAGAAATCAGACCGCAGCAGGTTTCAATTTGACTCGTCCACTCTCACCTACATGAGGTTTGTCCACCAACAGATCCAACCACATTTCTACAGAAATCCATACACAAAAATTTAAACTAAATAAATATATATATTTTTTTTTAAAATCATGATGGTTATGTTCTATTTCACCATGAAATGTAGTTCATCTACAATTTACACAATATTTATATATATTTTTAGCCAACCCAGTCACATATTTACACATAATTATCTTACAAAATTCAGGCTCAATGATAAAAATAAAGACTATTTTAACACATTAAGAGCAGTTAAAGTCTTATTTAGTGTCAGAAGCACTATAACATTATATCATATGCAAATGCAGCGTGTGAACTAGGAGGGTCAAACTCTGTCAGGGGAGGATTCACATCAGGTTCAGTGTTTTCAGCAGATAGTCTTATTAGATCAGACTCTGAACAACTAAAGAACATGTTTCATATGTTTGTTTTGTTCTGTTTGTGCTGCTGTCACCTGATTGGTAAGTTATAATAACATTTTATAGCTTTGTTTAGATTAATTATTCTTGCGACATCTACTTTAAATTCAGGTGTCCGTTCTGAATTTTAAATCAAAATTTCCAGGCCTGAAAAAGTAATGAAAATCATAATGTTAAAACTCATTGGAATTAAGGGAAATTGCTATAGTAATACAGGTAATGCCAACATCTCTGGCTCAGAAAGACAAATACTCGTTCAAACCCTCGTGTCTTTATTTTATTTTTATTTTTTTACATTTTCCTAAAAATGTGTAAATATCTTAATTCGTTAGTGTGTTTAAGTGTGTTTTATCTAATAATGTTAAATAATAAAAAAAGGGTTTTGAAAATAACAGGCAGAATTTACTTTGTATAAATTAAGCTCCAATTATCATTGTGCACTTATATTTAAAATGAATTATGTCCTTTACATATTGATTTTGCTGTACAGCAGATAGCATTCAAATGTATTAAAGATTAAATATTTGGTTGACACACATCTGTCTGTTTTTTATGTCTCACCTTACATTTGCTTTTGTGTTTCTGCTGTTCTGGATGTTCTTTAGTTCACATTTAAAAGTTACAAAACAGCAAATGAATTAATCTTTGTAAACCATTAAGAGTCTTGATCTGTGTAAAACTTCTTTACATTTTACAGGTGTGTGTTGTGTTGAGATGGTGTCAGTGATGGAGGGAGATTCTGTGCTTCTACACACTGATGTTCCTGCAATACATGAAGACGACGACATACTGTGGAAATTTGGAGCAGAAAACTCTCTGATCGCGCAAATCAAGAGAGGGAACCAAATCTTCCCTGAGAGATTCAGAGACAGACTGAAGCTGGACAGACAGACTGGATCTCTGACCATCACAAACATCACAACTAAACACACTGGACTCTATGAAGTAAAGATCAGTGGAACAAAACGGTCAACAAAAACATTCAGTGTTTCTGTCTATGGTGAGTAGAGATCATTTATCATTTGTCCATTTATATTTGGAAGTTTAAAAAAGAAAACATTAACTCTTCTGTGTGTACATTGTTGAGATGTAAACTGTTTAAACCATCATTTTTTACATTAATTTTAGGGTTTACGGCATTATGTTATGGCAATGATACTGTAAATTTTAATTTAACTTTACACAATAAATTAATAGATTTTTTTTTAAATTAAACTCATGTTAAGAGTCATATTGTTAAAGCCTTGTGACCTATGTACTGAAAGACTAAATAGATTAACATTTGCAGATCAGCCTCAGTCACTTCCTTTGTGCATGCCTTTCAGTAACCAAGGTTATAAATAAATCATAATTTTAAAGTTTTCTGGAAAGAAAGAAAGAAAGAAAGAAAAATGGAAATGTAAAAATTGTAATGAAAATGCTGTTGACTGAGCTGAACTCGTAGTGAACTCAAGATTATTCATTTAACTATCTACTTACTGAAATGTGTTATCATTACAAAGTTTGAGATGTGATGTTGAATTATCTGAATTATTAGTGAACTCAAGATTATTCATTTAACTATCTACATTTATCTGTATTACTGTTTTTTTATCCTATTTTTTCAGCCCATCTGCCCGTTCCTAACATTACCAGAGATTTTTCACAAAATTCTTCATCATCATCATCATCATCATCAAAAATTGTTCACTGGTGTGTTCGTACTGTGATGTGGGTCATGTGACTCTCTCCTGGTACAAGGGAAACAGTTTATTGTCCAGCATCAGTGTGTCTGATCTCAGCATCAGTCTCTCTCTACCTCTGGAGGTGGAATATCAGGATAAAAACTCCTATAGCTGTGTGATCAACAATCCCATCAACAACCAGACCACACATCTGGACATCACTCAACTCTGTCAGACATGTGCAGGTACGATAGTGGTGAATATTAGTGATTATTTATTAAACACCTACAGCTGTGTGATCAACAATAAAGAACTCTGTTGATTATAGATGAGGGCCAACCTTCTTTTAACATGGTGTTGATTTCTGCTGCTGCTTCTGGATCTCTGTTTGATTGTTGCTGCAGTCGTGATCTGCTGCATCTGCAGGAAATATAGAAAAAATGACCAAGGCAAGTGTTACCTGCTGCTTTTAAAAATAATTTTCAAATTTTTCCTTTGAATTGTTTTAATTGGTAACTAGTCCTACTATTTAAGCACCGTTATTCTCACAGTCTGAGAAGCAGGAAGCACCTTTTTATGGAAGGACACCAGAATAATGTGGCACAAGTTACTGGGTATTTCAGTGAATGATGATGTTTCACTTGTTGGGCTTCAATGAAATTTAAGAGCAAAGACCATACATAACCTTAATTGAATATTTTTATTTTTTTAAATGTGAAAACGGTTATAATGTCAAAATGTACATGAAATTTTTTTTTTTAATTGTGTAGTTAATTGTGTGCATTTGAGAGCCTTGAAAAAATACTTTTATTTTAAATATTATGTTGTTTTAATGTATATATTATCACTGAAACAGTTGAGACTCATGAAGAAGAGATCACTTACGCTGAGCCAACGTTCATCAAAAGAAAAGCACAAAAATCAGTAAGTTTATAAGATTTTACTTTCAAATAAACTGTTAAAAATCTTGAATCAGTAGTTTCATCTTTTTAAATGTTATGTCAGTTGCATCTAATGTAAAATAATTTGTTTTTGCATGTTTAAATGTAGTAATTCATATGAGTAATATATGACATGTCACACTGAAGGAGCTTAATCACTGATGTCATATAACACTGCGTTTGCTTGAACTAAAAGGCTAGATTTCATCTGAAATTATTCATGTAATTAAGTCAGATTGTCATGACATGTCACACTGAAGGAGCGTTTGTTTCAAAGAAGAAGAAGAAGAAAAAAAGAAACCCTCATAGAATTTATAATGGTTTTACAAGAAATGTATTGGTTTTAATGGAAACTAAATGGTCCCTGTGGGTCTGTACTGGTGTTTAGTTGCCTTTTGTTGAATGGCTTTAATGGAATATGTCCCAAAACACACTGTACAGGTTTGTCAGGTCTGTGTAACAAAACCAGCCCAAAGGTCAATCAAAAATACCCCCAAAACAAGCCCAGTGACCCAGCTTTATTATTGGTACTATGTAAAATATTTTACAAAAAAACCCTTGGGGAGAAAAAACTGTGACTTTGGCAACCCTGTTACTGGAAAACATTAGGTGATGGTTTTAATAGTCGACAGCTGATGGATTGTAACGCTTGTAGAGATTGTGTGATGTTTCTATTGTTTGTTTCTTACAAGGGAAAGTTTTCCTATTCAGCTTTTATCATTTGTTTTTGTTTAATGAAGTTTAGTTTTTGTTTTTGTTTAGTTCTGAAAAAAATAAAAATGTTGCTACTATGTTGTGTCATTATTGACATCTGAAATAGATTAAGTATATATTTTACGTCAGATATTATAGTACATCTTGTATATGAAGATAATGTGGAATATGCTCCCATCATCATGAGAAGATGATCAAAGTTTAATCCAGTTCCAGGTTGAGTTTTGGGAACGGTGAGAATCATCACATGTGGCACTAATTCTGTCAAAACATTTTGTACACAGTCACAGATGATATTTTTAGCAAGTTTTTGAATTTAGTTGTATTCATCAATTTTTGGAATGGTGAGAATCACCACATGTGGCACTAATAAGTGTACAGAGATGTGGTTTGATCTGCTGGGTGGACAAATGCTATTTCTGGATGTTTGTGGCTGATGTCAGTTTATGTGTGTTTGTCTTGATGTGTCAGTAGCGTGTGGTTTAAAGGTGTTTTTCCATTCCTGCCCATCTGATGCTCACAGTTTGACTTCTGCTCTACACAAAACAGCTTCACTTGTTCATATGTTGTTCTCAGTTTTTGTTTTGTTCTATACACAAACATCTGAGTAAAAATGTCATATACTATGTATTTGTGAGGAACCAAGATATGTATCTATGATACATATCTTAAAAAAAATACATTCAGGATGCATTCATTTTGTTTTGTTTATTGTATTTACTGATGACTCTTTATCTTCAAGAATAAATTTTTTTAGCATAAGCATCTCTCTAGATATCATGACCTCAAATACTGAGTGCTAGTATCACTAGTTAATTTCCAGCTCTTGCTATTTTTATGTCATATCTTATTGTGTTTTATACATATCATGTGAAGATATGCACCCGCTCCAGCTCTGCAGCTGCCGTCTGGACAAGGGAGCAAAACACAAGGGGAGTAATACTGTATACATCCTAATGAGGAAGAAAGGTGATTTTAGTGACTTTGAATGGGACGTTCTTGGTGCTAGACACACTGGTCTGAGTATTTCTGAAACTGCTGGTCTACTGGGATATTCAAGCACAACCACAGGTTTTACAGACATGTTGGTCTGATAGGTCTCTATCTCTGCTGCAACATTCAGATATAGGGTCAGGATTTGACAAACAGTGTGAAAGCATGGATCTATCCTGCCCTGTTTCGATGGTTCAGACTGCTGTTGGTGTAATGGTGAGGAGAATATATTCTTTGCACACTTTGGGCCCCTTAGTACCAACTGAGCATTGTATAAATGCTACATACCTGAGTATGATGTCCATCCCTTCATGACCACAGTGTTGTCATGTGATGGCTCCTTTTAGCAGGATAACTTAACATGTCACAAAACTCCAATCATCTCAAACTGGTTTCTTGAACATTACATTGAGATCACAATTATAGTCAGACGGCCCCCAGTCACCAGATCTCAATCCAATGGAGAATTAGCGATCAATGGTTTAGATGCTTTGTTTTTTGTGTTTTTTTTGTTTCATTTGTTTGGTTTGGAGCATGTATCAAACTGCCAAAGCCACATGTTTTCAATAAACAAAGCTTAATCAAGTCACAACAGTTTCAAAATATCAGTGATTCTGTGGTTGGGGGTTGATCTTTCTGTAAACCTATGATAGCCACTGATACCACATTAACAGTTTTGCTGTAGTAACATTACACTATCATAACTAATAACAGAATGTAATAATAACACTGCTAATATTCTGTAATAACGACAGCATCTCGCATGGTGTGCCCCTGATATAATCTACAGTGTGTTTGCGTGCTACAAGAGTGAGCAAACCGTCCTTTTTGTGTGCTACAAGCGCCATCTAGTGTTGATTTACTTTTTTATCTAATATAAAAACATGAATCAAATAGCTTTAAAAATTAGTTGTTAGGTGCTGTATTCATATCTTGATTGAAGGTCAAAGGCTGAATCCTGAACTGCTAAAGGTTGAGGATTAATGCATTTCTGATAATAACTCAAAAATGCAAGTTATGATAAAGTCCCAGATTCCAGCAAATAATATTTTTGTCTTCACAAGTTATACAGAGTAATTTAAAGGAAAATTAACCTGTTTAATCCCCAAAATGAAAATATCCAAATTATGTGTAACCCTTTGCAATAATCAGTAATAATTTTTTTTTTTTTTTTTTTTTGGAAAAATTAATCCTTTTTATTTTTTTTTTATATGTTTGTTTAAAATTTTTGTGTTTTTATTGAATTTAATTGTTTCTGCTTTAAACTCTGTTTGATCAGATTCTAGGGTTACTTTTATGCATAAAACCCCTTATACAACAACACTGATAGGAATACTGAGAAAAAAGACATCAACATATTTCAAAATGACTTTAATGTAACATAAAAAAAATTGTTATATAAGTGCAACCAGTAGTGCAACATCAATATAGTGCAGGAAATGCACTAAAACACCAGTCACTAACATGTTTTAGATCTTAATAAATGAAAACATTCTTCATGGTCACTATTGTGTCTGGTGGGATTAAATGAATTATGGCAAGACAATACAGGAGAATAGAGTAAAAATTATATCAAAATATTTCTTCAGATGATCAATCACAGTACTTCAAGACCATTTTTTCTAAACTGTTGTTTAAATATTCAAATATAACATCATCCAAGTATAAAAGCTTCAATTTACATATATTTTCAACTCAGAAAACTGAACACAGGATCAAACAGGTTCAAAATGTAAAAAATTACTGTTTCATTTTGTTGACATTTTAAAGGTTTTTAAAGAGGGGATTTGGATTTCTCTTCATCAATCAGAAATTGTCAACTGCAAAAAATAAATGTGCAAAAAAAAAACTTTCCACAATGTACTGGGGGAAAGATATATGGACAAACTCCCTCAATAAAAACTTCTAAATATTGATAGGGATAAATCTGGAAAGTATGGTTTGTGTTAGTAATGCTGAAGTTGATATATCTGATTCAGTGCATAAAAAACACCTTTCAAGATATGAAATATCAAATATATAATGTAATAAAAACTATTTACAGTGTATGGCCTTAATGTCATTACCTTTCAAGATATGAAATATCAAATATATAATGTAATTAAAACTATTTACAGTATATGGCCTTAATACACCGTCAAGGCATCCATTGAGGGTTGCATGTAGAAAAAGGGAATAGTGCCAGCCATACACTACACAGTTTAAGTTGTCAGATCACTGTCCCTTTTACACTACACAACAGTGCTTTACACTACATGATGTGTTGGTGACTGATGTAACATTACAATATTTCACTAGGAAGAATCCTCCACAAATCCTCATCTCATGCAGAAAAGCCATGAGTGAGAAGTGATATTATGAAATGTAAGATCACATGTGAGCTGGACTCTGGTGTGAGACTGAAACTCTCTTGTCCTGTATCATGCTCTCTCATTGGCTAGAAGGCACCGCTGATGTCATTTCAAGTTAAAACACATTTCACACTGCTAGACACCAAATCACAGACAGGTCCAGATTTATATCCTGCTATAGGTTGTTAAAAATGTATTTTGCATCTGCGACACAATGGTTCTCTTAAATCAAATCTTTGATATTTCAGACCATGTGAACTTCACTCATAAAATCTGGCACCTATCTGCCACAGATTTCAGGTTTTGTCAGCGCTCTCCACAAAACTTCACTGATGTAAAATAGCACCTATCTGCTGCAGATTTCAGGTTTTGTCAGCGATCTCCACAAAACTTCCTTGATGTGAGTGAAAACTGGGCATAAAATTGTGCATACACGGTATACACATCTGTATACATAGCAAACACGGTATAAAGGAACAAAAGAATTGTTAAAAATGTTAAAAATTTTAAAAATTTGATGATTAGATAAAGAAAAGTAACAAATATTAAATAATTGAGCTGTTTTATGTTTGGATAAGTATAATATCCAATGGATTCACACTCCCAGTCTCCCTCGCTGGCTGTGACACTATTCTAACAAACACAACGAACACAAATATTACATGAAATCAAATCAAATCAAATCACACTGGACAAATGCATCACAGCTGAACATGCTTCATGAACAAAACTAAGAGAGACAGAAAGGAGAAAACACCTGTAATGGACAGATGATGTGAAAGACTGAAT
Organism: Cyprinus carpio; assembly: GCF_018340385.1. Lineage (NCBI taxonomy): Eukaryota > Metazoa > Chordata > Actinopteri > Cypriniformes > Cyprinidae > Cyprinus > Cyprinus carpio. The sequence goes on along the minus strand of NC_056618.1, from coordinate 7,545,586 downwards.
ATTTACCTTCAAAGCTCCACATGATGTCCATTAGAAGTCCCATTAAGAAGCGTTGACCTCCGGAGGTATACACGGAGGTCAGGAAGATGACTTTAATGGAATGGTGATGTTGATGAGGTGGAGATGATTTTCAGTTTTTTATGATTTGAGATTTTTTATATTTGTAGGAAGTCAAAGAAAATCAACAAACTGTGTGTTTTTCTTTCTTTCTGATGTTTGCAGAATGCACGGTAGTTTCCTTTTCTAAATACTGAACACTTCTTAAATGTTTCTCTTAATGATATCTTCAGTCCTCCGTCTCACTGTATCTTTTGTACTGCAGTAATGTAGAAAAGATTTGCATGTCATGGGTAATGGAATTATTGTGATCAAAATATATCTTATGTTTGTGAATATTAAGACATTCTTGTTCTCAGAATAAAGTTGTACTAAGTGTTTTTTATATTATTGTTATTTGGTTTATTTGGGAGATATGTGAATGTTGTTGTTTTTTACATGGCCTCACTGGTGAAGTTTTGTATGAAAAATAAAGGAGAAGAAACAACAGATTCACAGTGAACATTAGTTACACCCGGACACTAAAGTGAAGTCAGAACATGTTAAATAAATAATTCACAAAAAAAACTATTATATAATAACAATATTTAAAAAAGAAATACTGTTCTTCGCATTTGAGGTAAAACAGTACAAAAAGCAGCAGTATCTTAAAGAGTCGGTTATTGTTTGTGTTTCTGTGTATTGATTTCTGTTTCTCACAGATCTGAATCTGTGGTTATTTATTCATTTATTCAGGCAGACAGATTCAGATCTCATAGCATCTCACCTGATCACGATTGTTCTGTGTGTACTGTGTTGGAAAAGAAACAATTAAACACTGATTACTTTGATTAATAACAACACAAAATATAGATTTTCACATCTTTTAAATAATATTTTCACACATACATCCAATGCTGTATGTAGTACTCACTTTTCCGATAGAGAAACACAGCAGCAGCTGCAGCAGTAATGATCAACAGAACAGCAACAACACCAATCCCTGCTCCAGCAGCTGAATACAGACCTGAATCTGGAACAGATAAAGACAGACAGTCATTATTAATAGAGAGAGACTGATTATCCATCCAGTATTTAACAATATCTTTAACTTAAATTCACATCTTTCTACTTTTGGTCATCAGTTGTTATGATATTTAGCTGATAAAGGGCACCCTTCTGTTGTTTTTGTAATGAACAGCAACTAAAGCAGCATCACAGCACTGTGAGATCTCAGCTAGAAACAGCAGCATGTTTCAGTGAGTCTCTGAACTTACAGCTTCACAACTGTCACTTCATGTGAAGATGATACAGACAATATACAAAATTATATATTTTAACACTGAGTCACAGCTCACTTTCAAACAGGCCACAATAATATTACATACATTTATATTAACTAAATTATTTATAAAATAATTAAAAATAACATTAACTTGACAATAGTTTTGGTCTATATTCTAAAGTTAGAGGGCAAAGGCACTGAATAACTAATTTATACTCACCATTGACCGTTAATACAGTTAATATTCTGCTAATACTGAAGCTGCTGCTGCTGCTCCTGATCTGTAGTTTATGTTCTCCAGAGTCTGTGGTTCTGGTGTTCATGATGGTCAGAGATCCAGTCTGATGATCCAGCTTCAGTCTGTCTCTGAATCTCTCTTTACACTCATCATCAGTACAGATCTTACTCTGATCTCCAGTGATTTCAGCGCGATGAGAGAGTCATTAAAATACCACGTCATCACACGTCATCGAGGTTTTTTACTACTCCAGGATCTAAAGTAAAACAGATTCTCCCTCCTTCACTGACTTTCTCTTCATTTCATTTCGTTGAGCCAGCAGAAACACCTGAAACACAAACCAACAGCTGCTGGAGGATCTTTCTGGAGAAAAAAAAAAAACAAACTCAACAAGATAACTGATTAATCATAAACATAAGAAAAACTCGTACTCGTTAAACAAGTACTTCACATACTCTTTCTAGACTTTGACTAAAATACTAAATTTGTCTATAAGTTGTGCTTACGCTTTTGAACACATCCTGGACAGCTAAAACACAATAATTAAGAAAAATCAGATGCACATAAACAGATGATAAGAAAATGTGACCAGAGATTATTTCTGAGATTAGAAATGGAAATAATTCTGTTCTGTTTAATGATAAAAGAGGAGCTCTCGATAATGTCACTGTTGAGTAGTAATAAACATTTATAATCTGTTTATAAATATTCATGAAATTACTCACCATGTACAGAAACACTGAAGATCTTGTCACTGACACTGCCATTGTTGATGATCTTTAGTTTATAAAGTCCAGTGTCTGTGTTTCTGATGTTTGTGATGGTCAGAGATCCAGTCTGATGATCCAGCTTCAGTCTGTCTCTGAATCTCTCTTTACACTCATCATATGTACAGACTTCTCTCTTTTCTCCAATGATTGCAGCGATCAGGGTGTCATTAAAATAACATCTCATGGTTCTCTTTCCTTGTTGATTGATTGCTTCAATATTTAGTGTGTGTGAATAGTGAGTGACTGAATCTGAGAATCTCAGCCCTTCACAAAACACTGACTCTTCATCTGTACCAACAACACAGACACACCTGGAGGAGAACAAGATGAAAGATTTAATTCAATTCGTGTGATAGTGGGACTAATCACACAACACGCTATAAAACACTGTGTGAACATGTTTCAGACATAATTTCACTCACTGTCTGGGAAAAAAGATTTGTAGATTTAAATATGTCCAGTCTGAATTCATCTACAAGTACAGTAGACGATCAAAACTAGACTTCTCATGTCTGGCCTGCTTCTCGTATGAGGGGTGAGATTTTGATCAGGTGTGGGGCTGGACTTTAGAGATGAGGACCAATCAGGTAACAGTATCCCCACTAAACGAACCAATCAGAGACGGGAGAATAAATATTTCATAGGGAGTAAAGGTGTACATGTACAATCCTTAATTTCTGATCTGATAAATTATATATATATATATATAGTAGATAGTATATATATATTATATATTACACACACAGTGGGTACGGAAAGTATTCAGACCCCCTTAAATTTTTCACTCTTTGTTATTTTGCAGCCACTTGCTAAAATCATTTAAGTTCATTTTTTTTTCTAATTTCATGAAACATGGAAAATGGCACATCCTTATTTGAAGCAGAGTATCATGATTAAAAAGAGACCAAAGACATCATAATCCATTTCTTGGATCTAAAGATATTCCTCGTTTTGTTGTAACACGCACAAAAAACGCACAGATGCACGGGAATTAAAAAAAAAAAGTTGCTTAGAATTGGCGTTCGTAATATTGTCATTTGCTAGTAATATGTTCAATTGTTCTTATTTTTTTTTTGTTTGTTTAATTGTTCTTTAATTAGTATTATTTTTGTTTGTTGTCTTTAATTAACATAATTGTTATATAAAAAGTACTATTTTTGTTTGTTTTTGTGGCAAGGCCAGTAAAACAGAAAGAAAATTTTTGTTGGGGTGGTTGTTGAGTGATGTGTATTGTAAAATTGTAAATTTTGTTTGCATATGGTGTTGAGTTATGTGTTTCCCTTGTGTTTGTTGCTTTTTTTATATTTTTGTCAGTTTTGTTATAACCTAAGCTCGGCCGGTGTTCTGTCGATTTGTCCTACGCTGTCAGATTTTGCTACCTCCCATTAAAACAGTGGGTAGTACAATTCTAACTGGTGACAAACGAAAAATGCTGCCGATAAAATTATGGTTTATTAACATCAACACATACCATAACCCTAAACCTACCCTTACAGTAATGCAAATACAGTAATGTGTTATATTCGCGGTTGAAGCAATAAGGGATACATTTACAGTAAACCAGCAATAAATATTTTTTTCTACGTATTAGATTGTTTTATAAAAGGTATACCTACCCCAACCTAAACCTACCCTTACAGTAATGCAAATACATTAAATATAGTTGTTTATCATGAGAAAAAGGACGCGATATTAACCCTGGTAGGAAAATCTGACGGGTAGGATAAAATGTCAGGACACTTCATCAACCAGAAGCAGAAGCAGAAGCAGAAGCAGTCCATTTTACAAAATCGTGCTAGCATACATAACCATGAGTATAGAAGAAGAGGTGCCAGGGACAGAAAACAGACTTTAAAATTAAACGCTGCCATGCACTGTTAAAACAGCGAACATTACGCGACCCTTCACATTTATTTTAAATATTAACTTTTATTCATTAAAAGCTCTCTGTTTATAAAGCGTGGTAACGTTGGTCTAACTGCGACCCTATAGCTGTCTTGTCCGTACTATACCAATGTCATCTTCACTCCTCAGCTACACAAAACAGCATCAGTTAAGAAATATGCATCGATTTATGTCGAGTATAAAGTGATTAAATTCGTGATATAAATATGTGAGCATCAATTAAGAAATAATACATCAATTTATATCGAGTATAAAGTGATTAAATTAACTGCAGAGTTCATTTTCACCGTTTTTTCTCTTTACAAAAAAAGCAAATCAAAAGTAAATAAAAGCTCCATTATTTTTCCATTACTCCATCCTATCTATACGGTAACAGAACGTAGACTTCAGTAAACCGAAAGTATAGCTATGCTGCCTAAAGCCTGTGGTTCATGCAGCCTCCGCACTAAGCGCGAAGCTTGATTCGCTGTGCAAAATCACGTGATCTGTGACGTCAATCTTCGTTAGCCTAAACAAGGGTGGCTCAGTGATGTGTTGGGTTAAAATGAACAAAGTAAAAAAAGAAGATATATTGTTAAAAAAAGGAAAGAAAAGGTTGTCTATAATAGAATATTGTTGGGACATTCCAATCTTAACAGTACACTCAAAATATTAGGGAGGCATCCAAATAAGATTATGAGAACAATGTGAAGTAGAAGAAACAATAACCCATACAATTCTTGAATGTAAGTGTAAATCTAATTGTAATGTAAATCTATGGGCTTAAGCCCCGAATGTTTTGTCAAAAGCCCCGAATCTTTTAGTTGTTTTAAAATAACTTCAACTTTGTTTCATTTCCTCTCAGTCTTTCAGACTGGAGCAGCAAAAAATGAAACAAAAGCTATATTAACCGTGCGTGGTGGCATATGGTAATGCATCACGCATCACTCAGCTTGTTTGCCAACTGCCAATAAAAACTAAAGAAGAAGAATATAAATCTTCTTCTTCGTCGTTGTCATCAGGGGCTGGTGGCTTTAATTTTTTTTTTTTTAAAGGAACACTAACAGTAAACCTCAACGGCTGGAGAGAGATTCAGAAGCAGCGTCAGACGAACCGCGGACAAGTGTTACAGGTTTGTGAATCCGCTGTTGTAACACTTGAGTTACGTGACTGTATTGCTGGAAATGGGAAAAAAATCTCCCCGGGGGAGTATGCCCCTGGACTCCCCTAGTTTTGGGCTAAGCCCCGAATGTTTACATCGTCTGGCTCCGCCCCTGGGATATAGTTATAGTTATGAAATTAATCATTTTATGAGATACATTTTTTGTCTTTCATACAGATTAGATGGATCTAAAGATGAATGTCATGTTTTAGACACAGTGTGTGCTTTTTAAACGCAGTAAATACAATGATCAGAGTAGTCTTTTTATCATGATGAAGAATAGACCAGCGAGTGTCGTGGACCTTCTGGGAAAGGGTTTGTGAGATGATCAGATATACAGTATATAGCTGTTTTAAGCTTTCTTTACAGGATTAGACCAAAGGATTCAGGCCTAGAGTCTGTGGATCATGATGCTTCTGCCCAGCTTGGAGCTTTTGAGGAGTCCAGTGTTAAAGCTGGAGGAGCTTAATAATTAAAAGTAAATCAGCAATCCAATTTATGCTCAAATGAACTTTGCCTATGAAATAACAGAAGGACTGAGGCAGAGTTAAAATAGAGAGATCACAGATTGAATTTATTAATTTATTTTTCATTTATTTTACTAATTTTAGTGCTAGTACACAGACAAAAATTAATGACTTTGACACTAATAAAATAAAACCTTATAATATTAATAATATTATAATAATTATTTGTAGAGCCAGATTTGAAACCACAGCAGCTATAACAGCACTTTGGAAGATGCTGTTCATTTTTATGATCACTAGATGGCCACAAATTACACTGTTGCCAAGCTTCGAGTAATGAATCCTTCTGTGATAGAGCTGAGAGAGGAAAGCCTCTTCACAAAGCTTCATCTAACAATCACTACCACAACCTGCTGGTTCATGACAGTCATCAGCAGATGTCCTGTTTTACAACTATGAGCTAATACAACGGAAAAGAGATCATAACAACAATAAAGGATGACTTTCGCACGATTAAAACATTCACTAACTTCCACAAAACTGCATTATTTTTACTGCTGTTGGTCAGAACAGAAAAGGAAGAGGGAAAATGCAAGTTAATTAAATGGAAATAAAAGTGATCTGTATGTTTTTAACGCAGATACAGAATAAATCGAAAGTAAGCCGTTACTGGGGTGTATTTCAGCACTTGATCAATGTGCGGGGCTGCTGCTTATCTTCAGTTGTCAGCAGATAACACTGTTTTACATCTCTGAAATAATAAACAGGGCCAAAGAAATATAAAAAAGAAGGGCCATTTAATTGATCATAAAAAACTGTAAGAACATAATCACTACACTGTTGCTTTATTTCTTGATGACAATTTGTCTAGTTCACTCACTACAAGTGTCCAAAATCATTGTTGTGAAAAAAAAAGAAAAAGAAAAAGTGTAATGTTGCCTCAAATGGGCGACTTAAGCTGCATCCCAAATGACACACTATACACTATGTACTTGTGCACTATGTACTCAACCATGTACTGCATCATTTATATAAGGTTATTTTGTCATTCATAAATGGAGTCTGATAGCCCCTCCCCCTTCACTATCTAATAGAGTGGTGGAACTATGATGTCACTTTGTAGGCAAAAACCTGGAAGCGAGTTTGCATTTTAGCACTTCCGTTCCACCGTCCCAGAGTCAATGGGTTTTTTGAATGGGATTTTGGTTAAATCCCTTAAATAAGGTCCGTGGTTTACACAGGCTCAAGATACTTTCACGTTCTATTCTACAACATAAAACACACCAGTTATACAGAGACTCAAGGTTTGTACCATAAGGTAAACTCATATTATGATTATCCCATGTAAACACCACATTTACCGGCATAGTCACGGTGAAAGTAAAACTTTAACAATGCATAGTGCTTAAATCCACATTAAATTTAAATGTTTACGGCCACATGAAGCTGTTAGAAAGCATGAGGGTTTCCTAGAAGCGATTGTGGCCGAGTGGGTAAGTTCCCTCCCTTGTATTTAGAATGACAGCCTATCAGAATATGGTACTTGTGATATAAAGGCTGTGATTGGGCTACATGGGATGCTTCATTGCTAGCTCCGCCCCTTGGTGTGTGTGGGTTTCTGTTTGTGGTTAGGCTACTTGGTGTGTTTGGTTTTTAGCTTAGAATGTTGTTGTTTTTGGGTTTTAGGTTTAGTTTTTTTAATCATTGGCATGGAGTTCACACTTCCAGGTCCAGAAAAGAATGAAAAGCATCGTCAGAATAGTCCATCTGCCATCAGTGGTTCATAAACTTTATGAAGCGACGACAATACTTTTATAAAGAAAACAAAAATAATTTGTCTCCTCTTCAACTCTACTGGTTGAACCACTGATGGCAGATGGACTATTCTGACGATGCTTTTCATTCTTTTCTGGACCTTTTTACCTGGCAGTCTACAGTCACAAGCCTCCTGGTTTTCATCCAAAATACCTTAAATTGTGTTACGAAGATAAACAAAGCTTTTACGGTTTTGCAATGACATGGGGGTAAGTGATTAATGACAGTTTTCATTTTGGGGTGGAGTAACCCTTTAAGATGACACTGCTGTTTTGCTATGTGTGTGTTTTTGTCACTTTGTTTTGTTTTTCCCACGCTAAAGCCAGTGGTTGAGGTCGTTGCTGTCCCAGTTCCAACTATCTTGTATGTGTTTGTGTTTGTGTTTTTGCTTTGTGTTGATTTATAGTATTACCGGCTTTGTGTAAGCGTGTTGATGTGATTTGTTTGCTTTTGGAGTTTGGCTGTTTCATTTATATTGTCTGTGTTTTTAGTTTTTGTTTGGTTGTGCCATTTTATGATTTGTTTTTTTTTTTTTTTTTTTTTTTATTGTGTGTTTTTTCTTTATTATTTATTTTCTTTTTCTTTTTTGTTTCTTGCTCCGTTTGATTTTGGTTATTTTGTAATTTATTAATTATTTTTATTAGTTTATTAAAACCATCTTTTAACTTGTACTAGATATGGGTGTCATGTCATGGAATATTTTTAATACGACTGGCTTTGTATTTAATGTAAATTTAATAAAAGCATTGTAAGTTACTTATTATAACACTTATATTGTACATAAAGAGAACAAATAATATTAGCATTTTCAGAGAATTTTAACTTTAGTCTAGACAGAGTTCAAGCACTCTCAACAACTCCCATTATTATCACTGAATCTGTTTATACTGTGAAATGAATATCTTACATCGTACACACATCTGCACTTTGTTTTTGATGAGATAATTCTTTGGAGAGCAGTATTCAGTCAGCGAGCGCGCGCACTGAAAAAAACAAGGGCTTTTCAACGATGACTCATCTGAATGACTCTGATTGGCCATTGCATTCATTAACTCAACAGAAACCTGTGTGATTGGTTATAATGCGCATCACTATAAAAACGCGTCTGGCTCAGTGCCAGTGTAACAGGTATTAATTATAACTTGTGTTTATTTTAAATTCACACAAAATCCTAATTTTTCTGCTACATATATGTAAGAAAAGAAAATAATTATTTTTATGAGTTTTGCGTTCATCGCAGTTGTGACGTGATTTGCGTGTTGCGCGCGCTCTAGCTTCAGTCCGCGGGAGGTCTGAGCAGAGCGAGGTATGAATTGTGTGCACTCCTGTTCAAAAGAGTGTTATACGTTTAAATAATCACCAATTAAGTGATCGGTTTTGTTAAAATGTAGATGAGTATGCACAAGTATGTGATCTTCCCTCTTAAAGCTGGTTTTCCTGCATAAGTGTTAGTTTGACCGAGTGAATGCAGGTATGTTTATGTATTGTTTTTATGTTATGTGTTCAACCTAAATGGTTATATAAAATGCTGGAATGTGGGTGATTTAAAGATGTATGTTTTATGAGTCTGGTTAGTGTCAATGTATATTTAGGGATATATATAAATACATATTGTATTATTTCACTGACTTTTGATACACCTGATGTGATATTAATTAGTACTATTTTCTTTATATTCTTTATTACTGTAAATGAGATTGTGCATTGTGAGCTCGCTTGAGTCCGCGGGAGGTCTGAGCAGAGCGAGGAGAAGGTTGATCAAATATGCACTACACTGAATGCAACAAATAATTACTGTATTTTTCAACTCATGCAGATAAAGAACCTCTGAACCAGCAATTGGACTCCAGTTTTTTATTTATTACACAACACAACGCAGAGTCGTACCCGAGTCGTGAGATGAGATGATCATCAGCCAACCAGTTTATCAATTATTCATGATGGGTATAAATCATATTTGACCTCTGACTCTAGTTTGCTGTTTTTGATGGATTCAATTATTTATTTGACTGTAGTGCTGCGTAGAGAAGATCAACACAGTGATCATTGTGTGAAGCTCACAGTGGCAAAACAGGAAGAAACTCTCCACCTACAAACAAAACTCACATCAAACAAACAGCTATTTGCAGAGGCTTTTGTCCACTAAACCATGTTTCTGATGAAAACCAACCGCAGCAGGTTTCAGTTTGACTCAGAGATGAGCTGCTAATGTCACACCTCAATGAATCTAGCAATAATGCAAGATGGCAGGCTGTTTTTGCCATTTGCAAGAACTAACTGATTATAAAAACATTTAAAAATCCTTTAGCTTTAACCACAAAATTTATGCTAACTAATCCAATATTCATGACATTTATACATATTTAAGAGTCAGATGAAGAGTTCCAATCCAAAAGCCCCTAAAAGCCATCATGGTCAAAAATGAGATAACGATACTGTGAAATCTCTTTACACATAGTATATGTTCATCAAATACTTTCACTTCAAATTCGCTAAGTCCCAGCCTCAAACCAATCAGAAATACCTGTACTTACATAGTAGCTAGAAAGAAATGCTAATTTTAAAGAAGAATGTCAGACGTACTTAGAGGCTTTTGCATCTCAAGTATATTTATATATATATATATATAAAACAAGAATGAGTTAAATGGTTAAAGTCTAAAAAGAGGCAGATGAGCATTTATATGAAACTATACCTCATGCATAAAGAGATGGTTAAGGGAGGGTCAAACTCAGCTGTGGGAGGATTCATACACTAGCTTGAGAGTTTTGATGCTTAGTCTTACAAGATTTCACTGAACAACTGAAGAAAATGGTTTGCACATTTGTTTTGTTCTGGCTGTGCTGGTGGTGTTTGACTGTGATTTTGTTAGTAGTTTGTTAAGTAATTTTTATGGGTTTTTTTATTTCTTTTTTTATTTAAATTAGTATTAAAAATATTATTAGTAGATTTGATGTTTGATATGCTGTGTTGTCTTCTCCAGGTGTGTTTGGTGAGTCATTATCAGTGATGGAGGGAGATTCTGTCACTCTACACACTGATGTTACTACAATACATGAAGACGACGACATACTGTGGAAATTTGGAGCTGAAAAGTCTCTGATCGCTCAAATCAATAGACCGAACCAATTCTTCCCTGATGAGAGATTCAGAGACAGACTGAAGCTGGACAGACAGACTGGATCTCTGACCATCACAAACATCACAACTCAACACACTGGACGTTATGAATTAGAGATAAATGGAAAAGAACTGTCAACAAAAACATTCAGTGTTTCTGTCTTTGGTGAGTAATGAAATGGATCAGTCTTTTAAACATTCTTGATTAAATAAAGGTATATATCAGGTTCAATAAAAGTTTAATTTATGCAGCTGCTTTTTCAGCCACTCATCCCTTTAGAAAAAAAGAATGAAAGAACAAACTTAGATAAATTCTCTGGTTAAAACTGGAGTTTTATTTGAACTCTAAAGAGTTTAAAATAATTGTTATGCCCATTTTAGGGTGTTGTATATGCCTACAGCCATTTAAATATTTTGAGTATTTTAACATTTACAGATCGGCTCCATTTACTTAAATTGTGAAAGTGTCTATCTGTATATATATTTTTTATTTTTTTATGCTGCAAGTGCTATTTATTTAGTATAAATTGTACTGCAACCAGAAAATATTGTAATGTTTAATACTTTTATATCTTCATTTGACAGAAACACTCACCTTGTGTCAGCACACTACACCAAAAACAAGATTTGTGTGTATGTGTTTTTTTTGTTTTTTTTCTTTTTTTTTTGAGCATATGTACGTTCCTAACATTACCAGAAACTTTTCACAAAACTTATCATCATCATCATCATCACAGCAGAATTGTTCATTGTTGTGTTCAGTGGTGAATGTGGGTCATGTGACTCTCTCCTGGTACAAAGGAAACAGTTTATTGTCCAGCATCAGTGTGTCTGATCTCAGCATCAGTCTCTCTCTAGCTCTGGAGGTGGAATATCAGGATAAAAACAGCTACAGCTGTGTGATCAACAATCCCATCAGAAACCAGACCACACATCTGGACATCACACTCTGTCAGACACATTTAGGTATGTCATCAGTTATATATACACATTATATAGTGCTGAACACTGTTATATAGCACTCTCACTAATGGCTCATTTTGTTCATCACAGATCAGGGCCCACCTTTAGTGTACATAGTGTTGCTATCTGCTGCTTGATCTCTGTTGATCGTAGCTGCAGTCCTGATGTGCTGCATCTGCAGGAAATATAGAAAAACAGGTAAGCAGAGCAAGCAATTCAAAAATATTTTTAAGACACAAATGTCAAAATAATTTTGAAACTTTATAAGTTTAACACATCTGTGATCATTGTTAATGCAGTCCAGACCCAGGAAGAAGACAGAACTGATTCAGCATTGTGTAAACCAACAACTCGAAAAGCGGTAAGATCATTCATGAGTGTGTTGCAAGAAAATGCATTGCAGTCAGTTAGTCTGATTGAAGCTTGATGTTTGAAGTTTTGTGTGCAATATGCATCAGGCGGTCAGTGAACAGACCTGGGTGATCTATCGGCCCAACCGTCATCAGTATTACCTTCAGTATACAAGGAACAGATCAAAAGAAGAGTATGTTTTATGCGCTTTCATGCGTATGTGCTGTTTGCACATCAGTTTTTCCATTTTGCATTTTGCAGACCTAAAAAAAGAATGATTTAAAAAAAGTATTAAAGTATTTTTTGTAGTTTAATTAATCACAGATATTTCTGATGTACTTTTATTATATACCGTACAGACTATAGAACAATTCTATATGAAACAATAGTGGATTTAATATAAAAATGATCATCTAATGTAAAAATGTAGCCTGTTTTTAACATGTTTTTAATGTAACCTTTCTTTAAATAATTCAAGAGTAAATTATGTAATTTTATATAATTTATTTAAAATAATTAAATGAACCATTTGATCTCTATTCTTGTGTTGTTTAGTACAGTCCAGCTTGAGTAATGCAAAACTTTTTAAAGAAAGTGATAATCTAATTCAGTTGTTGAAGAATTAAGGAATTAGTAGCTATATTTATTTATATTTATAGCTAATATCATTTATATATATATATATATATATATATATATATATATATATATATATATATATATATATATAATATATATTGTTTTTTTTTTTTTTTTTTGCCGTGATGGAGACATATAAGTGGAGCAAAATAATGACAGCTTGTCCTCCATCAATCGCTCTTTTATTTAATTTTCTGAAATCTGCTAAGAACACAGGAGCCAATTTGTAAACAACTTGTAGATTGTTCTTATAGATTGTAAATGTATTTGTAGATTGATTCTATCTTAACGCACACATTGCTGTCACAGAGAGGTTCCGAAAAAGAACCAATAAAAACCAACACGTGCGATTGAATTAAATTTAAGAGTCGTTCTAATTTTAAATATGCGTTCACACACTTTGATTATCATAACACTGTAGGACATAATTAATTTGAACAAAAGCTGGTAACAGTGGACCTCAACTCAACAATAACAACTTTATGTAAATGAACGTCGACTAACTGTAGATGTATGTAAACAGTGATCCGTGACCAAACAGCCCACTGCAGCAGATTAACTCTTATGAAAACACCAGAGCTGGGTAAATTACTTAAAAATGTAGTCCCTTACTAATTCCATTGTAGTTAATAACGTAATCCATTACATTTAAATTTTTTGTTAAAATAATCACTACTTTTTGATTACATTTGGATTACTTTTGACCTAACACCTTTATCACATTAATTTAAATAAGATAATTTTGTGCCATATTGATAGAAAAAATACAAGAAATATATATTCCATTTGTGTATTTAACAACATGAAGTGCATTAACATTAGGCCTACATTACATTAAAGATTCCCAAACTGGGCTTCGTATTGCAGGAGGTTTGTGAGAGTTTAATGAAAAGGTAATAATTAATTAAATCATAAAAAATATAAAATAAAATAAATCATTAGAAAATATCATGAATCAAAATAAAAACACTCAGGCCTAACTTATATATATGTATATATATATATATATATATATATATATATATATATATATATATATATATATGTATATGTATATGTATATATATATATATCTGCATATCATGTGAACAATAACCAATGTCAGAGGAACATGCAAATGCGATACTTAAAATATTTATTTTAAACTCTCAGGGAGTACTTTAAATAAATGAATAGGTGAAAGAGTTTTAAAAGACAAAAAACTGTTTGATAATACCTGCATTACAGGTAAATAAGAAATAATGTGAATTTGTGCATTTGAATGTGCTTGAAAGACAAAAGCCTTCAAATGACGTAGTCATATATGGTTATATAACAGAGGTTAGTAGTTGATGCAATGTTCAAACACTTCTTAAACCTGAAATGATTTTTAGTAAATGCAGTGGTCAAATGTTGTGAAGCCACCTGACAAGTGACTGGTCTTTGTGTGAATGTCGATAAACAAAAATCAGCACACTTACAATACTGCTCTTAAAGTTTATGAAGTTTGTGTTAATGCCAACAACACTGTAAGACTTTCTGATTGTATATAAGCAGTAGGATGTTTTAGAAAAGAACATTTAAAAGATGAAAAAGAGGAATTAGGGAGAATCAATGAAGTATAAATACTTTATTACTGTTGTGTGAATAACATGTAATCATGTAATCAATAAAAATTAACTTAGATTATGAGTATTTTAACATGTAATTATAAGTACTTAATTTTCAGAATGTAATTATGAAATCTCGAGTTGGTATAAATAGTATTCATTACACATGTGAAAACATTTGACTGCTACTCTTCAGCTTGATGTGGTCTGTGGCCTAATTTAAATAAATAAGCTGTTACCTGTGCTAGAGTCTGTCCTCGAGCTGCAGCTGGTCCACGGTATATAATCACTCCGAGGTGAATGCAGTCTCATTGGCCACATGGTTGTAGATGTACTGAGACAAGTATCTTTGCTGTTGTGTACTTTTTTATGTAAAAAAAAAAAAAAAAAAAAAAAAAAACCTTCAGAACTTAAATAAGCTGTTTGATGTTTTAACTGTTTAAAAAGTCAAGTGATGAGCTGAATGTTTGATGTCATTTCCTCTTGCTGCTCCACCTTAGCATCTTTTCTGTAGCAGTGTTTCCAGAAACGTCAGTATTTGTAGATTAAAATTTGCATATTAAAAATGTAAATAATAAAGCAGTGTTTTGACATGCTATCATTTCAAAAAAGAGAGTTAATCAAAATATTCCTTATAATTCCTCGAGAGAATCAAATGTGGTTTTATATATAACTCCCTACACACCACCTTTTCGAGCACTGATGTACAAATCTGTCGTGTAGTGACAGTTTCTTTATAACTCATAACTGATACTCACAGGCTACAACTAGAAGCTTTATGCATACAGATTTAATTAAACTTTGGAGTAAAAATGATGGAAAATTACATTTAGTTTTACTGATCTAACTGGGATTTTTAAAATAGTATTACTTCAAATCATTTTATAGGAGAAGCTGGTCTGTTATTAATTTTGTTGCATCAGCAAGATTCCTGACTGAGTTTGTGTTTTCTTGCAGAAATTAAAGTCGAATGCTGTGTATGAAAATTTCCCCAAAAAACGATGATCAAATAGTTATCTAGCAGAATGGATTCTCACACAGGACCCTGACTCACACCTGTTTGTGTTCACAGTTATTCTCTGCCAGGATGTCATTCTTCTCTCTCAGTTTTGTTTTTGCTCACATTTTTGGCTTCATCTTTTCTTTGTTTTTCTTTTTGCTGTTAGTTTTTGAATTAGTTTAATTTAGTGGTTCAAAAATAGTAAACCAGAATCTCAAATAAAATGTTCTGTTTTGATTATTAAATATTGACCCCATTTACTGCTTGTTTTTTATTTGTTTTCTTGTCAGTATGCACTACTGGAGACTTTAGCATCATCGCTGTCTAGTGTTTAAAGGAGAAACTCGAGTGTGCTATGAATAGATGCTGCTGTACTCAGAGAAGAACAGCTAGAGAACTAATGATAAAATAGACACAGGGCCTAAAACGTATCTTTCACATCTAGAAAATCTATGGAATGTTTAAAATTAATGTCATATGTTTCTACCAATTCATTTTCTAAAATATGTTTTTCATAATAAACAAATTTACAGACGCAGAACACAATGAGTGCGTGAAATCTGTAATCATAGCACTTAAATGCGCAAACAACCTAATAAAATGTATGATAAAACAAAATCCATGATAGTGTTTCCACTTCCTCCCAAAAGAATAAAAATAGATTGTGGCAGTCAGAAAAGAGAAAGGCTGCAAACTAACCATCACTTCCTCAGCAGCTGTACAAACACCCTCCCTGCAGTGTTTACTAGGTCTTAATTTAATTCCAAGGTAATATAACACAAAGCATGCATTTTGATGAATGTAGGAAGGTAATTACTGGAAGACAGTCTGTGAATGTTTCGCCTATTGACGGTTCTTCCAGCAGGAGAGGTGCTTGGCACTTTAGCGAGTTTGTTTGGTCTGCAGTTATTACTACACTAAAATTGTGAATCTAGCCTACTTTCCCCAATGCATTAAAGGTCAAATACATTAATTGTTGTGTATAACTTGAATTACATATAGCCTACCATTGATCCAGCCCTCTGAAAAAAAAAAAAAAAACCAATACTCTGAATCCTTTCAGTTTCTCCTTAAGAAAAGATCAAGGAAACTCACATGTGCTTCAACTGGAGTTTCAGAACAGTTATTTTGCACAGACACCAAAGTCTGCGATTAAAAGCCAGTTATTTCAAACATGAACTCAAACTAAATGAACTTTTTAAGTGGGGGTTTTATCTGTACAGAAATGTGGTTTGATTGCTTCATCTGGATGCATTTGGTCGCTGTGTGTGTAGTTTGTGAGGGAAGTGTTTCATTGTTTTATTTTATTTTTTATTTTATTTTTTGTCCTGACAATAAGAATCTCAGAATCTTTCACTACACACAACACAAACACACTTTACAGTGAAATAAACTGCAGTCCAGTAATGGTGGTGGTTATGGTTACTACAATAAATAACCCTGCTGAAAAAACTGCATATGCTGATTAGGTATATGTTTTGACACATATGCTGTTTTTTTCAGCAGGGAACCCGCACAGTAGCTGCATGTTTCTAATATATAACATTATATTCTTCTGCTATTAGTTTTAACTTAAAACTTATTAACATGAACTACTATTCTCATGTGTAAATGATTAAACTGTGATTTTAATGTGAGATCTAGTTTGACTAAACTCAGTTTAAAATAAGATGTTGGTTTGATGAAGACTTCACTAAAATATTTTGCTGCAGTACAAAGACTAAAGACAAATGAAGATGAATGAAAAGAGATCAGAACAATAATTAAATAAGTACTTCAGATTAGAGTCATGTCTCATTAAAACAAATGCTGTTGGGTATTTAATCTTCATACTGATAACCAAACACCATTTTGCATATTTTTTTGTCATAAAATGATTTAAAAGGCTTAATCTGTGACAAGCCCTGGTTCTGTTTGTTCTCTGTTCAGATGATGGAGGGAGATTCTGTTACTCTACACACTGATGATACTGAAATGAATGATTAAGATCTGATTCTATGGGTGTTTGCAACTGAAATCACTTTAATAGCTCAAATCAATGTATGGCAGATTTAATCTAAATGATGAACGTGCTGGTAGCAGTTTCAAAGGCAGACTGAAGCTGGATCATCAGACTGGATCTCTGACATCACAAACAGTCTCTGGTGTTTATGAACTATGGATCAACAGAAAAGTGAGCAAGAATTTCAGTCTCGCTGTCTATGGTGAGTTAAATAGGGAGTAAAATATAAACTCTACTGTGATCAGTCTTGGTTTCTCTTGATATTTCTTCTTTATCTAATAGAACGTCTTCAAACTAATTTATCTTGCTTTTTCCTGTCATTACCAGAGACTCTTCAAAATGTTCTTCATCATCATCATCATCACAGCAGAATTGTTCACTGGTGTGTTCAGTGGTGAATGTGAGTCATGTGACTCTCTCCTGGTACAAAGGAAACAGTTTATTGTCCAGCATCAGTGTATCTGATCTCAGCATCAGTCTCTCTCTACCTCTGGAGTGTCTGAAGGATTCCTGTTTATTCATTCACCAACCAGACCACACATCTCAACAACACTCAACTCTGTCCGACATGTTCAGTTTCTATTATGTTCTATTGTGCATGAATTTATCCCTATGAAAAAAAAAATTCTAAAAATATTACACTGAGTGTGCAAAGACCTTTTTTTTGGTTTTCTGCTCAGGTTGCAGACCTGATTTTGGTGAGGGGTGACACTGAAATAACATTTCTAAAAGCATTTACAAAAACAGAACCATAATAAATTTCACCTACTAAATCTCGCTGTACTTATAAACTCCATCTAAAAAAGCTAAAAAGCTTTAGTTACAAAGGAAAAAGAAAAACAATTGAGAAAAAGAAAGTATAATTTTACAAATGAAGACATTCAGGGTAAAGTAGCAAACATCTGAACATTATAACAAAGTGAATATTTGTGTTATATCAGTAAATAGACTTCTAGAGAATAGACTTGTTGTGAATAAAATCAGTAAATAGACTTCTAGATGATTTGTTAATTTTTGTGAAGGTTCATGTAACACATATAGAAGTTAACCAAATATTTATAAAAAATTAAAAAAAAAAAAAAACGTATTTGCCATTTTGTTCTGGTCCAGGTTCAGTTCCTGAGATCCAGTTCCCAGCGTTTTGATCAAAGACACTATGGTGATACTTCATGGATCAACACTTGCAGGATTTGAAACTTTAGCCACAAATCTGTGATCCCACAAACAAACAAATACAAAGTTCTTCATCAATTTTAAAAAAGATTCCTGCTAAAAACAGCAGTTTAGTGTAAAGTGAATGTTAGGAGTAACAGCATTCTGTGTTTCATCAGGGATGTTTCTCTCTGGTGTTGTCAATATGCTAATACAGTTAATAATGACCGTAACGTCACGAGTAACAGTAGTACCAACTCAATTGTGATCAACGTTTGCGTAAGTAGTAGATGTGTTAGGGAACACACAAACATTTTAATAACATTTAGCTAAAATGAAGTAAATGACTCGAAGAAAGATTTGTTCATTTTGCTGAATGAGACTCAAAGGTCCGAGTCGGTAAAATGATCCGAGTTTCCCATCACTACTGGAAAGTACTGTGCATGCGTGACGTAAAATAGCGTAATGACGTATGACGCGCGGAACGAACAGTTCTTCCTGGTGAATAAAGTGTCATAATTAAGTATATCTAAATGTTTTTACATGTAAAGGAAATAAATATATTTAAACATTTCCGATAAAAATATATTATTAATATTATATATAATAAAATATATATCTAAAAATATTAAAAAGCAGCCAAAATCAAATATTTGAATATACCTTTATAATATATTTCAAAATATATTTACATATATTGTATGAAATATGTTTTCTTCTATTTGAATTTAAGATATTTAAATATGTGAAAATCTATTTATTATTAATATAGTTTAATCTATGTGACTGGACCTACTGGACGAATCAGGAACAACAGGGCCGTGAAACTGTCTGGGCCGTAGATCTGCCTGCTCCAGGTCTGCAGTCTCCCCGTAGAGCAGAAAACAGACTTTGTAATTAAACACTGCCATGCATTGTTAAAAAAACCTAGCATAATGTGACCCTTCAGAATTATTGTAAATATTAACCAAGATTCATTAAAAAGCGCTCTCTCTCTCTCAAAAAAAACAAAAAACAAAAACAAACAAAAAAACATTCTGCTGGCTCCTTAAGTGCGGTGATCCACCAGAAAATGCCCAGTATGTCCGATTACCAATCCAGCCCTGCTCTCCACAAAGCTTCGTTCACTACCAGCAGTCACTACCAACCACAACCAGCTGGTTCATGACAGTCATCAGCAGATGTCGCTGTTTTACAAACTCTGAGCTAATAAACAGGGCTAATTTGGGCCCACGAGTCCACACTTTCGTAATGTAATGCTGCGGCGTGCGTTTTGACTGTCGGGTAGAAGTCTGCTGTGGAGCTTGAGTCTGTGCGGGTTTGAAGGTCGAGGGCGCTCATGAGCACCCTTTTGAATGCTAAAATGACGAATGGGACACACTAAGTCTGCAAGACCGAAAGTGCACATTAAGTGTTTTTTTATTTGGGACAGGGCCTTTGTTGAGTTTTGTCCCGAATGAAACACTGCACACTTACGCTGTGTACTCTCATTTAGTGTATGAATTTTAGTCCATGCATGTTATTTCAAACGGAACACTTTTTTAATTATATTACATTATAGGTGGTGGTCATATATTTAGAATATCATCAAAAAGTTGATTTATTTCACTAATTCCATTCAAATTCCAAAAAGTGAAACTTGTATATTGTATTCATTCATTAGACACAGACTGATATATTTCAAATGTTTATTTATTTTAATTTTGATGATTCTAACTGACAACTAAGGAAAATCCCAAATTCAGTATCTTAGAAAATTTGAATATTGTGAAAAGGACACCTGGTGCCACACTCTAATCAGTTAATTAACTCAAAACACCTGCAAAGGCCTTTAAATGGTCTCACAGTCTAGTTCTGTAGGCTACACAATCATGGGGAGGACTGCTTGACACACTTGCACAAGGAGGGCAAGACATAAAAAGGTCATTGCAAAAGAGGCTGGCTGTTCACAGAGCTCTGTGTCCAAGCACATTAATAGAGAGGCGAAGAGAAGGAAAAGATGTGGTAGAAAAAAAGTGTACAAGCAATAGGGATAACCGCACCCTGGAGAGGATTGTGAAACAAAACCCATTCAAAAATGTGGGGAGATTCATAAAGAGTGGACTGCAGCTGAAGTCAGTGCTTCAAGAACCACTACGCACAGACGTATGCAAGACATGGGTTTCAGCTGTCGCATTCCTTGTGTCAAGCCACTCTTGAACAACAGACAGCGTCAGAAGCGTCTCGCCTGGTCTAAAGACAAAAAGGGCCGGACTGCTGCTGAATGGTCCAAAGTTATGTTCTCTGAGCGTCTCGCCTGGTCTAAAGACAAAAAGGACTGGACTGCCAGAGTCTGGAGGAAGAGAGGAGAGACTCACAATCCACGTTGCTTGAGGTCCAGTGTAAAATTTTCACAGTCAGTGATGGTTTTGGGGTGCTTTGTCATCTGCTGGTGTTGGTCCACTGTGTTTTCTGAGATCCAAGGTCAACACAGCCGTATACCAGGAAGTTTTAGAGCACTTCATGCTTCCTGCTGCTGACCAACTTCATGGAGATACAGATTTAATTTTCCAACAGGTCTTGGCACCTGCACACAGTGCCAAAGCTAGCAGTACCTGGTTTAAGGACCATGGTATCCCTGTTCTTAATTGGCCAGCAAACTTGCCTGACCTTAACCCTTCAGAAAATCTATGGGGTATTGTGAAGAGGAAGATGCAATATGCCAGACCCAAGAATGCAGAAGAGCTGAAAGCCACTATCATAGCAGCCTGGGCTCTCATATCACCTGAGCAGTGCCACAGACTGATCGACTCCATGTCCTATAGGACATCATTCATTTGAACAAAAGCCGGTAACAGCGGACATCAACTCAACAATAACAACTTTATGTAAATGAACGTTGACTAACTGTAGAAGTGTGTGCAAACAGTGATCTGTCACCAGATTTGTGTTTTTAACAGCATGAAGTGCATTAACATTAGGCCTACATTACATGAAGGATTCCCAAACTGGGCTTAATTCATACTGGGGGAGTTTAATGCATTCATGAAAATCCCTCACCTTTGGCGAAATTCGCCGTTTTGAAACCAAAATAGGTGACCTATGTGAATCATGTAGATTCGATGAGAACTGTTTTTTTTTTTTTTTTTGGGGGGGGGGGTATTCATATTCAGTGAACTGCGAACAGGTGCGCGTGCCAGAGGGAACCGCGAGTGCATGGAAATATTAACGCGAAGGGCCTTGCATCACCAGTGCAGACCACCATCAGAAGCTGAAAGCATGCCTGGCCTCGGCGATTTACCTGACTGATTTTGGTGAGTGATGTTTTCAATAATTACAATATTTTCTGGTATATCAAAGTTAAGTTACCCAGGTGCTCTGTTGACATACATTTAGCTACAGCTTGATGAATTGAGTCATTGAACACAGCAGGAGAGAACGCAACGTTAGCCAGCTAGCTAAAGCTCCAGTGGAAAATTATTAGCTAATGCTTTTTGAGGAGGTAGATTTGGAGGTGAGGGGACTGACAAGGCAGAAGGTAAAGTGGTCCACCGTTCTATCAATAAGCAGACCTGCCAACCTGTACGCAATTTGCATAGCAGATACGCATTACAACTTCAAAGTACGCTGGTACGATTTGTCACTCTAAACTACACAAAAACCTGATGATGCCTCTGTGCATGCGCAGTCCTCAAATCAAGCAACAGCAAAAGAAGAAGAGTTCGACCAATCATAGCGCTAGGTTCTTCCCCCAAATAGCAAGTGGGGATGATTGACAGATGCGTTAAGCCTATCATTAAAAAGAGACTGAAAATCGACACCAATAAAGATTCCCGCTCGATGCCCCTTCCACTCCCGCCGTTTGACTGATGAACAGTAGGCTACAGTAATCGTAATAATAATTAGTAATAATTTTTGACTCATGGCTGAAGTTAAGTTTCTCCAGCTCTCCCCAGGTTGGCAAAAAAAAAAGCATCTCAAAATGCAACAGATTGATGCTTTAAAATATGGAATATTAAAATTTTTCTTACGGGGGTGCATGCCCCAGGACCCCCCTAGAGGGGTAATATCATTCTCACCTTTTTCACCCCTGACCCGTTTTCATGTCTGTTAATGAAAAGCTAATAATTCAATCATAAAAATTTTAAATGTTTAAAATAATTTTTAAATAAAAAATATCATGAATCAAAATAAAACATTTAGGCTCATTTATTTTATTTGTTTATCTGCATATAATGTGACCATTAACCAATGTCAGAGGAACATTGCTTTTATAAAGTAATCCATCTTTGAATTAAATAATTAGTGCAATGTTTTGTGATTAATATTTATCCTGGCTATTTCATTGTTTTTCGTGAATACCCTGAGAAGCTTTTTATTGGGTTGATGAAATCCTTTCATATTTGTGGTAATATGCACAAGTCACACACAGATTTCAATACTCAGCACACGAATCATAACGATGGTAAGAATTCAATTTCATTAATTTTTATTAATTGTAGCAATAACCATTTTATTTGGTCTTTTTGTTGTGCTACTACTGAAACAAGACAGCAAATAAAATTGGAAAATAAAAACAACAACTGTAAAACAAGGCAATTGCATAATTTACTCTGGGAGTCGGTAATTCTGTGCAGTAATGTTCATCAGATCACAGATTCAATTAAATTAAGAAAACTTAAATGGCTTAAGTAAAATGAACTCAAAATAAGTAAAGAATACTTTTAACATATTAGTAGAGATTTAAATGACAATTAAATCATACTTTTAAAGTTAAGATTACTTAATTGAATTAGCGCAAGGAGTTTGCACAATTAAGTAAACTTAAATTACTTTTTACAGTGTGGGATTAAATTAATTAAGGCAAGACACTATAGGTTAGTTGGTTAAAGTTTATGTAGACTTTTTTTTTATTAACCGTTGTTTAAATATTCAGATATAACATTATCCAAGTATATAAACTCTAATTTACATATATTTTCAAATCAGAAAACTGAACACTGGATTAAGCCAGGTTTAAAATGTAAAAATTCTTGTTTCATTTTGTTGACCTTTTAAAGGTTTTTATAAGAGGGGATTTTGGATTTCTCTTCATTAATCAGAAATTGTCAACTGCAAAAAATAAATCTGCAAATAAAACAAAAACCATTTCCACCATGTACTGGGTCAAATATGTACAGACAAACTCCCTCAAAAAAAATAAAATAAATAATAATAATCAAATAAGCAAAAATCTGGAAAGTATGGTTTGTATAAGTAATGCTGAAGTTAATATATCTGGCTCAGTGCATAAAAAAAAAAAAAAAAAAAAAAAAAAAAAACCCCTTCCAAGATATGAAATCTCAAATAATTAAAGTAATAAAATTAACTCTTTAAAGTGTATTTTAGATGTTTTCTTTCCATTAGTCTTAAAGAAGACAAGTTATGGAAGTAAAATGTTAAAATTGACCAGTGCATGTAAAAACAATGGCTTTGTCTGTAGTGTCTGGCCTTAATGTCATTTACCACAAAATAAAAAAAAAAATATACATATATATATATATAGTTATGGAAGTAAAATGTTAAAAATATATATATATATATATATATATATATATATATATATACACACACACACACACACACACACACACACACACACATACATGTCTACAAATATTTACAAACAAAATACTTCCCAGACATAATATATATAAAAGTCTGGCCAGTAAATGAAAAATTACTAGCCAATGGCCATTATATTGACAATGCATTCATAGAGAGTTGCATGTCCACTTTATTTTTCAAAGTAGAAAAAGGGAATAATGTCATGACGTGTTGGTGACTGGTGTAACATCACAATATTTCACTGGGAAGAAACCTCCACAAATCCTGATCTCATGCAGAAAAGCCATGAGTGAGAAGTGAAATGATGAAATGATGTAAGATCACATGTGAGCCGGACTCTGGTGTGAGACTGAAACTCTCCCTTGCCCTGTATCATGCTCTCTCATTGGCTAGAAGGCACCGCTGATGTCATTTCATGTTAAAACAGATTTCACACTGCTAGACACTGAATCACAGACAGGTCCAGGTTTTTATCCTGCTATGGGCTGTTAAATATTTCTTGTGCATCTGCGACACATCAGTGGTTCTCTTAAATCACGTCTTTGACATTTCAGACCATGTGAACTTCACTCACGAAATCTAGCACCTATCTGCCACAGATTTCAGGTTTTGTCAGCGATCTCCGCATAAAATGTGCAGCAGTGTAGTGTCCACTGGATTCACACTCCCAGTCTCCCTCGCTGTCTGTGACACTATTCTACAAACACAAAGAACACAAATATTACATGAAATCAAATCACACTGACTTGACAAATGCATCTCAGCTGAACATGCTTCATGAACAAAACTAAGAGAGACAGAAAGGAGAAAACACCTGTAATGGACAGATGATGTGAAAGACTGAACATTTACCTTTAACATGTCACATGATGTCCATTATCGGTCTCGTTGCGTTGTTATTTGGAGGTTTAGGAGGTGTAATAGTATTAATACTCTGATCACGAGGCACGTCTTTCAACTTAATGCCCTGTAAGAAAACATGCATTCACAGAAGGTCAAATAGACAGGACTAATGATTCATTTACACAAAAATACTCAACAAACAGTGTTGTTTTTTCTGATGTTTGCAGAATACACGGTAGTTTCCTTTTCCTAAATACTGAACACTTCTTAAATGTTTCTCTTGAATCTTCAGTCTCCGTCTCACTGTTATATTTTGTACTGCAGTAATAGAAAAGGTTTGCATGTCATGGGTGTGAATTATTGTGATCAAAATATATCTCATGTTGGTGAGTATGAAGACCGTCTTGTTCTCAGAATAAAGTTGTACTTAGCGGTTTTATATTATTGTTATTTGGTTTATTTGGGAGATATGTGAAGGAATTTTTTTAATTTTTTTTTCACATGGCCTCACTGGTGAAGTTTTGCCTTGATATGAAAAAATAAAGGAGAAGAAACAACAGATTCACAATGAACATTAGTTACACCCCCAGACCTTAAAGAGAAGTCAGAACATGACAATTCACTAAACTATTATATAATAACAATATTTAAAAAAGAAATACTGTTCTTCATTCTGAGTAAAACAGTACAAAAGCAGCAGTGTCTTAAAGAGTCAGTTATTGTTGGTGTTTCTGTGTATTGATTTCTGTTTCTCACAGATCTGAATCTGTGGTTATTTATTCATTTATTCAGGCAGACAGATTCAGAGCTCATAGTTTATTGTTTGATGACGTTTGTTCTGTTCATGATTGTTCTGTGTAAAATATAATTAAACACGGATTACTTTGATTAATAACAACACAAAATATATATTTTCACATCTTTTAAATAATTTTTCACACATACATCCTGTGATGTATGTAGTACTCACTTTTCCTTCTTGCTCTGTGATAGAGAAACGTAGCGCAGCAGCAGTAATGATCAACAGAACAACAGTACAGAAGCTCCCTGCTCCAGCAGCTGGAGACAGATCTGAATCTGGAACAGCTAAAGACAGACACTCATTATTAATAGAGAGAGACTGATTATATTCCTGTATTTAACAATATCTTTAACTTATATTCACATCTTTCTACTTTGGTCATCAGTTGTTATGATATTTAGCTGATAAAGGGCAGCTTCTGGTGTTTTTGTTATGAACAGCAACTAAAGCAGCATCACAGCACTGTGAGCTCAGCTAGAAACAGCAGCATGTTTCAGTGTGTCTCTGACTTACAGCTTCACAACTGTCACTTCATGTGAAGATGATACAGACAACATACCAAAATTATATTTTAACACTGAGTCACAGCTCACTTTCAAACAGGCGACAATAATATTAAATACATTTATTTTAACTAAATTTTTTCTTAAATAATTAAAATACCATTAACTTGACAATAATTTTGGTCTGTATTCTAAAGTTAGAGGGCAAAGGCATTGAATAACTAATTTATACTCACCAATGACCGTTAATACAGTTAATATTCTGCTAATACTGAAGTTGCTGCTCCTGATGATGATCTGTAGTTTATATTCTCCAGAGTCTGTGTTTGTGATGTTCATGATGGTCAGAGATCCAGTCTGATGATCCAGCTTCATTCTGTCTCTGAATCTCTCTTTACACTCATCATCTGTACAGATCTTACTCTGATCTCCAGTGATTTCAGCGATGGGAGTGTCATTAAAATACCACGTCATCGAATCATTTGGGTTTTTTACTACTCCAGGATCTAAAGTAACAGATTCTCCCTCGTTCACTGACTTTCTCTTCATTTCATCTCGTTGAGCAGCAGAAACACCTGAAACACAAACCAACAGATGATGGAGGATCTTTTTGGAGGAAAAAAAAAAAAACCTGAACAAGATAACTGATTAATCATAACATAAGAAAAACTCGTACTCGTAAACAAGTACTTCACGTACTCTTTCTAGACTTTGACTAAAATACTAAATTTCTCTATATGTCTTGCTTACGTTGAACACATCCTGGACAGCTAAAACACAATAATTAAGATCGGCATCGGCTGTCAAAAAAACAATATCGATCAACCACTAACAATAATTTTAAGAGATTTAGAAATGGAAATAATTCTGTTCTGTTTAATGATAAAAGAGGAGCTCTGAATGTCACTGTTATAATAAACATTTATAATCTGTTTCTAAATATTCATGAAGAGACTCACCATGTACAGAAACACTGAAGATCTTGTCACTGAAGCTGCCATTGTTGATGATCTTTAGTTTATAATCTGGTGAGTATTTTGTTGTTATGTTTGTGATGGTCAGAGATCCAGTCTGATGATCCAGCTTCAGTCTGTCTCTGAATCTCTCTTTACACTCATCATATGTACAGACTTCTCTCTTTTCTCCAATGATTGCAGCGATCAGGGTGTCATTAAAATACCATCTCATCTTTCCTTGTTGATTTGCTTCAATATTAGTGTACAGAGTGACTGAATCTCCCTCCTTCACAAACACTGACTCTTCATCTGTATCAACACCAGACACACCTGGAGGAGAACAAATGAACATTTAATTCAATCTGTGATAGTGGGACTAAATCACACAACACCTAAACACTGTGAACATGTTTCAGACATATTTCACTCACTGTCTGTAAAAGATTGTAGATTTAAATATGTCCAGTCTGAATTCATCTACAAGTGCAGTAGACGATCAAAACTAGACTTCTCATGTCTCTCCTGCTTCTCGTATGAGGGGAGAGATATTGATCAGGTGTGGGGCTGGGCTTTAGAGATGAGGACCAATCAGGTAACAGTATCCCCACAGCAGTTTCCTCCCATTGTTCAGTTCATTTAGGCATATGGTATTTAATGATTTATAAACAGTATTTAATAGATTATTCTTCTAATAAAACATTTGCAATAGGTTTGTAAAAGGTGCTTTTATTTGCATGTTTAACCTGAGATTGTGTTGAATCTAAAGTTTTGACCAGCAGACGTCACAAAACAGTCAGAATAACTACATTTCACCTTATAAAAATGAGGTTGCTACAATTTTTACAGATGTTACTGATTTTGATAATCAACAATGTGCATTTCTAAGAGACAAAAAATGAATATTACTATTAATATTTTCAGGCAACACAACCCGGTTTCTTGATTTGAAACAATATCACTCATTAGAACACACAGAAACAAAGAAATATCTAATAAAGCTTGTAAGAGTGGTTTCCCGGCAGTGGTTCAGGCTGTAAGATTGCCGAAGGACTAAAGAAATGTTATCAGCAGCGATGGTATATAAAACTGGACTTTTCTAGTCTATCACCACCCACTGCCACTTATACCAACGACGGAAATAAGCGCAGTTAGAATAACTAAATATATGGGAGAGCATTGCTATTAAGTGACTATATTGTATTGCAATATGTAGCACTTCAGTGTTAATACTGAATCAAGACTAGTTCACATAAGTTATAACTGAAATGGTTTAGTAACAGTATTTTGTTGGTTACACTTGAAATGGTTACAAAATAGATGAATGATGGTAAAACATATAGTTAACTGTACCTAAAATTTTTGCTAGAAAAAAAAGCAGGAAAAATACCATGCAAGTGTTTCAGAGCCGGCAAAAGCTATGAAAAGAGTGACTGTTTATCTCACAGAGTAAGACGCAGCTTGTTGTCACCACTGGAACTACCAAAACACAATAAACTCATTTAACCTCTTCCAAGGCCCGTATTTACAAAATATAGACTTCTGGGAATCCATACTCTGGTCTCAAGAGACCAAGTCAATCATTTCGGATCCAAAAGCATCCAAAATGTTCTGGTGTTGCTAGAGGAGGAGTACAGTGAGTACAGTGAGGTTCAGTGGTAGTGAAGCTCTTCTATGGGGATCTATGAGTGCTGAAGGTGTGAGGGAGTTGCACTTTATCAATGCTGGCATGAATTCACACACATGTAGTATGTTGTATATAGTAGTATGTAGTATTACATTGAATAATAGTGATGATGTTAGATACCCCCCTTTTTTACATTTGAGCCCCTGCACCTGAGAAAGTCTGCACATCTCTGTACACATTGGATTGATTTTAATAACTTCAATGCACTTGAATTGTGCACCAAGCAATAGGAAAATACAAGTATTGGATCGGGACTCGGTATCGGCAGATACATAATATTCAATGACTCATCGATTACTTCGTCGATTACAAAAATTCTTCAAGGCAAAAACTCTGCCTCAAAGCCTCGTTAAATTCCTATGACGCGCAGGGATCTGATTCACACGGACCGTTGTTCAATGTTCAGGAAGCACACCATAGCGCGTGATACATTTTGAATTTAGTTGGCGCGATGTGGAGAGTAAAGATGTCCATAAACGGCAGAGAATGTCTAAAGTTTGGGATCATTACATTCTTAAAAAAGAAGAGAACAAGGTGCAATGTGTCTACTGCAAAGCAGACCTGGCATTCCACAGCAGTACGGACTTCAAAGATTCAGCATCTGAACCGAAAACATCCACTCCATGCTGTTTCACCAAGCGTTGCTGAAACAAGGTAACGTAGCCTAAGCCTATACCTTGATGTTCAATGATTTTAATCCCATACTGTATTGGTAGCGATGTCATGATGCGGTTTGACTAGATATGATGTTTAGGTTTTGATGTTTTTAAGTAGTAAACATATTCACGTTCAATTGCAAGCAGAGGTGTTATGTAACAAAGTACAAATACTTCGTTACCTTAAGTAGAAATTTGGGGTATCTATACTTTACTGGAGTAATTACTTTTCAGCCGACTTTTTACTTCTACTCCTTACATTTTCACACAATTATCTGTACTTTCTACTCCTTACATTTTAAAAATAGGTCCGTTACTGCTATTTCGCCTTGTTTTCATTCCGTCTAGTCATCATTAAAAAAAAAACAAAAAAAAAAAATATTATGATGATTAGATCGATCCGTATGGATTGAGTTTGTTTGTTTTTGGTTGGATGAGAAGTATAAAATACCATTCCGACACCCTGTTTGGTTTGTACGCGATCCATCGCACCTGCACATGACACAAATAACATCACACTCCAGCGAGGACATAGCCAGTGTTGGGTTCGTTATCAAAAAAATATATTTCTTAAAAGTCATTATTTCTTACTACTGGCTCATTTATCAAATGGGTGCTTTCTCTTCTTCCTCCAAAAATTAAGCTACTGTAGGTTGTTACAGCAACACTGGACATAGCTGACGTATGTAGCGAATACAGGAAGCTATTAATCAAGAAGGTATAAGGATTATGAGTTATTTTTCATTTTTATTTTTTGATTAATCACTTGGATTAGTCATTTATTGGACAGCACTAATGTTTATTGTAGTGATAGACAACCATACAAGGGTAATTGTTACTAAGCCTGCCCTGGGTACACCAATTTTCTTGTTCATTGCCCTCACCGATTCCGGCAGCTAATCTTGGATGTACATTTACATTCCATTAAAGGTTATTGATGAACATGCCTCTGATTTTGAAACTTTCTGCACAATTTGCAATACTTACAGGGCAACTAGTCATCATATCTCTATATTTGCACAAATAAAGATGGAAGAGATTGTTTTTATGCGATTCTTGAAGATTGGCTGAGGACCTGCTGGGACTGAGTTGGCGAGATCATTCCACCAGGAGGAAAGTTCCTTTAAAAGTCTGTAAATGAATTTTGTGCATGATCCATCCATTAAAGTTGTCTTGTGTCATTAATGATTAAGAACAATAAATGAATAAATAATAATAATAATAACGATAATCATAAAATAATAATCACCTGCATAATCACACTCATCTGGCTCAACTTATTACTGTGACTTATTATCGGTTAGGCCCTTACAGCTTAAGGGATTAGCTTAGAGCTAGACATGTATATAGTATCCTAAATTACGCCCTAAATTTATTTGTATATCTTTGGTTGTGCATATTTTATTCACTGTTAGTACTTAATTGGCTGTGTATTAGGTCTTATTGTTTTTAACTAACTGTTTACATGGTACTTTTTAAAAAACATACCTTTTAGTTTTTTTTTTTTTTTTTTGGCCAAGGCTAGTAGTAAGCAGTTAAAAAAACCGCCTAACCTTGGTGTTGAGCTCCTGTGTTAACATATAAAGAGTCATTTTCAAGACTTGTCCCCGTTGGTTGTATTAAAAATGAAACAAACAAAACAATAAACAACAAAAACAAATCTGTTACGGGAAAATTAAAGCCACATGTTAAAACTCCATCAGGACGTCGCTTGCAAAGCCCCGCCTCAAATCTGCCTTTTTAGAAGTTAAGCGGTCCATTTGACAAAATCGTGCTAACAAACATAAACATGATAACAGGAGAGATGCAGGAACAGAAAACAGACTTTAAATTAAACGCTGACATGCATTGTTAAAAAAGCGAACATAATGCTCACAATTATTTAAAAAATTAACTAAGATTCATTAAAAAGCTCTCTTTGTTTAATAAGTGTGACTCATAGCTGCCTGCTCGTTCCTCTTTCGGAAAAGCTTCTAAAACTATAAAACAACTATAACTATAACCTCCTCAGCTACATAAAAAAGAAAGAAAGGAAAACAGCTCATAATACATCAATTTCTGTCGAGGTCGCAAGTGATTCAATGAAATACAAATTATACAGAAAAGAGATCGTAATACATGTCTTACCAAGCACGAGCAAAACATTCACCAACGCCCCCAACGGGTTCATTTTCACCGGGGGGTGTTGGCTTTACAAAAAAATAATAATAATAATAATATATGGAAATAAATGAAATAAAAGCTCCGTATTTATTAACACAGGCGTAATGGAACCTCCATCTCCCCCTACAGAATAGTAAGTAGACCTAAGTACCCGAAAGTACTAAAGCCTGTGTTTCATCCATCTTGAATAAGGTTCTGCCGTCCCCCCTCCTTCCTCTTCCCCCTCCTCTTGGTTCCTTAACGGCGGCTGTCATCAGCGCAATAAGTGCATTACCGCCTCATTCTTCTCCGGAGGGACGCGTGCTAAATTCTATCTAACAACCTCGTCTCTCTTATAAATCAAAGAAAAAATACTTACTACATTTATTTTCACTGCGCCTTTAGTTAAAACCTTAAAATTATTTTTCTTAATTTTCTCCTATCCCTTTTTTCCTACTTTCTCGTTCCCCATACTGATCTACATTCAAGAAATACATGAGGTATTGTTTTTCTTCAACATTACATTGTGTCACATAACCCATTTGAATCTTTCCCTATATTTTTTAAGAGTGCCTGTTTTAAATTTGAGTGCCCTAGCAATATCCGTCTGTTTAAAGATAACCTCTTTCTTTCCCGCTTGACTTACCGACACACCTGATATTATACTTACTTTGTTTATTAAAACGTAAAGGAATCTACCCTTTCCCCAGTTGTTCCACTTAACTTGCCATTCTGTAATCAACTTTAACAACCTCATATTAAACACCTTTCATCTCTGTGATTTATCTCAAGGAACTTGTCTCTCTGTCGGTTCTCTCTGTAAAGCTTGCTTTGCTAATTTATCCACTTCTTCATTTCCCCTTATTCCTGTGTGTGCTGGACCCATATAAAACTGATTGATGTATCATTTTGAACAATTCTTGAATGTATTTGTTGGATACTGAAAATAATATCTTGGTGACATGATTTAAAAGATTTTCAAACTCTTTAAGACTGAAACTGAGTCAGAACAAATTAAATATTCTCAGGTTTGTGTTCCTCAGCCCCAACCTTACTGTGCTCAATTGGCCTGCCAACTCTCCTGACCTGAACCCCATAGAGAATCTGTGGATATTGTGAAGAGAAAGTTGAGAGACGCAAGACCCAACACTCTGGATGAGCTTAAGGCCGCTTATCGAAGCATCCTGGGCCTATATAACACTCCTCAGTGAAAAGACAGGCTGATTGCCTCCATGCCACGTCAGCATTTGCACAGTCATTTCTGCAAAAAGGATTCCTCACCAAAGTATTGAGTGCATAATCAAACATAATTATTTAGTTGCTGGACTTTTTTTGTATTAAAAACACTTTTCTTTATTGGTCAGATGAAATATGCTAATTTTGTTGAGATAGGAATTTTGGGTTTTCATGAGCTGTATGCCAAAATCACCAGTATTAAAAACGTCAAAAGCACTGAAATATTTCAGTTAAAAATGAATCTAAAATATATGAAAAGTTTAATTTTTAGTATCATTACATTATGGAAAATAATGAACTTTTTCACAATATGCTAATTTTTGGTTTGAGAAGGACCTGTACTGTTTGTCCATCCAACAGAACAAATTCATATTTTTTTTGTTCAGTTGTTACTTCTTTCTAAATATTAACTAGGCCTAATTAAAAATGCTTGATGCTCACCCAAGATTACAGGACTTAACGACTAACAGACCTGTTGCTCTAACATCTGTTGTCATGAAGTCGTTTGAACGAACTGGTTCTGGCTTATCTGAAGGACATCCACTGGACCCTTACTGGACCCCTGCAGGTTTGCTTACCGAGCAAACAGGTCCGTGGATGATGCAATCAACATGGATTGCACTTCATCCTGCAACATCTGGACAAACAGGGACTTATGTGAGGATCCTGGTTGTTGTGGACTTTAGTTCTCTCGGTCGATCTTTCCAACACCATCATCCCAACAGCCCTCCAAACCAAATTGACCCCGCTCTGCTGTTCCTAGCTCTATCTGTCAGTGGATCACCACGCGTTCCCTGCACAGCATGCAGAGCAGCAGCTAGATGAGACTGGGGTGTTGCCCAAGACTTCATCTAGATCAAACAGCTAAACAGCTCCACCACAAAAAGCACTGGGGTGCCCCTCCATGGATGTGTTTCTCTCCCAACTACTGCTCTTCTGCGTTGTACCCGCAACTGGGGCCACTGCACCTCTAAAGACCCAACTCTGTCAAGCTCCTGAATGTTTGCGAGATGGACCCTACACTCATCGGCCTCATCCAGGCTTGGTGACGGAGTCTGCTTACAGACAAGAGGTTGAGCAGCCTGGCTGTCTGGTGCAGTCTTAACAACGCGGAGCCCCAGACTGAACACACTCAAAACAGTGGAGATGATCGTGGACTGCGAAGGAAACCCCCCTTCTCTCGACCCACTCACCATCATGAAACAGCACTGTGGCTGCCAGTGGGAGTCATTCAGATTACTGGGAACCACCATCTCTGCGAGGCCCTGAAGTGGGACAAGGGCACATTGACTCCATTTTGGGGAAAATGCCCAACAAGGCGAGGAGTTGGGACTTCCTTTCGCCACACTGAGGAAGTTTAACCTGCCACAGGTGGAGCTGGGGCTGAAACAGTTCTACGCAGCCGTCATTGAGTCTGTCCTGTGTACTTCAATAACTGTGTGGTTTGGTTCAGCTACAAAATCAGACATCAGAAGACTACAGAGAACGGTTCAGACTGCTGAAATGATTATTGGTACTCTGCTTGCGCGTCCGACCCTTCAACAACTGTATACATCCAGAGTGAGGAAAAGGCTCAGAAAAATCACTCTGGATCCCTCCTCTCATCCAAGTTACCACATCTTTTGAACTTTTGCCATCTGGCCGCGCTGTCAGAGCCGCAAATACCAGAACAGTCCAGGCCCAAGAACAGTTTCTTCCCCCCAGCAATCTACCTCATGAACAGTTAAATCTGCCCCACTGTTATGCAATAAAATGTGCAATATCCTTATATTTATTTGTTACCCCTCCATCCTAGTTAAATCCCGGGTGCCTCTTTACGTCAATCCTATTCCATTATCATTTATTATCACACAATTGTTTATACACTTTTTTATTTTTGCAAGGGTTTTTGTTTTAGGAGAAAATGAAGGAGGGTATGTGAAGGTAAATATCAATAAGTTGTTTTGTTGTTTACTGGGTTTGTTGGTGTCTCTGTGTACTGGAAGCTTATGTCACTAAAAAAATTCCTTGTATGTGCAAAGCATACTGGCAATAAAGCTCTTTCGATTCTGATTCTGATTTCTGATTGTGCAGCTATGCGATAGCTGCTCTCCTGTGTGGTTGGTTGGTCTGGTCACCCTAACCGTAACAATGCCATTCAGCTCATTTGCTACACATAAACAAAATCAGCATCAGTTGAATAAGATAATAATAATACATAGATTGTCTGTAGAGTAAAAGTATAATAGCTGAAATCCAAGGGGAATACAAGCATAAAGAGATTGTAAACACAATACGGATATTTACCAACCGATCACAACATTCACTCAACTTCCAGCTCAACTGCATTAGTCATTTTGACCTGCTGTTGGTGTCTGAACAGAAAAGGCAGAGGGTAACACTCAGTGGTGGGCCATCCCCCCCCCAGTGCCAGCAGGGCCATTATCTGCTTGCCCTATAAAAAAAATAAAATTGTGTAAAAAATGTATTATTATTATTATTATTTAGGCATCCTTTTATTTGTGTAATGTCCACAAAATGGGGCCTATGATTAGTTTTTGTTAAGGTTGAACTGGAATTATCCTACATAAAAAAAGTCTACGGCCAGCACATCGACTGTAATCACAGGGCCAGCACTACAGATAGTGTCTTCTTCCCTTTTGTTCAAAATAATTTATTTGTAACAAGCATTAAGCCCCTTCACACTGCGGTGTGGACACGGAAAATTGCCGGAACAGTGCCAGGATTGATTCCCGGATTGATCCTGGGTTGGGGACCCAGTAACATTGCCGGGTTCGGTCCCGGAACGAGCGCTGTGTGATTAAAAGCCTGAACTAATGCTGTAAAGGGTGTGTCGTAGGGATGACGCACGTTATCGCGTGACTCTTTTATCAGGTGTTTTGAAGGCAGATCAACATTTGTGACTAAAAAA
Organism: Cyprinus carpio; assembly: GCF_018340385.1. Taxonomy (NCBI): domain Eukaryota; kingdom Metazoa; phylum Chordata; class Actinopteri; order Cypriniformes; family Cyprinidae; genus Cyprinus; species Cyprinus carpio. The sequence continues at coordinate 7,509,794 of NC_056618.1, read as the reverse complement.
TATATGTTGCAAAACTGTAACGAAGCAAAGAGATCAGTTATTCCTCACTTTCTGCGCTGAAGCTGAGATCATTCGCCAACTTAAGTGAATGTTAACGTGCCTAGCGTTTCCGACTCGTACATTACCACGTTACATCCTGATGTCATGGTCTTTATGGGACCTTTACGAGTGTGTGTGTGAACGCCATGCACATATTCCAGGTAATCACTGGCAGTGTGAAAGGGGCAAAATCTAGCGACCTGGGAACAATTGCCGGGACGACATTACCCGTATATTTTCCAGAATCGCAGTGTGAAAGGGGCTTTAGTGACAGAATCATCAGCCCAATCAAATTGTGACATTCCATGACAGTATGCCCTCTGGACCACTACGTGCCCAGTGCTTCCTCCAGCTAGGGTTGCCAGGTTTTCTCGACAAAACGCACCCAATCGCGTTTCGAGGTGTCCACTGAGTGGCAAACGCCCGCTCTCTCTCGTGAAGCCTACACGGAAGTGACTAAAACTGCAATTCATCGAATGGCTGCTTGAGGCTGAGGATGCGCAAAAGGGAGTCAGTCCCATAGACTCCCTAAGTTAAAATGCCAAATTTTACAACAGAGAAAAAAAAAACACATTTACAGCCTGGTTCAAAAAATTATTTGGGTCTATATAGCTAATTTTGCCCTTCATGACAACTGGTGGAGGGGGTGAATTTTTTATAACTCATCCGTTTTAAATTATATTAAGCCTTAAAGTTCTGCATAATTAAGGGCGTGGCCACTTGAGTGACCAGGTGGATTGCTGCTGCTGACACTGGCCGTCGAGCTAGGTGGGCGTGGCTTCAGCAAGACCAACTCCTGCTTTTTTTGCCCATTTTTCGATTGTCCAGGAGAGTCGCATGGTGATGTGCTGTCGAGATTGGCGACAGCACGCTCTGCACACTTTAAACGAGTATTGAATCATGCACCACTTGTACAGAGGTGTTCATGGTGGTTGATAATACTTTGGTGTGTGTGGATGTCCAGCATTTGTACAGTTCTGCTGCTGTGGGCGCGTCGTCATTTTAGAGTGACGTGAATCTTCATAGTGAATCGTGTATTGGTGGATTACTTTTACTGATCCATGTAGGGAAATTTACTCTGAATTTAACCAACCCTAATCTAGTCTACTGTTGAAAATGTTATGCTACTGGTAACACTTTACATTAAGATTCCCTTTATAAAAGGGTTTGTAGAGGTGTTAATAAATGACTGATAACTCACTTACAATGCATTATAAATCATGACAAGCAGTTATTAAATGCATGAATAAAAGGGTGATTTTGATGTAATACCTCCCAAATCGTGAGCCATTTTTAACTCACTTAAGTGCTTTTAACAAATATATTTATTAATACTTATTTCACTCAAAACCAGATTTCTGATTTTTATTCATGATGCAGCAAAAAACTTACTATTTCAAAGACTGAAATGTGTTATGTATGGGTTTTCTCATTTATATCTCATGACTCATGTCACTTTTCTTAAAATGTTTCTCACCAGAATCTATGTTGTACCTTACCCATGATTCTCAACAAAGGTCCATGATGCCTAATACACAGCAGTGATTAGAAACCTATATATTTTGTTTATCAGAATGAAATTATCATCTTGATTTTTATTTTGGGTGAAAATAAAACCACATGACTTGATGAAATATTAACAGTGAATGTTTAATTCCAATATTACATGTGAACCTTAATGTAATAGACCATTAATTAATGATTGTATAAACATTAATAACCTGTGGAAAGTGCACCTTAATGTAATGTGACCATATGTCACAACCATTTATTAATGAGTTATAAATGTTTAATAACAGCTCTAAAAGTGAACCTTAATGTAAAGTGAAACACCTGTGAACCATTTATAAATGAGTTAGAAAATGTGTAGTAACCAGTGAAAGTTGGGTGAACCTTAATGTAAAGTGGACACAATAATAATTGATTCATTCATTCATTCATTCAATATTATTGCACACACAGAAAAAAAAATATTTTCTGGTGAAATAACTTTTTATTGTTGTTGTTGCACTACATCAGCAAAAACAACTTTCAACTTGAAACAAAAAGATTAATATTTTCTGTTACAGCACAATGGACAAGTTACTGTAGCTCCAGTTTTGGCAAATCTGAAACTGTAAGCACAGCTTACGCTCTTCTTTTGTCAGCCGCGCCACAAGGATGTGCTGTTTTCTTCAAATAAAAATGTAAATATAAGTGAAGAAAAGATATCCTTCGCGGGCGCAGCTGACACAGAAGCAGAGCGTAAGCTGTGATTAACAGCTCAGATTCGCCAAAATGAGCTACGCTGACGTGGAGTGACACAGAGGGAGGGACAACTGTTGAATAAGTCATTATTTTTGTTTTATTCCGCGTACAAGAAGTATTGTGCATCGCTTCATACTTTACGGGTTGAACCACTGATGGCAGGTGTAATATTATGACGATGCTTTTCATACTTTTCTGGACCTTGACTAGGTATCTTAACTTGCCCGTCTATGGGACAGTAAAACAAAGCCTCACAGTTTTCATTCCAAAACATCTTAAATTGTGTTCCCAAGATGAACGAAGCTTTTATGGATTTGGACCGCAAATGGGAGTAAGTGATTAATGACAAAATTTTAATTTTGGGGTGGAGTATCCCTTTAACGCAGATCCCATCATGACTTACAGAATAAACAGAGTGAAGCCTGTACTGAGATGTAATATTTCACCCACTTGATCACTGGCGCGGGGCTGGCGGGTTCTCCTCCAGTAGTCAGCAGATGTTATCATAAAAAACTGTACTGTTATAGGATCACAATGTCTACACTGCTGCTTGATGAAAATTTGCCTATAGGTCACTCACTAAAAGTGGGCAAAAAAACAGGAAGAAAAAGAAAAGTGTAATGACTGCAAATTAAAATAATGGAGTATTCCCACAACTGAACTGTTAAAAAAAACCTAAATAATGGCATATTTTCCTGTAATCACCACTCTAACCAGGCTGACTCTGGAACATTTCTGGTTCACTGAAACCTGCATTTTTTAGGGCTGGTGCAGCAGTGCTGATTTTCTATGTTCCTCCTAATGACAAATGAAATGTGAATACATAAATCATAATTTGTATAACATATTTTTAATATAATCGTAACCCACTGGCACACTTCCTGTGCCCTGACTTGTGCTTTTTTGTACACCAACCATGTTTCTGAGTGAAAACCACCGCAGAGCGGGTTTCAGTCAGTTGAGACTCAGAGATGAGCTGCTAAATTTGGCAAACCTCAATGAATGATTAGCCCTAATGCAAGATGGCAGACTGTTTCTACCATTTGTCATCAGTTAAACTATTCATGATTATACAAAGCTTATTTTAAAATCCTTCAGCTTTGGAACCATGAAATGTATTGATAACTAATCCAATACAGTACATTCATACATATGTAAGAGTCAGAACTGTCATGGAAAAGTTCATTTATTTCAATTCAACCAAAATTGATGAAACTCATGTATTGAAATAAATTCAATGCACACAGACTGAAGTAGTTTAAGTCTTTGTTTCTTTTTTGATGATTTTGGCTCATTGATTTAACAAAAACCCACCCACTGATTCACTATCTCAACAAATTAGAATACTTCATAAGACTAATAATAAATATAAAAAAACTGCTCTGGGAGTGTGTACACTTCTGTGTGTGTTCACTTTGGATGGGTTAAAAATGCAGAGCACAATTCTGAGTATGAGTCACCATACTTGGCTGTATGTCACTTCACTTTTGTAGGCAAAACTCAGAAACGGTTTGTTGGCCTTCTGGAAAGTATGTTCATTTACTGTATATGTACTCAATACTTGTTAGGGGCTCCTTTTGCTTTAATTACTGCCTCAATTCAGCCGTGGCATGGAGGTGATCAGTCTGTGGCACTGCTGAGGTGGAATGGTTTTTTGAGATGCAACCAATCTGCATTTTTTGGTCTCTTGTTTCTCATTTTCTTCTTGACAATACCCTAAAGATTCTCTCTGGGGTTCAGGTCTGGTGAGTTCGCTGGCCAGTCAAGCACACCAACACCATGGTCATTTAACCAACTTTTGGTGCTTTTGGCCAGTGTGGGCAGGTGCCAAATCCTGCTGGAAACTGAATTCAGCATCTTCAAAAAGCTGGTCAGCAGAAGGAAGCATGCATGCTCCAAGAATTTCTTGGTAAATGGGTGCAATGACTTTAGTTTTCAAAAAACACAATGGACCAACACCAGCAGATGAAATTTCACCCCAAATCATCACAGACTGTGGGAACTTCTTAACTTGCAACTTGGGCTATGAGCTTCTCCACCCCTTCCTCCAGACTCTAGGACCTTGGTTTCCAAATGAAATACAAAACTTTCTCTCATCTGAAAAGAGGACTTTGGACCACTGGGCAACAGTCCAGTTCTTCTTCTCCTTAGCCCAGGTAAGACACCTTTGACGTTGTCTGTGGTTCAGCAAATTCATTGACACATCTGTGTGTGGTGGCTCTTTGTGCCTTGACACCAGCCTCAGTCCATTCCTTGTGAAGTTCACTCAAATTCTTGAATCGATTTTGCTTGACAATCCTCATAAGGCTGCGGTTCTCTCGGTTTGGTTGTGAATCTTTTTTTTCTTCCACACGTTTTTTTCCCTCCACTCAACTTTCTGTTAACATGCTTGGATACAGCACTCTGTGAACAGCCAGCTTCTTTGGCAATGAATGTTTGTGGCTTACCCTCCTTGTGAAGGGTGTCAGTGATTGTCTTCTGGACAACTGTCAGATCAGCAGTCTTCCCCATGATTGTGTAGCTGAGACTGAGACCATTTTTGGAGGCTCAGGAAACCCTTGCAGGTGTTTTGAGTTGATTAGCTGATTGGGATGTCGCCATATTATAATTTGTTGAAATCGTGAATTGGTGTGGTTTTTGTTAAATGTGAGCCAAAATCATCACAATTAAAAGAACCAAAGACTTAAACTACTTCAGTCTGTGTGCACTGAATTTATTTATACAAGTTTAACCATTTGAGTTGATACTGAATTAAATGAACTTTCCAAGACATTCTAATTTATTGAGATGCACCTGTATATATATATATATATATGAATTCTCTCCACACATAGCACGTGTTTATCAAGTACTTTCACTTCAAATTCGCTAAAATCCCAGCCTCAAACCAATCACTTAAATACCTGTACTTATAAAGTAGCCAGAAAGAAATTTTAAAGAAAAATATCAGACGTACTTAGATGCTTTTGCACCTGAAGTCTTCTATCTATCTATATATAATGATAAAACAAGAATGTGTTAGATGGTTAAAGTCTAATAGGAGGCAGAAGAGCATGTATATGAAACTATACCTCATGCATAAAGAGCGTGTACTGGGAGGATCAAACTCAGCTGTGGGAGGATTCATACACTAGCTTGAGAGTTTTGATGCACAGTCTTACAAGTCTTTCACTGACACTGAAAACTGAAGAAAATGGTTTGCACATTTGTTTTGTTCTGGTTGTGCTGGTGGTGTTTGACTGGTAAATTATAAAAGCATTTTTATGGCTTCATTTCTTTTCATATCATTTCACATTTAGTTACAAACTGCAACTGATTTAAATTTTGTAATCCTTTGTTTTAATCTGACCACATGTCTTCTCCAGGTGTGTTTGGTGAGTCATTATCAGTGATGGAGGGAGATTATGTGCTTCTAAACAATAATGTAACTACAATACATGAAGACGACGACATACTGTGGAATTTCGGAGCTGAAAACTCTCTCATAGCTCAAATCAGCAGAGAGAACCAAATCTTCCCTGATGAGAGATTCAGAGACAGACTGAAGCTGGACAGACAGACTGGATCTCTGATCATCATGAACATCACAACTCAACACGCTGGATGTTATGAATTAGAGATAAATGGAAAAAAACTGTCAACAAAAACATTCAGTGTTTCTGTCTTTGGTGAGTAACAAAATGGTTCAGTCTTTTAAGCAGTCTTGATTAAGTAAAGGAACATATCAGGTTCAATAAAAGTTACGTTTATGCAGCTGCTTTTTCAGCCACGCATCCCTTTAGAAAGAAAGAAAGAAAGAAAGAAAGAAAGAACTTAGATTAATTCTGTGGTTAAAACTGGTATTATTTGAGCTGTAAAGAGTTATAACTCATTGTTACGCCCGTTTTAGGGTGTTGTATATGTCTACGGCCATTTAAGTATTTTATTTGAGTATTTTAACATTTACAGATCGGCTGCATTTACTTAAATTGTGAAAGTGTCTCTCTCTATATATTTTTTACAATTATTATGCTGCAAATGCTATGGATTTAGTATAAACTGTACTACAACCATAAAAATATTGTAATGTTTAATCATTTTATATCTTCATTTGACAGAAACACTCACCTTGTGTCAGCACACTACACCAAAAACAAGATTGTTGTGTACATGTCTCTATACTGTTTGTTCTCTTACTTTTCAGCCCATCTGTCCGTTCCTAAAATTACCAGAGACTTTTCACAAAACTCATCATCATCATCATCATATTGTTCATTGGTGTGTTCAGTGGTGAATGTGAGTGCTGTGACTCTCTCCTGGTACAAAGGAAACAGTTTATAGTCCAGCATCAGTGTGTCTGATCTCAGCATCAAGATGCTTATGTACCCTCTCTTTTACATGCTGCTTGTCGACAATAAAGCATAAAAAAAAAAAAAACGTATTGCATACAAATCACCGCGCGAGCTTTCCAATATTCGTCTGTACTTCCAGGTCAGAGAGCACCAGTCCATCAAAAGTTCACTATCCAATCAGAGTAGATCACTGTTAAGCCCGCCCCCACGTGAGGTTTGTGTAAAAACTCCAAACGAAAAGCTGCGAAGCGTAAGCGAAATCTGTGGCAATGCATTCAGAATCCACGATTAGCGAAAACGAATCTTTGAAAAACATAAACAAAGAATGAATCATATTTGAAGAGCCTGTTAAATTTGTGCGACTGAGTTCATTTTTTTTTTCTTTTGTAATGGCATATTTTTGATAGTTTCTGAAAAAGTTATGTTCAGTTTTATAAAGTTGCGTTCATTTTTTTTTTTTTTGAAGCAAAATATAATTCCATACGGTACTGCTTTCATGCATAAACCCCTTATACAACAGATAAGAATACTGAGAAAAAAGAAAAAAATACAACCATCAACATATTTCAAAATGACTTTAATGTAACAAAAAAAATACAAGTGCAACCAGTAATGCAACATCAATAAAGTGCAGGAAATGCACTAAAACACCAGTCACTAACATTTTTTTTTTTTTACTTTATAAATGAACACTTTCTTTATGCTCACTATTGTGCCTGGTGGGATTAAATGAATTAAGGCAAGACATACAGGTGAATAGGGTAAAAATGATAAATCACAATATTTCTTCAGATGATCAATCACAGTACAGTTTTAAAGAGGGGATTTTGGATTTCATCAATCAAAATTGTCAACTGCAATAAATACATGTGCAAAAACATTTCCACAATGTACTGGGGGAAAGACAAATGGACAAACTCCTTCAATAAAAAACTTCTAAATATTGATAGGAATACATCTGTAGTAATGCTGAAGTTGATATATCTGACTCAGTGCATAAAAAAAACAGCTTTCAAGATATGAAATCCCAAACAAATAATGTGATAAAAACCTTTTAAAGTGTATTTTAGATGTTTTCATCCCATTAGTCAAAGAAGACATGTTATGGAAGGAAAATTGTAAAATTGCCCAGTGCATGTAAAAACAATGGATTTGTCTGTAGTGTCTGGCCTTAATGTCATTTACCACAGAATAAAAATTAGTAAAAAAAAAAAGTAAAAAAAAAATTATATACACACAAAAATATATACAAAAAAAAAAAAAAATACTCTCCAGACTAGCGAGTAAATTAAAAAAAGTACTAGCCAATGGAGATTACATTGTCAAGGCGTCCATAAAGGACTGCATGTAGAAAAAGGGAATAATGCCACACAATTTAAGTTTAGATGGCTGTCCCTTTTACACTACACAACAGTTTTTGGGTATCAAAGTTATTGCAGTTTACACTACATGACGTGTTGGTGACTGGTGTAACACATTACAATATTTCACTGGGAAGAATCCTCCACAAATCCTGATCTCATGCAGAAAAGCCATGAGTGAGAAGTGATATGATGATGATCACACGTGAAACTGTAATTCTCCCTTGTCCTGTATCATGCTCTCTCATTGGCTAGAAGGCACCGCTGGTGTCATTTCGATTTAATTTAGGTTTAAAAATGTTTGACACTGATTGACAGAGAGTTGCAGGTTTTTATAGTTTTTTATGCTGCTATAGGCTGCTAAAAATGTCTTGTGCATCTGCAACACATCAGTGGTGTAATCTTTGATATTTCAGACCATGTGAACTTCACTCACGAAATCTAGCACCTATTTGCTGCAAATTTCAAGTTTTGTCAGCGATCTCCACAAAACTTCACTGATGTGAGTGAAAACTGGGCATAAAATTGTGCAGTGTATACATGGAATAAAAGAACAAAAGCATTGCATAAAAAGGTTTAAAAAAACATTAAACAATAAGCTTATTAGCTAAAGCCATGTGGCCATTATATTTTCAAGCGCTGGTTTATATGTGCAACATTGTAGTATACTATGGGGCCATTGAATGCTTGAATCTGATTGGCTGACGAACGTCCTGAGGTGTGCAATTATTTTAGCTCTCTTGACCGCATTACAGTTCCATATCACTTCACATAGCGAGGTAATAACAGCAGTTTAGAGACTCTGCAGCAGAACACTGTCGAGGGACGCACAGAGGTAGCCTAATTCACATAAGCTCGCTCTCTCTCTCTGTGTGTCTCTGTCTCTCTCGCTCTCTTTCTAATAACTTCATTAATTAGAATGCTATCAACGGCTTAAGCCTCTGGTACTAGCTTTAAAATGACATTTTGAAACAAGCAGATGTGGAAGAAATAGTCCTTCTCACAATAGCGATTTAAGTACAAAAACTGGACGAATCCCTTTTAATATATCATCTGATCAATGTCTTGAAGTGTGGTAATCGTAGCAGAAATCTGCTTCGCGTCGTGGCCACATCACCACCTCAGGTGTGCATTATTTTTCTAATAATTCAACGGCCCGTCGTCAATTATTCCTTACGTATTCAATGGATTCACACTCCCAGTCTCCCTCGCTGGCTGTGACACTATTCTACAAACACAAAGAACACAAATATTACATGAAATCAAATCACACTGGACAAATGCATCTCAGCTGAACATGCTTCAAGAACAAAACTAAGAGAGACAGAAAGGAGAAAACACCTGTAATGGACAGATGATGTGAAAGACTGAATATTTACCTTTAACACGTCACATGATGTCCATTAGCTTTTTACATTAAGAAGCGTTGACCTCCGGAGGTATACACGGAGTCATACTCTGATCAGGAGACAAGACTTGCAATTTTTTCCCCTGTAAGAAAACATTCACAGAAAGTCAAAGAAATAAACAAGACTAATGATTCACAAAAATACTCAACAAACTGAGTTTTTTCTTTCTTTCTGATGTTTGCAGAATGCATGGTAGTTTCCCTTTTCTAAAAATGTAACACTTCTTAAATGTTTCTCTTAATGAATCTTCAGTCTCCGTCTCACTGTTATATTTTGTACTGCAGTAATAGAAAAGGTTTGCATGTCATAGGGAGTGAATTATTGTGATCAAAATATATCTCATGTTGGTGAGTATTAAGACATTCTTGTTCTCAGAATAAAGTTGTACTTTGTGGTTTTATATTATTGTTATTTGGTTTATTTGGGAGATATCTGAATGTTGTTGTTTTTTACATGGCCTCACTGGTGAAGTTTTGTATGAAAAATAAAGGAGAAGAAACAACAGATTCACAGTGAAAATCTGTTACACCCGGACACTAAAGTGAAGTCTGAACATGACAAATAAATAATTCACAAAAAACTATTATATAATAACAATATTAAAAAAAAAAGAAATACTGTTCTTCATTCTGAGTAAAACAGTACAAAAGCAGCAGTGTCTTAAAGAGTCGATTATTGTTTGTGTTTCTGTGTACTGATTTCTGTTTCTCACAGATCTGAATCTGTGGTTATTTATTCATTTATTCAGGCAGACAGATTCAGAGCTCATAGTATCTCACCTGATCACGATTGTTCTGTGTGTCTGTTTGGAAAAGAAACAATTAAACACTGATTACTTTGATTAATAACAACACAATATATATATTTTCACATCTTTTAAATAATATTTTCACACATACATCCCATTCTGTATGTAGTACTCACTTTTCCGATAGAGAAACACAGCAGCAGCAGCAGCAGCAGCAGTAATGATCAACAGAACAGCAACAACACCAATCCCTGCTCCAGCAGCTGGAGACAGACCTGAATCTGGAACAGCTAAAGACAGACACTCATTATTAATAGAGAGTGAATGATTATCATCAAGTATTTAACAATATCTTTAACTTATATTCACATCTTTCTACTTTGGTCATCAGTTGTATGATATTGATTTAGCTGATAAAGGGCAGCTTCTGGTGTTTTTGTAATGAACAGCAACTAAAGCAGCATCACAGCACTGTGAGCTCAGCTAGAAACAGCAGCATGTTTCAGTGTGTCTCTGACTTACAGCTTCAAAACTCTCACTTCATGTGAAGATGATACAGACAATATACAAACATTATATTTTAACACTGAGTCACAGCTCACTTTCAAACAGGCCACAATAATATTAAATACATTTATATTGACTAAATTATTTATTATACAATTAAAAATACCATTAACTTGACAATATTTTTGGTCTGTATTCTAAAGTTAGAGGGCAAAGGCACTGAATAACTAATTTATACTCACCAATGACCGTTAATACAGTTGATATTCTGCTAATACTGAAGCTGCTGCTGATGATGATCTGTAGTTTATATTCTCCAGAGTCTGTGGTTCTGGTGTTCATGATGGTCAGAGATCCAGTCTGATGATCCAGCTTCAGTCTGTTTGTTAATCTTTCTTTTTGTTCATCATCTGTGCAGATCTTACTCTGATCTCCAGTGATTTCAGCGATGAGAAAGTCATTAAAACACCACGTCATCACATCATTTGGGTTTTTTACTACTCCAGGATCTAAAGTAACAGATTCTCCCTCCTTCACTGACTTTCTCTTCATTTCATCTCGTTGAGCAGCAGAAACACCTGAAACACAAACCAACAGCTGCTGGAGGATCTTTTTGGAGGAAAAAACACAAACTCAACAAGATAACTGATTAATCATAATATAAGAAAAACTCATACTCGTAAACAAGTTCTTCACATACTCTTTCTAGACTTTGACTAAAATACTAAATTTCTCTATATGTTGTGTTTACGTTGAACACATCCTGGACAGCTAAAACACAATAATTAAGAAAAATCAGATGCACATAAACAGATAAGAAAATGTGACCAGAGATGATTTCAGAGATTAGAAATGGAAATAATTCTGTTCTGTTTAATGATAAAAGAGGAGCTCTGAATGTCACTGTTATAATAAACATTTATAATCTGTTTATAAATATTCATGAAGAGACTCACCATGTACAGAAACACTGAAGATCTTGTCACTGTCGCTGCCGGTGTTGATGATCTTTAGTTTATAAAGTCCAGAGTCTGTGATTCTGGTGTTTGTGATGGTCAGAGATCCAGTCTGATGATCCAGATTCAGTCTGTCGCTGAATCTCTCTTTACACTCATCATCTGTACAGATTTCTCTCTTTTCTCCAATGATTTTAGTGATTTGGATGTCATTAAAATACCATCTCATCGTTTCTTGTTGATTTGCTTCAATATTAGTGTACAGAGTGACTGAATCTCCCTCCTTCACAAACACTGACTCTTCATCTGTATCAACACCAGACACACCTGGAGGAGAAAAAATGAACATTTAATTAAATCTGTGATAGTGGGACTAAATCAAACAACACCTAAACACTGTGAACATGTTTCAGATATATTTCACTGTCTGTAAAGATTGTAGATTTAAATATGTCCAGTCTGAATTCATCTACAAGTGCAGTAGATGATCAAAACTAGACATCTCATGTCTCTCCTGCTTCTCGTATGAGGGGTGAGATTTTGATCAGGTGTGGGGCTGGGCTTTAGAGATGAGGACCAATCAGGTAACAGTATCCCCACAGCAGTTTTCTCCCATTGTTCAGTTCTTTTAGGCATATGGTATTTAATGATTTATAAACAGTATTTAATAGATTATTGTTTTTTTTAATAATTTGTTTTAGGTTTGTTTGTGGTGGTTTTTTTTGTTTGTTTGTTCTGAGATTGTGTCGAATCTAAAGTTTTGACCAGCAGACGTCACCAGGATTTGATGTGAATCATTATCCGAAACAATTGATTCAAAGTTTCAAAAAAGCTTCATTTCTACCATCAAGAATCATAACCCATAATGGGAAATGAGTTTCATAAAACATAGCAGTGTCTGAATCTGTGAGTGAGCACATTACGGATCTTACAAAGTTGAAAAAGTGCACCTATTCTTCTTTTCATCGCTTTTATTGCAATATGTAGCACTTCAATGTTAATATTGAATCAAGACTAGTTACACTGTAGATGGCATAATTGATGAAATAAGAACAAGAAACTAATTACAAGCAATAGGACAAAAACTACAATAAATAAGAAATACATTGTGTAAATAAATTAGTCTTCACTGTGTAAGTTATCTCTCTCTCTCTCTCTCTCTCTCTCTCTATATATATATACAGTGGCGTGCACAGAGCTCTGGAGGGGGAAATGGCGTTATGAGGGCACAATCTTTTTTTTTAGAAATATCATATCATGATCATGTTTGTCATGTTGGTTTTTCTATTTTGCAAGCTGTTTGAGCATCACAGCCAAACTAATATCCCTATATCAGAGATACCAGGTCCTGATGATTCCAGCTGTTCAGTCTGTCTCTGAATCTCCTCTTTACAAACTTATCATCTGAACAGATCTTACTCTGATCTCCAGTGATTTCAGCGATGCGAGAAGTGCAATTAAAATTACCACTTCATCAGCATCATTTGGGGTTTTTTACTACGCCGGATCTAAAGTAAACAGATTCTCCCTCGTTCACCCTGACTTTGTCTTCATTTCATCCTCGTTGAGCAGCAGAAACACCCTGAAACACAAAACCAACAGCTCTGGAGGTATCGTTCTGGAGGAAAAAACACAAACTCAACAAGAGAAACTGATTAATTCATAATATAAGCAAAAACCTCGTACTCGTAAACAAGTACTTCCACATTACTCTTTCTAGACCTTTGACTAAAATACGAAATTTCTCTATATGTTGTATGTTTACGTTGAAACCACCATCCTGGACCACTAAAACACAATAAGTAAGAAAAAATTCAGATGCACATAAACAGATAAGAAAATGTGACCAGAGATGATTTCAGAGATTAGAATAATGGAAATAAGATCGGTTCTGATTTAATGATAAAAGAGGAGCTCTGAACTGTCACTGTTATAATAAACATTTATTAATCTGTTTCTAAATATTCCTGAAGAGACTCACCATGTACAGAAACACTGGGGGGGGGAAGATCTTGTCACTGTCGCGGGCCGGTTTTGGATGTCTTTAGTTTATAAAGTCCAGGAGTCTGTGGTTCTGGTGTTTGTGAATGATCTAGTCGATCCAGTCTGAGGATCCAGCTTCAGTCTGCTCTCTGGAATACTCTCTTTACACTCATCATATGACCAGACCTTCTCCTTTTCTCCCATGTATTTTAGTGATTTGGATGTCATTAAAATACCATCTCATAGTTTTCTTGTTGATTTGCTTCAGAATATTGTGTGTAGCGTGAACTGAATCTCCATCCTTCACAAACACTGACTCTTTCATCTGTATCAACACCAGACCACCACTGGAGGAGAACAATGATGATACATGTGGCTAATTCAATTCTGTTGATAGTGGGACTAAATCACACAACACCTATAACACTGTGAACATGTTTCAGATATATTTCACTGTCCTGTAAAAGATTGTAGATTTAAATATGTCCAGTTTGAATTCATCTACAAGTGCTAGTAGATGGATCAAACCTAGACTTGATCAATGGTCTCTCCTGCTTCTCGTATGTGGGGTGAGATTTTGAATCAGTGTGTGGGGCTGGTGCGTTTAGATATGAGGACCAATCAGGTAACAGTATCCCCAGCAGCAGTTTTTCTCCCCTCCGCCATTGTTCAGTTCTTTTTAGGCATATTATGTTATTTAATGATTCATAAACAGTATTTAATAGATTATTTCTTCGAATAAAACATTTGCAATAGTTTTTTGTAAAAGGTGCTTTTATTCTGCAATGTTGTGACCTGAGATTGTGTCGAATCTCAAAGTTTTGACCAGCAGGACGGTCACCAGGATTTGATGTGAATCATTATCCGAAACAATTGATTTCAAGTTTCAAAAAAGCTTCATTTCTACCATCAAGAACATCCATAACCAATAATGGGAAGATGAGTTGTCATGAAAACATAGCAGTGTCGGAATCTGTGAGTGGAGCAACTTACGGATCTGTACAAAGTTGAAAAAGTGCACCTATTCATCTTTTCAGCGCTTTTATTGCAATATGTAGCCCTTCAAATGTTAATTATTGAATCAAGGACTAGTTACACTTGTAGATGGCATAATTGATGAAATAACGAACAAGAAACTAATTACAAGACAATAGGACAAACAATACAATAAATAAGAAATACATTGTGTAAATAAATTAAGTCTTCACTGTGTAAGTCTATCTCTCTCTCTCTCTCTCCTCTCTCTCTATAGAATAATATCTATACAGTTGGCGTGCACAGAGCTCTTGGAGGGGGAAATGGCGTTATGAGGGCACAATCTTTTTTTTTTTTTAGAAATATCATATCATGATCATGTTGTCATGTTGGTTTTTTCTATTTGCAAGCTGTTTGAGCATCAGCAGCCAAATAATATCCCTATAATAAAAGACAAAGCTTGTTACATTAAGGTAACAAAATATGCAAAAGTATGGCAGATATTTAGGCCAATGTGGGAGAAGATAAAAATCCTTGTCATTATTTTATCTTTGTTATTAAAATAATAATAATAATAATAATAATAATAATAATAATAATAGAAAAAAGATTGAAGCAGTAAAAAACCGCCTAACCTTGGTGTTCCTGTGTATATAAAGAGTCATTTTCCTGTGTATATAAAGAGTCATTGTCTCTTTTGTTACATAAAATAAACCAAAAATCGTTACGTGGGAAAATAAAGCAATGTGAAACTCCCCCTCCAGGAAGGGGTCTCTTGGCAAAGCCCCAACTCCAGCAGTCCATTAGAGAGACAAGCAGAAGCAGTCCATTTTACAAAATAAGGCAAACAAACATAACCATAATAACCGAACAGGCATACAGAAAAACAGACTTTAAACGCTGCCATGCATTGTTAAAAAAGCGAAAACACTGTTCCCGGTTATTTAAAAATATTAACTAAGTTTTCATTAAAAAAAGCTCTCTTTGTTTAGTAAAAGTGTGGTAACGTGGAACGTTATTCTAACTGAGGAACCCACAGCTGCCTGCTCCGTTTCCCTCATCTTTCGAGGAAAAGCGTCTAAAACTCAATAACAACGTCATCCGTTCACTCCTCAGCTACCTACATAAAACAGCAGCATTTAAGAAATAATTACATTGATTTCTGTCGAGTATAAAGTGATTCAAATGGAATAACAAATTGATACAGAAAAGATATCGTAAATGCATGTCTTACCAAGCACGAGCCAAAACATGTCGCCAAAACGCCCCACCAAAACGCCAGGACTCATTTTTTCACCCGGACTTTCGTCGTGTTTAAAAAAAAAAAAAAAGAAAAAAAAAGTAAATTAAATGGAAATAAAACAGCTGTAAACACATCTGGGACACTACTCAAACTTCTACGTTCTTCGTTTTCTTTGACGTTTATGGCAGTTGGCAAAACCAGCGATAGATGCATTACCGAAATGTGGAGCATTGACGTTAAGGGAAAAAAAAAAAACTTTTTCTTGGATCGCTTAGAGCGAAGCTTGATTTTTTTTTGCTGAAAAAAGCACGTGATCTGTGACGATCATTCTCGTTCCTCCCATTCTGGTTCTCCTGAAAATCACGTGACTGCTTGTGGGGTATTGATAAAAATCGTTCACGCACAATTTTCAATTATTGTGAGGAAATACGTTTTGGATGGAAACAGTGGGTTAAGAATTGTGGTCTGAAGAATAAAGTCTGTCCAAACATACCATTAATGAAGTTTCAGTACGGAATCTCGACATTGACCGTTATTTATATACAACAAAATAAAACATAATTATTTGTAGAGCCAGATGTGAAGCCACAACAGCTCGCCGTGATTTTGCCAAGTAAGACATGTTCCTGGATCAACATCTTTTGATAATCCTGGATCAGCATTGTGGTCCAAAAATTTAGACTTATCCCAATCCCAATCCTAAAATCAGTGTGAAATGAAAGCTGATTAACAAGAGTGTAGAAGCACCTAACCCCGATCATAAGCCTGAAACAGATATTTCCTGAAAAGTTATATCTTTATTTTGATTGGTTGATTGGAATGTTTTTCCAGGATTAACAAGGATGTTGATCCAGGAATATGTTGTACAAATCACACTCACCAGCAGCTCTAACCCAGCATTTTGGAAGTGTGCTAGTTAATTTTACTGATCACTAGATTGGCCACAACTTACTGTATACTGTATTGAAAAGCTTCGAGTAATGAATCCCTTTTCTGATACATACTTGAGAGAGGAAAGCCTCTTCACAAAGCTTCATCTAACATCAGCTAGCCTGATGTCCTGTTTTAACAACTAATGAACAATATTAAACAGGGTTGTGTACCAAATGATACACTGCACACTTACGCTGTGTACTGTCCACTTTAGTCGTATGAATTTTAAGCCCAATGCATGTTGTTTCAATGGAATACTTTTTATATTACATTATAATTATATTATATTATATTATATTATGTAGTATATTTATGTAATTACACAGAAGAGGTAATTTGCCAGTTTGCCTAGTTGCATGAAGACTCACGACAGGTATATTAGGTGCCATTTGATTTGGGACATGCCGAGTGTTTACTATTTTAGTAAAAAGTGCTTTGTGTAACATTGAAGTTAAACCCACTTTTACCATTAGACATTTATAATAAATAAGGACAGTACAATGTATTGCTGTCTACTACATCATAATGTAACGTTGTGTTTTCATAGTTATTAGGAGCTATGCTGTACCAAAAGAAAAGAAAAAGGAAGAAGATAAAAGAAGATATTTGAACATTGCTGGTAATCAAACAGTTGGTGGCTGTCATAGTAGAGAAAAAAATGAACCTGGGAGTCAAGGGGAGCCACTAACTGGTTTGATTACCAGCAATCTTCAAGATATCTTCAGTTCTGTTCAACATAAGAAAGCAACTCATACAGGTTTGGAACGGCATGAGGTTTCACCTTTAAAGTTAAAATATAATTAAATAAAATGTTTAATTGAGACATGATCCAGTTATTCCAATTTTAAAATGGTTTGATCTTTGACCTCTGACTCTGATTTGTCTGTTTTTGTCTTTTTTTGATAGATTCAATGTTTTCTCTGACTGTCAAGATATTCTATGTAGAGAAGATCAACTGAGAGGTACATGAGCAGAGACAGGAAGAAGCCTCTTCACCTACGAACTAAACACAATACTGCAGAATGCCTACTGTAAAGCCTAGCCAGCAGATGGGAGCCCTCGCCTGAGTATTGACTGTGTTCCACTCTCTCTGCATCTCTGGTTACTTTTTCCTGTTAGTGGTGGTATTTAGCAGGGCCTAGGCCTAACAAGCCAGTGAGCAAGTGTTGCCAGTTTACCTGCCTTACTGAGCATGTCTGTATTCCACTGTTTCGGTCTATCTTGTGGTAATGACCATTGCCTGCCTTTTTCCCCGTTTTACGTTGTTGGGATTTTCCCCTTGCATAGTTGTTTGGATTGGACTGCCTTTCCTCTGGTTACGAACTTTGACTGTTGTCACGTTAATACTATCTGCCTTGTTTGTTTGTCCTTGTCTACAAGATTTATATAAAACTACTGCACATGGATCCTAACTCGGTTTTTCTGCCTCATTACATAATACTTTTGTGCCACCAGTGGATCAGCGGAAGTTTTTAATCTGCAGCGCGGCTGTTCGCTTACGCATAGCGATATTCTTAAGGGATACCAGGAAACTGCTGAATGTAATCGGCGAGCTGGCTAACTAGCTATACTAACTACGCAAGTATAACCAGTCGCTGCCACCTGCTATGCTCTTTAAGAATGTAAGCTTGGATTCACGATAAATTCGATGTTGTACAGCTTGAGCAAGGATTCCGGAGGGTAGAAATTTTTTTTCCGCACAAGAAAGAGTGATTTTTGGTATGATGACAGAAGTGCTTTCCTCATGACATGCTGAATGGTAAGCGGATCGAGATGGGACGCGGCAGTCTGGGAAACGGGAGAGTTTGTTTCAACGATCATAAGTATAATTTATTCAACAAATCAGAGACGTGGTTGAACATACAGCAGGGGGCAGGTGAGCTCGCCACAACTTTGCAGATGTCACAAGGCCAGCAGATCAGCCGCAGATTAGCTATGAATTCAAACGCGCGCAGCTCAAAGTGGTTGAACTGATATTGCACTCAAGCCGGTGTGCAACAGAGTCTGGATGGGAATTACAGGCAGAGCTCGCATGAACAGGTGAAAACCAGTCATACTCAGAATATGTGAATCTGCTATAAAGATTGACAACCTCATGCACAGCAATCCATCAAATCCAAGGCATCCTCTCTGAGATCTATTCCAACGACCAAAACACGCCAATATGCGATCCAGCGTGACCCAAGGTTCATTCCAACCCGGAACCCATGCAGTTGCCAGTCAAAAAACTCTACAACGGAAGAGACGATCATGCCGGATGCTACACAACCATGTTTCACTGTGGGGAGTCAGGCCATGTTAACGCCGTGTGTCCAGCTAAAGGCCAGAGAACCACAAGACACCGCCGGGGTACGTGTTAGATACCGCTTATTTCTCCATATCATCAAAATCCTCATCACTGCTCAATAGTTAAGTAAATACATACAATGGAAGTCAAATTCTATTGATGTATGACAAGCATTGATATGACTCGAGTCTAGCATTGGAACACTACTCATCAGATCACATAGCAGAAATTCGACAATCTCCAATAAGACTACGGGCATAGTGATCCACAATGTGTTGACAATAAAAACCACATCATGAAGAATAAATTCATGAATCTGATGTAACAAGCATTAAGCCACCATTTACTACACTGGCAGTTGGACCTCGAAAAATTGTCACGAACAGTGGCCAGAGGATTAAGATTTCCGGGATTTGATCCTGTTTGTGACCATAGTAAGCATTGCCAGGCGTTCTGGTCCCGTAGTGCAGCGCTGTGTATTAATCAAGGCCTGACTAATGGCTGTAAAGGGTCAGTGTTCAGTAGAAGATAGACACGGCGCGTTATCGCGCGACTCTATTTATGCAATTGTTAATTTAGAGGCCGATCGAACAGTGCGTGAGCTAAAGAAAAGTCGATGTCCGCGAAACTGTAGTCGAACGACAAGACAGTACAGGGTCCTCACTTTCTGCGCTGAAGCGGAGATCATTTGCGCCGACAACTTAATTAAATGTGAACGTGCCTAGCGTTTTATCGACTTCGTACATTAACACGTTACACGCACTGATGAAATCATGTAGTCGTTTACGGCGAGCCCCCATAGAGCGAGTTGTGTGTGAACGCACGACACAATATTTCCAGAGTAAGCACTGGCGATGTGCAAGCGAGGTCAAAATCGAAGCGACCCGGCACATAATTGTGGACTGGAACGACAGTAACCCGTGTATAAAATTATCGCAGAATCGGCATTGGGAAAAAGGGCTTTAATTCGACAGAAGCATTCTAGCGCTAATCAAATTTTTGACCATCTCACAATGACAGTATTGCCACCTCATGGAACCAAGCTACGTGCACGCAGTGATTTCCCCCGCTAGAGTTGAGCAGGTTGTCTCGACAAGACCTCACCCATCGCGCGTTTGGAGGGGTCTCACTGAGTAAGCTAACGCACCGAGCACTTGCCTCATCGGTAAGCCTACACAGAAGTGACTAAAACTTGCAATTCAGCTGATAGGCCGCATTGAGGCGTCGCATGCAAAAAGGGACGTCAGTCCCATAGACCTCCCTAAGTTAAATGCTTCCATTAATATGACAGGGCAGAAGCAAAAAACACAATTTACAAGGCCTGGTCCAAATTACGTAGTGTGATCTTAACTAAGCACTAATTTTGCCCTTCCATAGAAACGTTAAGCTGGTGGAGGGGTGGATTTTTTATATTAACTCATCCGGTTTAAAATTATATTAACCTCTTAAGTTCTGCAATAATAGGGTCAGTGGCACCACATGAGTGACTAGGTTGATTGCTGCTGCTGACAACTGGCCGTTCGAGCTAGGTGGGTGTGGCTTCAGCAGCCAACTCTGCCTTTTTGCCCATTTTCGATTGTCCAGGAGAGTCGCATGGTGACATGCTGCCGAGATGGCGACAGCCCCGCTCTGCACACTTTGGACGAGTATTGAATCATGCACATTGTTACAGAGGTGTACATGGTGGTTGATAATACTGTGGTGTGGTTTTGTGGATGTCCAGCATTTGTACAGTTCTGCTGCTGTGGGCTTATCGTCATTTTAGAGTGACGGAATCTTCATAGTGAATCGTGTATTGGTGGATTACTTTTACTGATCCATGTAGGGAAATTTACTCTGAATTTAACCAACCCTAATCTAGTCTACTGTTGAAAATGTTATGCTACTGGTAACACTTTACATTAAGATTCCCTTTATAAAGGGTCTATAGAGGTGTTAATAAATGACTGATAACTCACTTACAAATGCATTATAAATCATTGATAAGCAGTTATAAATCCATGAATAAAAGGGTGATTTTGATGTAATACCTCCCAAATAGTGAGCCATTTTTAACTCACATGTTATAAATGCTTAACAAATATATTTATTAATACTTATTTCACTCAAAACCAGATTTCTGATTTTATTCATGATGCAGCAAAAACTTACTATTTTAGCAAGACTGACAGGTGTTGTATTTATGGTTTTCTCATTTATATCTCATGACTCATGTCACTTTTCTTAAAATGTTTCTCACCAGAATCTATGTTGTACCTTACCCATGATTCACCACAAAAGTCCATGATGCCTATCCACAGCAGTGATTAGAAACCTATATATTTTGTTTATCAAGAATGAAATTATCATCTTGATTTTTATTTTTGGGGGAAAAATAAAAACCATGGCTTGATGAAATATTAACATTGATCATTTTAATTCCAATATTACATGTGAACCTTAATGTAATAGACCATTAATTAATGATTTATAAACATTAATAACCTGTGAAAGTGCACCTTAATGTAATGTGACCATATGTCAACCATTTATTAATGAGTTATAAATGTTAATAACATCTAAAAGTGAACCTTAATGTAAAGTGAACACCTGTGAACCATTTATAAATGAGATATAAATGTTAGTAACCAGTGAAAGTGAACCTTAATGTAAAGTGGACACAATAATAATTGATTCATTGATTCATTCAATATTATTGCACACACAGAAAAAAAAAAAAATTCTGGTGAAATAAATTTTATTGTTGTTGTTGCACTACATCAGCAAACAACTTTCAACTTGAAACAAAAAGATTAATATTTTCTTTTACAGCACAATGGAAAGTTAGTGTAGCTCCATTTTGGCAAATCCGAACTGTAAGCATAGTTTACACTCTCTTTTGTCAGCCGCCAGCCTTTGGCACTCTCAGCCGCGCCATTTTTCAAATAAAAATGTAAATATAAGTAGAAAAGATATCCTTGTGGCACAGCTGACACAGAAGAGCTTAAGCTGTGCTTACAGCTCAGTTTTGCCAAAATTGAGCTACGCTGATGTGGAGTGACACAGAGGAGACAAACTGTTGAATAAAGTCATTATTTTTGTTTTATTCGCGTACAAAAAGTATTGTCATTGCTTCATAACTTCACGGTTGAACCACTGATGGCAGATGGACTATTTTGATGATGCTTTTCATACTTTTCTGGACCTTGACTATGTATTTAACTTGCCAGTCTATGGGACAGTCACAAGCCTCATGGTTCTCATCCAAAACATCTTAAATTGTGTTCCGAAGATGAATGAAGCTTTTATGGATTTGGACCGAAATGGGAGTAAGTGATTAATGACGAAATTTTCATTTTGGGGTGGAGTATCCCTTTAACGCAGAGCCCATGACTACAGAATAAACCAAAGTAAAGCCGGTACTGAGATGTATATTTCACCACTTGATCACTGTAAGCTGAGGGGCTGCTGGTTCACTCCAGTTGTCAGCAGATGTTATCATAAAAAACTGTACTGTTATAGGATCACAATGTCTACACTGCTGCTTGATGACAATTTGCCTAGGTCACTCTACACTAAAAGTGGGCAAAAAAAAAAGAGAGAAAAAAGAAAGTGGAATGTTGCCTCGAATGGGTGACTCAAGTTGCATCCCAAATAGCGCTAGAGACTATACACTTTGTACGTAGGCCTATGCACTATGTACTCAACCATGTACTGTGAGAAACAAGACCAGGATCCAACTGCGGATGAATGAATAAAGAGTTTATTAGATCTGAGGATTAATCAGTAGGGATAACGAAACCGCCAGCACTCAAGTCAGGAAGATCCAGCACCGGCATCAGCCAGACAGCGGTGAGGGAAAGTGAGCTGAGCCGCCATGTGGGAGTCCAGCGTCCTAAGCCGAGAGAGAGGTGAGTTGAGTGGCTGCTGCTTAGTTGGTGCTGGCCTCAGCAAGAGAGAGATACAGGGCAGACAAACTCCCCAGAGTCCAAGAGTTATCAGGCAGGCTGAGAGGGCAAAAACAGGGACACCAGACCAACAAGACAGGGAAAAATCAAATGAATACAGCAGGGTCAAAAAAAAAACTCAGAAAGCAAGGTGAAGGTTAAGCGCTTCCAAACAATGCTAATGGACTGACACAAGACAGCAAACACCAGGGGGCATGATAAAGGGGAAGATAAGCAGCGTAAAACAGGGTGCAGGTGAGGGAGAATACGTTAACAGGGATAACAAGAGGCGGAGAAAACATAACGGTGATCATTAAAACACCTGGCGATCCACCAAATACAAACAAAACCCATGTGCTCCAGGACAGCAAAAGCCTCAGACCCCACTGAGATCGTGACATGTACTGCATGAATTATATAAGGATATTTTGTCATTCATAAATGGAGTCTGATAGCCCCTCCCCTATCACTATCTATTTGTGTTGTGGTGTTATGATGTCACTTTGTAGGCAAAAACCCATAAGCGAGTTTGCATTTTAGCTCTTCCGTTCCATCGGCCCAGAGTCAATGGGTTTTTTGAATGGGATTTTTTTTGTTTGATTAAAATAAGGTATGTTGTTTGGTTTGGACAAGATACTTTCACGTTTTATTCTATGACATAAAACACACCAGTTACACCCACTCGTGATTTTTTTAAATGTTACGTTTCTTAAAAAAGAGAGTTGCTATTAGCAACTTGCTAATAAGTTGTTAAATGGGACTACAGGTGTTGTGGGAGACATTCAACATCATCATGCTGAACAATTTATCAATTTACAGTATTTTCCAGTCGTAGTATAATTTGTAATACAATTAATTGTAGAATAAGCAACTAATAGTTTTTCTGCATTTTATATAGTTGGTCGACAATGTTTTTTTTTGTTGTTGTTGTTTAGATTTTTTGCCCCGAAATGCAGCACAAGTCTTCGGATGGATCGTTTTATCGCTTACTGATGCGAAGACTCTGGGTGCAGACCATAAGGTAAACATATTATGATTATTCCATGTAAACACCACATTTACCGCTTTGATCCGCGATTCCATGTAAACACCACATTTACCGGCTTTGTCACGCCATGTTAAATGTAAATGTTTATGGCCACATGAAGCTGTAAGAAAGCATATGGATTTCCTAGAAGCAAGGATAAAATAACATTTTGTGTAACTACCCACCCTAACTAAGCTGAAATGTGGTACTGTATTCAATAAAATAAGTTTAATCTTACCATAACCAAAAACTTGCTCGCTCTGCTGTTATTTAATAGATTAAATGCACTAGAACTTTACTGAATAGTATGTGGAGACACTTTTTTAATTAAAATATTCATATTAATCAAGGATTTATTAAGTTTTAATGCACCTTATTTAGAAATGTACAGAAATATGTGCTTTCATATGGCCTTTAGTTATGATTATTTAATTTATTCACTATACTATTTATTATTAATGTCTCATTTCAGTTTTAGTTTTGCATTTATTACAGTTTATATGAAAAGGTTAATGTAGTGTGGATTAAAATTCATATACAGAGTAAATACTTTTGACTGAACACATTAAAAATACATTTGAAAACGTTGTCAGAAGCGTGGTGGTGGTGACACTGAAGTCGAGCCACCGTGGTGCTGTGGTTCTTTATAGCCTAAGTTTAGCTTTTTTAAGTTCTGGCACTTTTATTCAGGCTTCAAAATTCATCAGTTATATTATTTTGTGAAAGTTATCCTGATTGTCAAAAACATGTCATTTTCATGAACTATGGTTGAAAACAGAGCTTATTTTTTGTGATAATTCAAAAGCCTATGGAAAATCCTATAGATCTTTTATCGAGGCCTATAAGATATTCAGTAGGCTTTTGGATTATGCTAACAGCTGATCCACTCCAAAGTGAGATCATAGTTCCCCCACTCTATTAAAGCTGCGACAGTTGAGTGCATGAATTGTTTAACATTCCACACTTCATTTTTCGGTTAAGTGCATCATCCAGGTATTCCCTTTTCCAAGAGCACCCCCCTCATAATCAAAGAGTTCCCCCCTCATCTCAAGAAATATCTTGATGTCAGGGAGGAACAATGACGACGCAGCAGTTCCTATACCAGAACCAGTCTAAAATAGTCTGAATATATAAATGTATTATAGGTGTACCGTAGTGATTCATGATTAGCCAAAAACACAGTTTGGAAATTGGTTTTATGATGCACTCGCTTATTATATAAATTTTGAACACAAAAAAGTTACAGACTGCATATTAAAATAATGGATTATTCCCACACTGAACTGTTAAAAAACCCAAATAATGGCATATTTTTCTATTAATCACATCTAAACCAGGCTGACTCTGGAACATTTCTATTTTACTGAAACCTGCATTTTTAGGGCTGTGTAGCAGTGCTGATTTTTCTATGTTCCTCCTAATGACAAATGAACGTGAAATACATAAATCATAATTTGTATAACTTATTTAATATAATAGTAACCCACTGGCACACTTACTGTGCCCTTGACTTGTGCAAGTGACCATGAACTCCATGACCACTGTAAATCTGGAGGTGCTCACAAGCGAACCCTAGTTACTCTGTCCTGATCTTAACCTAGTCAGTTGTAGCCTTGGGTGTAAGGATTAACAGTGATCTTAATTTTGAAAATGAGGCAGTTGTTTGGTTTGTCCTATTTGTGAATTGTTTAGAGTTATGAGATGATCATCAGTCAATCAGTTAATCAATTATTCATGATGGGTATAAAGCTTATTTGACATCTGACTAGTTTGCTGTTTTTGGTGGATTCAGTTATTTATTTGACTGTATTTGCTGTTCTGTGTGAGAAGATCAACACAGTGATCATTGTGTGAAGCTCACAGTGGCAAAACAGGAAGAAACTCTCTCCACACTTCTACACCTACACATCAAACAAATGGCTATTTGCAGATACTTTTCCCACACAAAACCATGATTTACTGATGAAAACCAACCGCCTTGCAGGTTTCAGTTTGACTCAGAAATGAGGCTGCTAATGTCACACCTCAATGAATCTAGCAATAATGCAAGATGGGCAAATGCGATTTTTGCATCGTTTGCAAGAACTAACTTGATTATAAAAACATTTTTTAAAATCGCTAGCTTTAACCATAGAAATGTATGCTTACTGATCAATACATACATTCATACATATGTAAGAGTCAAATTATATATATTATCTTATATTTATTTAATATAAAATCAGGTGCATCTCTCAATGTAATCTAGAATGTCGTGGGACAAGTTCACATTTATTTCGGTAATTCAACTCAAATTTATGAAACTCATGTATTAAATAAATTTAATGGCACAACGACTGCAAGTAGTTTAAGTCTTTAGTTATTTTTAATTGTGACTGTATTTTTTGAACCTCACTTTTAACAAAAAACCCTCCAATTCACTATATCTCAACAAATTAGAATACTTCATAAGACTAATAAATAAACATTTTAGTGAATTGTTGGCCTTCTGGAAAGTATGTTCATTTACTGTACATGTACTCAAAATGCCGGTAGGGGCTCCTTTTGCTTTCATTTACTGTCTCAATTCGGGGTTGGCATGGGCCGGTGATCAGTTGTGGCACTGCTGAGGACATGGTGGTATAGAAGCCCAGGTTTCTTTGACAGTGACCTTCAGCTCATTCATGCATTTTTGGTCTCTTGTTTTTCTCATTTTCCTCTTGACAAATACCCCATTAGATTCTCTACTGGGGTTCAGGTCTGGTGAGTTTTCTGGCCAGTCAAGCACACCAACACCATGGTCCGTCATTTAACCAACTTTTTGGTGCTTTTTTTTGGCGGTGTGGGCAGGTGCCAAAATCCTGCTGGAAACTAATTCAGCATCTTCAAAAAGCTGGTCAGCATGAGAAAAATTGGAAACGTTTGGCGGTTGGCGGACGGGCTGCTCGGAACTGTGCAATTTCTTAGGGCGGTAAACAGGTTTCCGGCGGATAATGGCGGCGTGTGTGTTTGGTATGGCTGTTGATATCTTGACCCAACCTCAGAAAAAATTCACTCAAATTCTGAGCCACACTTTGGATAATGCGCAGTCCAGGATCTTCTTGTTCTCACTCTGTGCCCAGGCCAAATCTTTGGCGTTGTCTCTTGTACAGAAATGGGTGGTTAACAAGAGGGAATATCAGATCAACTGTAATTGAAATTCCCCCATGATTGTCTGTGTGTGGTGAAAGCTCTTGATGTATTGACTGGAGCCTCAACTAGCATTTCTTGTAGGTGTTCACTCAAATTCTTAGCTATTGGCATGTTCCCATCAACTTTCTATTAACTTGAGTTGTATACAGCACTCACTTTGTGAAATGAGCCAAAATCTACTGGCAATGAATGTTTGGCGGCTTACCTCACTTGTTCAGAGGTGTGTGCAATAATTGTCTTCTGAACAACTGTCAGATCCAGTTGGATTCTTGGTCAATGATTGTCAGCCTAGTAAGCCAAAACTGAAGTAGATCACTTTTGAGGCTAGCAGGAAACCTTGCAGGTGTTTTTGAGGTTGATTAGCTGATTGGTATGTTCACTTCATATTATAATTTGTTGAGCCTCAATTGGGTGGTTTTTGTACTTAAATATGAGCCCAAAATCATCACAATTCAAAAGAACCATAATACTTAAACTACTTCAGTCTGTGTGCACCTGATTTATATTTAACATATTATAACAATTTATAGTTGAATTACTGCTCATATAAATAAACTTTTCCAGTGCAAGGCCTCACCAAAACTATGTTGGTCAAAAAAATGAGATAAAGGAAACTGTGCAGAATTCTCTCCACATCATATGCGTGACATATCAAGTCCTTTCACTTCCAAGTACGCTAAATCATCAAACCCCGTCAAATAACCCGAAAAAGCCTTTAATTTTAAGGCACCAATATGAAGATGTACTCCAGGGTTTTTGGCTAAGTGCCTATGTATCAGTATCCGATATAGATATAGTTTTATGACGGGCTATAGCCCTCATATATATATATATTTCCGGTATATATATATATATATATATAAAATGATAAACGGAAGAATGTGTTAAATGGTTAAGGTCGTGTACTGGAGGTCAAACTCAGCTGTGTGGGAGGATTCTTACACTAGCTCCAGGAGTTTTGATGTACAGTCTTACAAGATTTCACTGAACAACTGAAGAAAATGGTTTGCACATTTGTTTTTGTGTTGAAGTTGTGCTGGTGGTGTTTGTACTGGTAAAAGTATAAAAACATTTTTATGGCTTCATTTCTTTTCATATCATTTCACATTGAGTTACAAACTTGCAACTGATTTCCAGTTTTGCTAAACCTTTGTTTTTAATCCTGACCATATGTCTTCTCAGGAGTGTGTTTGTGAGTCATTATCACTGATGGAGAGGGAGATTCTGTGCTTCTACAAAAGGAAATAATGTAACTTACAATACATGAGAGATGACGACATACAATGGAAATTTGGAGCTAACAACTCTCTGATCAGCTCAAAATCAAAGAGACCCGAACCAAATCTTCCCTGATGAGAGGTCCAAGAGAGACAGACTGAGAAGCTGGATAATCAGACTGGATCTCTGACCATCATGGTATCCCACCAACTCAACCGCTGGACGTTATAAACCTAGACATAAATGGAAAAAACAGTCAACAAAAACATTCCCAGTGTTTTCTGTCTTTGGTGAGTAACAACATGGTTCAGTCTTTTAAGCAGTCTTGATTAAGAAAAGGAATATATCAGGTTCAATAAAAGTTAAGTTTATGCAGCTGCTTTGTCAGCCACGCATCCCTTTAAAAACAAAAGAAAGAAAGAAAGAAAGAAAGAAAGAAAAAGAAAGAAAGAAAGAAAGAAAGAAAGAAAGAAAGAAAGAACTTAGATTAATTCCGATGGTTAAAACTGGGGTATTATTTGAATGTAAAGAGTTTTAAATCATTATTCATGGATTTTAGGGTGTTGTATATGTCTACTGACCCATTTAAGTATTTTATTTGAGTATTTAAGCATTTACAGATCGGTTTTCTATACACAAATTGTTAAGAAGTGTCTCTCTGTATATTTTTTTTATAGTTTATAATTATTATGCTGCAAATGCTATTGTTTTGATTGTTTTATTGTTTTTTTTTAATAATTTTATATCTTCATCACCTTGTGTCAGGCACACTACACCAAAAACAAGATTGCTGTGTACATGCATTTTTTACTGTTTGTTCTCTTATTTTTTTCAGCCCACATCTGCCCGTTCCTAACATTACCAGAGACTTTTCACAAAACTCATCATCATCATCATCATCATCTTCATCATATTGTTCATTGGTGTGTTCAGTGGTGAATGTGGGTCATGTGACTCTCTCCTGGTACAAAGGAAACAGTAGTGTCCAGCATCAGTGTGTCTGATCTCAGCATCAGTCTCTCTCTACCTCTGGAGGTGGAATATCAGGATAATAACACCTACAGCTGTGTGATCAACAATCCCATCAGCAACCAGACCACACATCTGGACATCAGTCAACTCTGTCAGCCAAGTTCAGGTATGTCATCAGTTATATATACACATTATATAGTGCTGAACACTGTTATATAGCTCTCTCACTAATGGCTCATTTTGTTCATTTCAGATCAGGGCCCACCTTTAGTGTACATAGTGTTGCTATCTACAGCTGGATCTCTGTTGATCGTATTTTCTGCAGTCCTGATAATGCTGCATCTGCAAGAAACTTACAAAAACAGGTCAGCATAGCAAGCAATTCAAAAATATTTTTAAGACACAATTGTCAAAATTAATTTTGAACCTTTTATCATTTTAACACATCTGTGATCATTGTTAATGCAGTTTGATCTCTATCCTTGTGTTGTTTAGTACGGTCCAGCTTGAGTAATGCAATACTTTTTAAAGAAAGTAATAATCTAATTCAGTTGTTGAAGAATTAAGGAATTAGTAGCTATAATTATTTATATTTATAGCTATTATCATTACTTATTATTTTTTTATAGTTTCTTACCCAAAACAGCTGTCAACTCTTTTTGTTTTTTTTTGCCGCGATGGAGACACATGAGCATGGTGCTTGAAGTGGAGCAAAATAATGAGAGTTTGTCCTCCACCAGCTGCTCTCCGCCAATCGCTCTTTTATTTAATGTGATTATCATAAAACTGTAGGACATCACTCATTTGAACAAAAGCCGGTAACAGTGGACCTCAACTCA
Organism: Cyprinus carpio; assembly: GCF_018340385.1. NCBI lineage: Eukaryota > Metazoa > Chordata > Actinopteri > Cypriniformes > Cyprinidae > Cyprinus > Cyprinus carpio. The sequence continues at coordinate 7,479,622 of NC_056618.1, read as the reverse complement.
ACAGTAACACCTTTATGTAAATGAACGTTGACTAACTGTGGATGTGTGTAAACAGTGATCCATCACCAAAACAGCCCACTGCAGCAGATTAACTCTTATGAAAACACCAGAGCTGGGTAAATTACTTAAATATGTAGTCCCTTACTAATTCCATTGTAGTTAATAACGTAATCCATTACATTAAACATTTTTGGTAAAATAATCAGTCTACTTTTTGATTACATTTAGATTACTTTTGACCTAACATGTTTATCACATTGATTTAAATAAGATAATTTTTGTACCAGACTGATAGAAAAAAATATACAAGAAATATTCCATTTGTGTATTTAACAACATGAAAGTGCATTAACATTAGGCCTACATTACATTAAAGACTCCCAAACTGGGCTTCGTACTGCAGTCAGTCTGCAGGGGGGTTTGTGAGTTTAATAAAAAGCTAATAATTAATTAAATCCTAAAAATGTAAAATAAAATAACTAATTTGAAAATATCATGAATCAAAACAAAACACTTAGACCTACTATATATATATATATATATCGGGAGTACTTCAATAAATATATAGGTCAAAGAGATTCAGATGACAAAATAAGTTTGACAATACCTGCATTACAGGTAAATAAGAAATAATGTTGAATTTGTGCATTTGAATGTGCTTGAAAGACAAAAGCCTTCAAATGACGTAGTAATATATGGTTTTATAACAATGGTTAGTAGTTGATGCAATGTTCAAACACTTCTTAAACCTGAAATGATTTTTAGTAAATGCAGTGGTCAAATGTTGTGAAGCCACCTGACAAGTGACTGGTCTTTGTGTGAATGTCGATAAACAAAAATCAGCACACTTACAATACTGCTCTCAAAAGTTTATGAAGTTTGTGTTAATGTCAACAAAACTGTAAGACTTTCTGATTGTATATAAGCAGTAGGATATTTTAGAAAAGAACATTTAAAAGATGAAAAAGAGGATTTAGAGAGAATCAGTGAAGTATGAATACTTTATTACTGTTGTGTGAACAAGATGTAATCATGTAATCAATAAAAAAATAACTTAGATTACGAGTATTTTAAAATGTAATTATATAAGTACTTCATTTTTGGAATGTAATTATGAAATCCCGAGTTGGTATAAATAGTATTAATTAAACATGTGAAAACATTTGACTGCTACACATCAGCCGGATGTGGTCTGTGGCCTAATTTAAATAAATAAGCTGTTACCTGTGCTAGAGTCTGTCCTCGTGCTGCAGCTGGTCCACGGTATATAATCACTCCGAGGTGAATGCAGTCTTATTGGCCAGTGTTGTAGATGTAGTGAGACAAGTATCTTTGCTGTTACTTTGTATATTAAAAAAAAAAAAAAAAAAAAACATTTTCATTAAAAAAAAAATTAAATAAGCTGTTTGTTGTTTTAAAAACTGTTTGAAGCGCTAAACTAAACTGTTTGATGTCATTTCCTCTTGCTGCTCCATCTTAGCATCTTTTCTGTAGCAGTGTTTCCAGAAACGTCAGTATTTGTAGATTAAAATTTGCATGCTAAAAATAGTAAAGCAGTGTTTTGACATGTTATCATTTCAAAAAAGAGAGTTAATCAAAATATTCCTTATAATTCCTTGAGACAATCATATGTGTTTATATATATATATATATATATATATATATATATATATATATATATATATATATATATATATATATACCTATAACCTATAATATATATAACCTCTCTAAACACCAGCTTTGCTTTCATCTGTAGCCTCAAGCACTGATGTACAATCCGTCATGTAGTGACAGTTTTCTGTTCACCAGTCATAAACTCATAACTGAGAATAAATTATTCACAGGCTACAATGAGAAGCTTTACACACACAGGTTTAAACTTTGGAGTAAAAATTATGGAAAATTAGTGTCTTACTGATATTTTTAAAGTAGTATTACTTAGGCTAATCATTTATAGGAGAAGCTGGTCTGTTATTAATTTTGTTGCATCAGCAAGATTCCTGACTGAGTTTGTGTTTTCTTGCAGAAATTAAAGTCGAATGCTTGTGTATGAAAATGTCCCCCAAAAAAACGATGATCAGATAGTTATCTAGCAGAATGGATGCTAGTGCTCACACAGGACCCTCACTCACACCTGTTTGTGTTCACAGTTATTCTCTGCCAGGATGTCATTCTTCTACTCTCAGTTTTGGTTTTTGCTCACATTTTTTGGCTTCATCTTTTCCTTAGTTTTTTCTTTTTTTTGCTGTTAGTTTTTGAATTAGTTTAATTTAGTGGTTCAAAAATAGTATACCAGAATCTCAACTAAAATGTTCTGTTTTGATTATTAAATATTGACCCCATTTACTGCTTGTTCTTTTTTTGTTTTTCTTGTCAGTATGCACTACTGGAGACTTTGGCACCATCGCTCTCTAGTGTTTAAAGGAGAAACTCGAGTGTGCTATGAATAGATGCTGCTGTACTCAGAGATGAGCCACTAGAGAACTAATGATAAAATAGACACAGGGCCTAAAAGTATCTTTTACATCTAGAAAATTAATGGAATTTTAAAAAAATAATATCATATGGTTCTACCGATTAATATTCTAAAATATGATTTTCATAAAAACAAATTTACAGATGCAGAGCACAAAGAGTGCATGGAATCTGTATAAATGAGCAAAGAAGCTAATAACAATTGCATGATTAAAACAAAATCCATGATAGCGTTTTCCACTTCCCCCAAAAGAATAAAAATAGATTATTGCAGTCAGAAAAGAGAAAGGCTGCAAAAATTCCAAGGTAATATAACACAAAGCATGCATTTTTTGATGAATGTAGGAAGGTAATTACTGGAAGACAGTCTGTGAATGTTTCGCCTATTGACGGTTCTTCGCTTTAGAGACTTTGTTTTGTCTGCAGTCGTTACTGCACTAAAATGTTGAATCTAGCCTACTTTTCCCAATGCATTACAAGGTAAAAATCGGATAGTTATTGTGTATAACTTGAATTTCATATAGCATTGATCAATCCTTTCAGTTTCTCCTTAAGAAAAGACCAAGGAAACTCCCATGTGCTTCAACTGGAGTTTCAGAACAGTGATTTGCACAGCCACCAAAGTCTGCCGATTAAAAGCCAGTTATTTCAAACATGAACTCAAACTAAATGAACTCTGCAGTTTATCTGTACAGAAATGTGGTTTTTGATCACTTCATCTGGATGCATTTGGTCGCTGTGTGTGTAGTTTGTGAGGGACGTTGGTTTACATTTCGCGTTTTATTTATTAATTTATTTATTATATTTATTTATTCATTTATTTTATCCTGACAATAATCTCACAATCTTTCACTACACACAACACAAACACACTTTACAGTGAAATAATTGAAATAATATTCTCCAATTTTATGATATTTATTATTATATTTATTAGTATTTTGTAAAAAAAAAAAACTGTAATTTAGGCTCTGTTTGGTCTATGACCCTGCAAAAGTTTCTTTTTTTTTATTCCGGCTAGGCGACAGTAAACCGATAAAAAAATAGATCTAATTTGTATCTCTTTCTAAACGACCAAATTAATTTTGATTTTACTGAAAGGAGTGTATTGGTGATTGTCTCGGAGCGTTCTTTATGTCTCCATTTTGATTTCCTGAAAGAATTGGGCATACCTTAATTTAGAAAAGAGCGTCCTACCCACATACACTGGAGAAAAAATGAAAAAAAAAATGGTCTCCAATTTACAGAAAACCCTCTGAATTTTAACACAGTGGTGGAATATTGCATATATTATATTGTATATATTCACAATTTTATATGATAAACACATAAAAGTAACTGCAACTGCAGCTGATGAAGAATGCAGCTGTGTGAATTTGTGCTTAGTGGCCACACGCCTCCTCAACTTTAGAACCTCAGATCTCAGGCTCTGAATGGACTAGAGTCATGATCCACAGCATGTTTATGGATAGCTACGATCGTCAGCTTTCTTGGCGTGTATGACATATGTGATGGCATGACATCATCAACAACAAGGATAATCTAAAACTAAGTGTTATAAAGTTTTTGGCTGCATTGCATGTTTTTGATTTGCACATCGTGAAGACATATTACAGTGTATAGTTTGGCCATGCATGCTCACTCACAGACACGTGCAAATAGTCTCATTTTGAACCAAAAGAAATTAGCTGATATACAGTTTGGGGCTAGTAGCTACACATGGGAAGTAGTGGATCGGAGCAGGAATATGACTCATGTGCTTGCTTGTTCATTCCAATCTTTATGATTCTTTTGATAATTATGTTTATGTAAAGTGTACACTCGGTAAAATAAAGAGTGAGAGCTTTCATTAGATATGTGACTTATGTTTGGCGAGTGTGTGATATATAAATATGAAATTTAATATTATTCATATGATTTTCTCAAAAATATGGAGGGGGGGGGTCATATTCAGACTTGATAATCTTCTTTCATGTAGATATATAAATAATGTAAAAGTGAGGTGTGTTTTTATGATACCATATATGTCTAGTTTTGTGCTCCACAGCTTATAGATTTTTTTTTACATAATTATGATGATGCAATATTTGACCCACACATGGGTCCAACGTGAGTCCAACTGAGATAAAGAGAGAGATGAAGTGGTTAATCTTCATATTGATTTAAACCAAACACCATATTGCATCTTTTCTCATAAAACGATTTAAAAGTCTTAATCTGTGACAAGCCCTGGGCGTCTGTTTTTTCTCTGTTCAGATGATGGAGGGAGATTCTGTTACTCTACACACTGATGATACTGAAACGCAGATGATTAAGATCTGATTCTATGGGTGCAATCTGAAATCACTTTAATAGCTCAAATCAATGGGCAGATTTGATCTAAATGATGAACATGATGGTAGGCAGGTTCAAGTCAGACTGAAGCTGGAAGATCAAGACTGGATCTCAACTGTGTCACACATGTGCAGGTTCTAGTATGTTCTGTTTGTGATGAGTTTATGCCTAACAAAAAATGTTTTCTAATATTTAAGGTACACTGAGTGTGCACGGCACATGTTTTGTTTTTCTGCTGAGGTTTAGCACTAGAGCCTTTCTAGAGGTTGCAGAACTGATTTTGGTGAGGGGTGACACTGAAATAACATTTCTAAAAGCATTTACAAAAACAGAACCAAATCTTGCTGTTTCTTCTAAACTCCAGCTAAAAACGCTTTAGCTACAAAGGAAAAAGAAAAACAATTGACAAAGAAAGTATAATTTTACAAATGAAGACATTCAGGGTAAAGTAGCAAACATCTGAACATTATAACAAAGTGCATATTTGTGTTAAATCAGTAAAAAACTTGTGAATAAAACATTCATTTGTGTAAAAGAAAGTATAATTTTACAAATGTCAAGTATGCACACATATATGAAGTTAATAGTCTATACCAAATATTTAAAAAAAAAAAAAAATAAAAATTATTTGGCATTTGGCTCTGGTCCAGTTATTGCAGTTCCTGTTACTACAGGTTCGTTCATGAGATCCAGTTCCCCAGCGTTTTGATCAAAGACACTATGTGAAGCCTTCCATGGACAAACACTGTCAGGATCGGGATCTTTTTAGCCACAATCTGTCACACCATCAAACAAACAAATCCAAAGTGCTGCATCAGCCCGAAAAACAGATTCTGTCAAACGCCAGTGTTATGTTCGGTTGTGCAGAGGTTATGCTACAAAAAAACCTGCACGTTTCCTCCAGAAATATGTACACCTGTGTGTGATATTAAAGGCACATGTTTTTGTGGTTTGTGTTCTGCTGAGGTTTTTTTTTATAGACAGAACTGATGTTTAGAAAAACTGATTTTGTGAGGGGATGTACGAGGAAAATAAGATTCGAAAAGCATTTACAAAATACAGAGGAACAAAGATCAGCCGAGTCACAAGCAAACCATCCTAAAATTTCACACTGTTCTCTGTTCAGATGATGGAGGGAGATTCGTTACTTACACACTGAGGATCTGGAAAAACGAATGATTAAGAGTCTGATTTATGGGTGTGCCCATAGCCGCTACGAACACTTAATGGGTCAAATCAATGTAGGCAGATGTGATGCTATAATGGAGTGAACGTGGCGGGTAGGCAAGAGATTCAAAGTCAGACTGAAGACTGGATCATTCAGAGCGCTGGATGATCAACTCTGCACAGCATGTGAGGTTTCTGTTATGTTCCTGTCGTGCATTGAGTTTATGCTAAAAAAATGTTTTCGTAAAAATATTACACTGAGTGGTCGCATAGGCTACAATGTTGTTTGTTTTCTGCTGGAGGGTTGCAGAAGACATTTGGTGGGGGTGACACTAGAAAAGTAACATTTCTACAAGCATTTACACGCAACAATCCGAAGCCATAGTACAATTCACCTAAATCTTGTGTCTTCTAAAACTCGCCGCGCTAACAAAAAGGTTTCGCTATACAGAAGGAAAAAGAAAAAAACCAATTGAAGACGAAGAAAGATCGTTTTAAGATTTAACAAAATGAGAGACAGCAGGTCAGGGTAATAGTAGGAAACATACTGACCAGTATAACAAAAGTGATATTGCGTAAAATCAGTAAAAGCAAACTTGTGGAAGGTAATACAGTCTAATGTGTTAAAAGTTCTATGCCAGCGTTTAGTCAAGGTAAAGCCAACAGAGACGATGTAAATATATACCCAAATACTTTATGAAAAAAGAAAAATAAAAAACTAAAGTAATTATTTGGCATTTTGCACTGGTGCCATGTTATTTAGGACTCAACGGCCGTAGGTATCAGCCTTATGTTACAGTTCCTGTTACTACAGAGTATCAGGGATAATCCTGAGATCCAGCGATTCCCAGCGTTGTTTTGATTGTTTGCATCCACAAGACACTATAGGTCGATACTTCATGGATCAACAACACTTTGCATGGGATTTTTGAAACTTTAGCCACGCAAATCTGTGACCACCACAACACACAAACAAAATACAGAAGTAGCTTCATCAATTTTTAAAAAAGATTCAAAAGATTCCTGCTGTAACTTGTACTAAAAACGCACAGATTTAGTGTAACAGTGAATGTTCGGTAGGGTATAACAGCGCATACTGTGTGTTGTCATCAGGGGTTGTAAACTGCTGAACTACAGTTATATATATGAACGCACGTAAGACGTCTTGAGAGTAACGGTTAAGTTACCAACGACTCAGATTGTAGATTCAAGTCGTTTGTGTAAGTAGTAGATGTGCCCCCCCGCCTCCAGCCTTACGGGATACAAACAGCAAACATGAATTTAAGGGAAGACATTTAGCTGTCAAATGAAGAGGGGGGGGGGCGTCGTAAGATGACTCCTCGAAGAAAGATTTGTGTTCACATTTTGCCTGAAGTGTGAGACTCAAAGGTGTCCGAAGTGTCTGTTAAACATGATCCGAAGCTTCCCATCACCGTAGACTGGAAAAAGTACTGTGCTATGCATGTCACCTGCGGTAAAAGCTAGGCATAAAAAGTTGAAGTATATGAGCAATACATGCGCGTATGACGCGTACGTGACCGAGCTGTGTTCCTTCCTGGCGAATAATAAAAATAAACGAGTGTCCTCATACATTAAGTATTATCTCAAATGTAATTTTACATTGTAAAGGGGGAACGATAATATATTATTTAAACACATTTATCGCTAAAATAGTATTATTAATATTAGTACTATAATACAAATATATCATCGAGATAAAAAATTATTTGTAAAACATACAGCGATCAAGCCAAAAATTCATAGAATATTGTGAAACCTTAAGTATACCTTTATGAATATAATTTCAAACAAGCTATATTTACATATATTGTCATGAGCAATATGTTTTCTTCTATTTGCAAGAATTTAAGATATTTCTGTTAAAAGACTATGTGAAAGAATCCATATTTATTACTTATTATTAAGCTTATAGTTGTTTAATCTCTGTGACTGGACCTACTGGGACGATTAATGCACGGAAAAACATACAGCGGCCGTGAACACTGTCTGGGGCCGTAGATCTGCCCTGCTTCCGAGGGTCTGCCACTGTCTCCCCGTATTAGAGCACAGAGAAACAGACTGATTGTAGATTGCAAGAGACACTGGCCAATGCCTATTGTTAATTTTAAAAAAAAGTCACTGAGCATAATGTGACACCCTCCTCAGAATTATGTACATAATATTTCAACCAAGATGCCTATACTTTAAAAGGGCGCGTGCTCTCTCATCTCTCTGCTCAAAAAGAACCAAAAAAAAAAAGAAAACAAACAAAAAAAAACATTTGCTGGCTCCTTTCCTTAACGGTGCTTGAGGTGATCCGACCAGAGAAATGCCCCGCAAAAGCAGTAGAGGTCGGCAAATTAACCAGATTGGCTGATCCAGCCGATGCCGGTCGCCACAAAGGATGTCGGTCACCGCTACCAGCCAGGAGTAGCGCGTCACTATGGACCCGACGAACCTGCTGGGTTCATGGAGCAGGTCAATCAGCAGAGTGTCGGACTTGGAGTGTTGTTGGCTTGGTTCTTGTTTTACAGATCTGGAACTAACAGGGAAGTGGAATTAAACCAGGGGCTAATTTGGGGCTTGCCCGCTGGTGTCACGACAAATCGCAACAACTAAGGAACCGTCGCGGCGGCTCTATGCTCATCTGCGGGAGTAGTCACCACACTTTATGTGAACGTAATGCCTGCGGTTTGAGCTGGTTGGGCAGGAAGGCTGCGCAGAAACTAGAGTGCTGACTGTGGAAGCTTGCCCATGCAACCAGCTTGCAGGCTCGAGCCAGCAGAAGTGCAGATCGACAAGCTCTGAGTACTGGGGGGCCTCGGAATGAAGCACCCTTTTGAAATGCTTTTAAGAATGACGAATGGGACCGCACACGTAAGTGTATGCAATCGCACAACCGAAGAAGCCAAGTTGCTCCAACCTATAAGATAGGTTTTATTTATTTGGGACAGGGCAGCTTCGGGACTTGTTGAGTCATCTTATTCGTCCGCGCACCGCCGACATCTGGACACGTGCACACCTTACGCTGATGTGGCTAACTCCATTTAGTTGTCCGCTCTATGCAATGTCAGTAGGCCTGCCATGCCGGGGTTAATATTCAAAACAGGTAAACACTTTTTTGTGTACTTAGTAATTCACATTATAGTGTGGTGAGTCATATATAATTAGAAATATGCATCAAATCCAAGTTAGTTTCACTAATTCCATTACAACATTCCAGACCAAGTGGTTTGAATCTGTGTCAGTATTGATATCTCATTGACGATTAGACACGCGGCGAGGCGAGTATAGATTCAACACGATGTGGATTTATTTTAATTCTGAGGATTGATTCTTACTACTGGACACAACTAAGGATGAAATCCGCAAAGCCAGTATCGATTCCAGAAGAATAAGTATTTGAATATGTTGTGGAATACAAGGACCAAGCCTAGTAGGCCCATGCAGTCTTAATCTAGCTATAGGTGTACCGCCACATCCTTCCACAAAACACGTCGTGCAAGGGCGCGTTCTGAAGATTAGCAGTCCTACTCAGCTCTAGGGATTGCTCGTGAGGACTACGCACAAATCACATGGGGGCAAGAAGAACTTCTAGCTGCTTTTTGAGCAGTTTGTCCAATCCAGGACGAAGACCACCATTAGACACCTCGACGCACACCAAGGAGTAGGCGTCCACATCCACATATGACACACGAAGCTCCTTAGCAAAAGAGGCTGGCCTGGTTCCAGAAATACAAAGTGAGTCCCAAGAACATTTATAAGCCTGGCGACCACAGGTGAAAGTGAAAACCATGTGGAAGAAAGACGATGTGTACAAGCGGTCCCGCGGTAGGGCTAAAAAAGGTGGACAGAGCAATGAGGGCATAAACCGGGAGTACGCTCGGGAGAGGTTGTGACTGAACCACAGACACAACCCGCCTATTCAAATTCAATTGTAGGTGGGAGGATGTGCGACAAAGAGATGGACCTCTGCAGACTGGCAGGAGTCAGTGATTCAAGAACCACGTGACAAAGAAGGCAAATTGCAAGACAATGGGTTTCAAGGCTGTCGCAATTGTCCACTTGAGGTCAAGCCCACCTCTCGAGACAACAGACATGCATGGGTCTCAGGGTAAGCGGTCTCGCTCTGGCTCCTAAAAGAGTAACATAAATTGGGACTGCTGCTAGACCGCAGGCTGAGCCATTGAGTTAGAGGATTCTCTGCATGAAATATGTATGACCTATTGAGATCATGTAGATTCGATGAGGAATGTTTTTTGCTTTGTTTTTATTTTGTTTTTCTTTTTTTTTTTGGGGGCCGGGGGGGGGTGGGGGGGATCAATATTTAGGTGAACTGGCGAACAGAAACGTGCGGCGTTGCCAAGAAGGCGGCGCGGGGACCGCCAAGTTGGTAGGGGCCGACCCCCGCCGCGGAGTCAGGCCGGATAGTGCGAGCGAGAGTCGCGTGCTCGAGCGCAGGCGCGCCTTCAAGTCGGATGGACAGAAGCGGCTTGTTTATGTGCAGACATATTAACGCTATTATGACATGTCAAAGTACGATGTGTACGATTTTGTTTGGGGCTACTCTAAAATTACAACAAAAAAACCTTATGACGCCCACTATCAGCTGACCGCGCAAGTACTCCAAAATATCAAGCAACAGCAAACAAAAGAAGAAGAGGTGAGTCGACCTAATCATAGCGCTAGGTTCATTCCCCCAATATAGCAGAAGTGGGGAGACAATGATTGGACAGATGCGGGGTTAAGCTGAATCATTAAAAAAAGAGACCGGAAAAATCTGACACCAATAAAGATTCCCGCTCGATGCCCTTTCCACTACCCGCCGGTTGAATGGATGAACAGTAGGCTACAGGTAAGTACAGTAATAATCATTAGTAAACGTTTGTGACCTCATGGTGACAGTAATAAGTTTCTCCAGCTCTCCCCCGAGATTGGCAAAAAAAAAACAGCATCTCAAAAATGCAACCATGATTGACTGCTCTTGTACAAATATGCGAATATTACAATTTTCTTTTACGGGGGTTGCAGTTGCCCCCGAGACACAATCCTACGCCCCCCCCGAGAAGGAGGGATCATATCACTTCTCACTTTTTCACCACCTGACCTGTTTTCATGTACGAGTTAATGCAAAAGCTAATAATCTAATCATAAATTTAAATTTTAAATGTTTAAAATAATTTTTTTCATAATTAAAAAAGAAAAATATCATGAATCAAAATAAAACATTTAGGCTCATTTATTTTATTTGTTTATCTGCATATAATGTGACCATTAACCAATGTCAGAGGAACATTGCTTTTATAAAGTGATCCATCTTTGAATTAAATAATTAGTGCTTTTTTTTGTGATTAATATTTATCCTGGCTATTTCATTTGTTTTTTCGTGAAAGATGATACCTGGAGAGAAGCTTTTTTATTGGGTTGATGGAAATCCTTTCATACTTTGTGGTAATATGCACAAGTCACACACAGACTTCAATACTCAGCACACCTACGAATCATAACAATGATGGTAAGAATTCCAATTTCATTAATTTTTAATAATTGTAGCAATAACCATTTTTTTTGGTCTTTTTGTTGTGCTACTACTGAAACAAGACAGCAAATAAAATTGGAAAAATAAAAAACAACAACAACTGTAAAACAAGGCAATTGCATAATAATTTACTCTGGGAGTCGGTGGTCTGGTGCAGTACTGTTCATCAGGATCTTAGGATTCAATTAAATTCAAGAAAACTTAAATGGCTTAAGTAAAAATGAACTCAAAATAAGTAAAAGAATACTTTTTAGCATATTAGTAGAGATTTAAATGACAATTAAAACATACGAAGCTT